>NC_080612.1:4061196-4373338 GCF_027887145.1 Ammospiza caudacuta
TTACTTATCCCATTCCCTAAAATCCTGTCTGTGGAAGCCCTGGTGTTTCTGCACAGTTCATTCCTCAATCTGGAAACCCAAGATCAGCATTTTGGGAGCTCCTGCACTCTGCCAGCAGAAGCATGAAGGGAGGCTGGATTTCACCTGGAACGCCTGGTTGCCAGCAAGTGCTCATTAGTAACACCCGCAGCCTCTCTAGCCTTGCTGTTTGATTTATGAGAGCTCATGATGGTGAAATGCCAGACCACCAGGGATGCTTTGCTAGTTTGGGCTGGGCAGAATTTTGTACCAGTTATGCCTGTGCAAGGGCATGTGCCAAGAATTGTTATTTTGTTGTTTTTCCTTCAAGGCTGTACTGAAACACCTTGGTAGGGCTACAAGGAGGTCCTTCCATGCAATTCTTTAAAGTAAATTATTAACAAAACCAACAAAATTCCCTCCTTTTTTTTTTAAACATTAGATTTTCTCCTGAAACTTTGTTGTAATACTATTTAGGAAAACACAGCTATGAAACCTGACTGCTTTAAGGGCAGTTCTGGAATTTGCTCTTCATTTACAACATTCTGACATATTTAAATCCATCATTAGACTATTTATAAAGCCACCCAGAGAAGCAAAGTGTCAGTTTAATTGGGGAGGGGGAAAGGAGTCCCATATTCAAGGAAGACCCCAAGATCTTTCCCTGTGTCCCTGGAGGAGCAGAGAACAGAGCAGGGAACAGAGCAGGCATTTTTACATTTTATTCTTATTTCACACTCCCTAGCCATGGCTATTTTAAACCAGACAAGCACCTCCTTGCTCTGAGCCTGAGCTAGCAGGGCAGCCTCTCAGGCCCAGGAGAATAGATGTACAGGGCAGGGAAGATTAATATTCTTGGAGGTTTTCCTTAGTCTGCAGGAAGCCAGCACAAAGGCACTAATAACCTCTTCAAGCAGAGAACATTTCTCCTGGGGATAATAGCTCAAGGATAGAAAGAGAGAGCTTTTATACTATAAAAGAACATTATCTTTCTTCTATGAAAACTACCTGCTTTTGGCTCTTTAAGTGCAGAACTGAGCTACCTTAGTTTTACCTCTGCTTTTGCACCTGTGTAAGGACAATTTTGAAATGTCAACAAAATATTTTTTAAGGAGTCTCTCCCATGCCTCCTCGTTTGCACTTGTTTCATAACACAGGAATAGGAATTAAAGGCCTTCACTATGGTTCAGGCAGCTTGCCAATACCTATTTTATAGCAATAAAATACGTACAAATTAAGGAATCTCATGTGGAAAATTCATTCAACAGCCTCAAAAGCCAAGTGAATGCTAATTACTTCAAACACAATGTGGTGGCAATCAGGCAAGATTGGATCATGCTTTTAAATGTATGTCTAAATTTTTAAGAACCATGATAATTATGAATTATGAAAATAACTCAGACGATTCAACAGCAAATACAGTGTTTGTGGAGTAAGAGAGATCTTTAAGGAACAGAGAAGTCTTAAGTCCAACACCTGCATAGGAATAATCAAGGGCAAATATGGGGCTGATATTTTATTTCCTTACTCCTAGACATCATTTTATACTTTTGGGTGGCTCGTGGGTGCCTTGAGTTATGGAGCAAGTGGAAGCATGTAAAATAAAATAAAAGTAACAAGATTTATTCTGCCTACTAAAACCAATGAAAGTTCTTTCTAGTTCATGTTCACATAAATTGCAGTATAAAAGTAAATTTGCCTTCCTAGTTCTCCGTGTGTTTTCTTCAATCTGGAAAACAATCTCCATGCTCATCCACTTATGCGATGGCAGCTGAATAAACACAGTGGGTTCATTTCCCACAGGTAAACTGAACAGAACTTCTGGGATAATTAACCACCAGAGCAGCACACCTCAGGGTATGGTTGAAATTCCATCTGTGAAATCCTTAGGTCTATACATTTTGCTACAAACATGCCAAACCACAACCAGCTGCGAGGGGCTAGAAAACCTCTTGTATAATGCTGAGTGTCAAACTGGCTGACAACAATAATTTTATAGGTGAGCATGAAATCAAACACAGTGAATACTAGGGGAGAAGGAGTGGAAGAGGAAGTTTTCAAAGGACAGCTTGGCATCTGTCTCCCTTGGAAGACAAATTATGCCTGAGACTTTGAAAAATCTCACAGCCATGCAGCACACTGTGTATTCATTACATGTTCAAGGATTCAAGCTCTGTTTTGCTGTGGATTATATTGGAACATTTACAGGTTTCCTTCACTTGGATTTGCTTTTCCCAAAGACATGCTCAAGGACTGAAGAGAGAATCTGCCACAGTAGAAGCCTTTGACATTAAGAATGGCACCAAAAAATCAGTAAAGGAAGAAAAAGGTTCATTTCATTTCAGAAGAGCTCGGGGACACTGGTGACATTTTCAACAGAACAACTCAAATTTTGGAACTCATTGCCAGAAGGTCCTGTGGGTGTAAAATAAAAACCCAAAGAGGGATTGGACACACATCACAGAATACAAATCCCTAAAACACCTAATAGTGCTAACATAGCTTCTGGCTCAGGAGAGCTCTGCTCCTCTCCTGGCTCCAAGCTACAAAGAATTCTCTGGGGACAGTTCTGGGGACAGTTCCCGCAGTTCCAGCCCCTTTTCCTGCATTCCTAAATACTTGAGGAAGGAAATACTTGTTGATATATTTTTATTACATTTCCCTCCATTTACTGTTAATAAAAGATCAGTTAAGGTCAGGTGTAGGGAACTATAACATCCCCACTTCATTCTAGACTTTATTCTTTACTGACTTTTCTGCCTCTGGCAAAAACACCTACTGTAAAACAGGAAAGAAATTAAAGTTCTGGCAGTTCATAAATTTCAAAACTAAAAAGAGAAGATATTAGAAAGCATAGCAACAAAGGTAGAAATGTGATAGAAGGTGAGCAGTGAGGAAAAAAGTGGAGAAGCTGACTGTAATCCATTTCATAGAATAACAAATTTTCATTTAATAATTCATAGATTATTTTTAAAAAGTGGAAGATAGTGCTGTCTCAAAATTAAAATGATTTAATGATGTTTTGCTGCTTCAAACTTGCAACATAAATTTCTTGTTTCTCACTTACTACATTTATTTTGTACTTTTATACCTGAGCTACACACATCTTCTATCAGCATCATTCTCCTAGTGAAAAAGTAAAAGAAGATATTTTCTTCCTTGCAATCCTAATACCTTGTAACAAGAAATTTGAACCAACCTTGTTTTTGAAAAAGTTCTGAGCCTCTCACACCCCTCAAGTATTAAATCATAACTTGAATTCTTTTGCAGAACTGGAAACAGCAAATCCAGTGTGACATCTCTCTTGTTTCAGGATTATCATTCCATATACAGTCACTGCTGAACTGTTTCTGCAACTATCAAATAAAAGCTCTGTACTTAGGCTGCAAGATCCGGCTGGGTGTGTGTTCTATTTGCCATCTGTCAGAGCTGGGGCAGTTCTCTGCTGTCCATGGGGCAGTTGTTTCTTTATCTCTCCCACAGCCAACCCTCCCTCCAGCAGATCTCTGCTGTCCATGGCCACTGAGTGTCCCTGCAGGGCTGATCCAATGCCAGCATCCCATGGGGAGATGCTCCGCCCAGGGGAGGAGCCAAGCATTCCTGCCTGGATCCAATCTGAGCCTGGCACAGCACAGCAGCCTTTGCCCCCTGCACTGCCAGAGGAGCAGCTTTCTGCTGCCCTGCATGGCCAGAGGGAGCCCAGGCCCATCTGCAGCAGCCCTGGAGCTGCAGAGGAAAACTCCCCCCTTGTGCAGGATCCCTGCTGCAGCAGAGCCACAGCTGGCACTGCAGGAGGGCTGAGCCCCCTGGGATGGGGCTGGGACACCTCCCTGACACACAGGGACAGGGACTGCTCTCACTCTGGCTGTGGTTTGGGGTTTTTTGTACTATTGTATTTGTACTTTTAATTTTCCTAATAAATAACTGTTATTCCTACTCCCTTATCTTTGCCTGAGAGCCCCTTAATTTCAAAATTACAACAATTCAGAGGGAGGGGGTTTACATTCTCCATTTCAAGACAGGCTGCTGCCTTCCCTAGCAGACACCTGGCTTTTCAAACCAAGACAACTTACTGTAGAGTAACAAAAAAACAAACATAATGTTCAAGACATGATGTGAAAATGACCACAAATACTTCTGGTGAGATAGTGGAAGTGGCAGAGAATGTTTTGAGTGTGGAGAGAAAAATCCAAGGAGTTTGTAAGGGTAACTCCTGCTTCTCTGCTTAAAGATGAAAATCCAATACTAGTCTTGATTTTCTAGGGGCCTCTGCATATGTGTGTGGTTTAATCTAAAGAGCCTGTATTTTCACAAAATAGATACCAAAATTGATTCTGCCTCCTTCAGGCTGAACATGGGGAAATGCTGACTGACAGAATCACCTGAGGGTAATAAATCTGCCAAGTGTTTTGTTAAACAGCCATTCAGCCTGAAATGCACCCTGGCATTCTGGAATAACAATGGGCTACTGTAACGTGTGGTGCATTAATTATAGAGTTGACAAGAAAATTACCCTTCAAGCCAAGATTACTAAAAACTTTACCAGGCTTTTTTTCCCCTCTGCTGTTAAATACAGTATTCAGTGTAGCCCTCCCAGAGGTTCTACCCACCTCCCCCTGCAGAGTTAAGCAGCATGGCAATAAAGGTCCAAGGGATCTGCACTAATATGTCACTGAGAACATTGTTTGCTTCCCCAGATTTCATTGTAGCTGCTAAATGATAAATATCAGCATTAAAATGGCCTTGGCTTTCCTCAGTGTAAGTTTTTGTGATAAAATAAAGCAGAATAAAATGTTGCTTCAATGTGTGACTGGATTTACATCCTTCAACAGGAATCCTTGTGGAACCCTGGCAATCTGTCTGTGAAAAAATCCCACCCTGGCTTTCAAACACTCAAGTACTGGTGAGAGAGAAGGAACTCCAGTTCTGGAGGCAATGCAAAATTACCAGTACATCAGAATAAGGACACAACATAAATGAAAATGCTCTTTTTATTAACAGGACACAGTTTGTGTCTTCTCCAGGCAAAAACTCCTCTCTGGTGTCTCTGGCAATTCCTGAATCTGCTGCAGCTCAACCCAGCCACCTCACCTGAATGTGCCACAGGTACCTACAGGCAGCAAAGCCTCTGAAACAGGGGAATTCTTCCCCAGGTACCTACAGGCAGCAAAACCTGCTTTGTAAGAGCCTAAATGAGAGATGTGGGACTCCAGGCAGCTCCAGTTTATTCTATCCAAGACATTACTCCAGTTTATTCCATCCAACAGGTTCCAGCAGTCCAGGCTTGTGGGTGACAGAGCTGTGCCCACAGCTGCCAGCTCCAGCTGCAGGCAGGTCTGGAGACCCTGAGTTTAGGTTACAGTGCATTATAGACTTTTCTTTTGGTTACGTTGCATTATAGACTTTTCTTTTGGTTACAATGCATTATATACTTTGCTGAGCATCTTCATACAGTAGAACCAATCCATACCTTAACCTTTATCTACAGCCTATCATAACTATTATAATCACCATATTCATGTCACTATTCTCCAATCACTAAAAGTCAGTACATTACAGTTTAAGCTAGAAGTTGTTTTTCAGTTTTCTTGCAGTGGAAAATTCTGAGACTTTTTTCTGCTTGCCACATTTGCTGACTTGTTTGCCTGTGCTGTCTTTCTGCTTGGTAAAAACATCTTCTTGTTTGGGGTGGGTTTATCCTTTGCTCTAAGACATAAAACCCTTTCTAACTAACACACCCTTTGCCTCCTTGGTTATCCAGTGAGACTGCCTCAGCAATTCTTTTCTTCTACATCAAAACTTGCTTCCATCTCTATTCCTTCATCAGACTCTACATTTAAAAATCTTTCTGCCAAGCACCCATATCTGTGAGACTTTCTTGTCCAACTTTCATCCTTCCCAACACTCCTTGAAACAGGGAAATTCTTCCTACAGGCAGAAAAACCTCTTTGAAACAGGAGAATTCCTCCCCAGTGGCACCCTGACTGCAGATGTACAAACAGATCCCAAGGTCCTGAGGTGCTCTAAGTGCAATGAGAGGACTTTTCTCTGGTATAATTCCTCCCAGGGTGTATTTATTCAGAAATTTTGGGATGTGAAAAATTCTGTGTAGGAAAAAACTCCTTCATCACAGATGACTAATTCTTAATTTTATTACATTAACTTCCTAAATATGATTACCAGTAATGCATTTGCTTTTTTGAATTAGAATCTCTCTCAACACCCAGCCCAATTCTCCAGTGAGTGTTCAGCATTCATGCACTGCTGCTGATATGGAAAAGCATTTCTAGTATTGCCAAGACAGAAGTGCTTACTACCAAAGAAATGTTTCAAAACTGCACTAAAATATTCTCTGTAGAGTTGACAACAATGTGTTAGGACTAAAGAAAATATTACATGTGCCATAAGTTGAATTAAAACTCAAAGATAAGCACAAACCTGAACACTCAGTTTCCTACAATTTGAGGTAAAAGCATGACTTATAATCAAACACATCTGGCAAATGACACCACTGAGATTTGTCACCCTGAGGAAGAGTCTGTAAGGACACATTTTTTTTTAGCATAATGCCAAGCTTCCTTTAAAGTGGGTACAGAGACATTCTTGAGGTTTACAGCATAATTTTTAAAAGCTACATCTTTTATGGTCTCTTTTACTGTAGGTTCTGTAAACTTACTATCACAATAAATGAGCAGCCATCATGGATTAAAAGACCACTCTAGTTTCAACTCTCATAAACCCCACTTTAATAAACCAAATTACCTTGTAATTTATTCTAATGTGCTATGTATTTCCTTTTAAAACCAATTTCTTTTCCTTAGACATGTCTCAATGCCTTTTGGGTTAATTCTTGGATCAAAAGCCAATATAGCTCAAGCAAAATCTTTCCATTTACCTCAGCAAAGTGTATCTGTCCCTCCTCTTCAGAAGCTGTGAGGAGCTAGGTACCGTAACAGCATTTTCTTTCAGGGAAAGCTTCAGATGAAGAAATGGTGTGGACTGGATGCTTGAAGAAAGCAAATTAAATAAATTCTGCAGTCCTGGTGATCATGAGGGACTGCAGCACCAAAGAGGAAGCTTTTCTGAGCAGCAGGATCAGTGATCTAACATCAACAGAGGTGTCCTCTCAGAGCTGCTGTCAATAACCCAGTGTGGCCAAGGCACAGCCCAGCTCTGGTTGCCCCTGCCCTTGAGGCAAGCACAGCCTGGATGTTACAGCTCAAGTCCTCTTGGAGAAGTCAAACCTGTCCCAACTGGAAAATGGCTTAAAACTATTGTGATAACTGCACATTTCTGGAAGGAAAAGTTAAAAATTTCCCAAATGAAAGTGCTGTGAGTGGAGAACTTCCATAGGGTGAGGTCTGGCTGATGGGAAGGGAATTTAGGAAGAAACAGAATGCAAAGGATGCATTATGGTTACACAAACAGCACAGAGAGAAAGGAGTCTTTGTGCAGGGTAAATCAGGGTCTGTGCAACACTGAAATATGAAAATCAAAGCCTCTCATTTCAAGTGTTTGAAACCCTCTTCTTGTCTCTCCTACTTCACTTCCAAAAGTGCACATCCACAGGCTGCACAGATGGGGTCCCACCTCACCAGCTCTGAGGCAGAGTTTGACATTGAGGAGTTCCAACTGTCAGGGCTTATCCTGGTTTAAATCTATTTCCATCATCTGCAGATTTCCTTCTCCCCAAAGACAGGTATTACACACTTTAGAGAAGGGATCAGGTTTCCTTTAATCTCTGCACATCACCTTAACATTTCATAAGGTATCAAAAGAACCAACAGAGAATGGACCAAAGGAGAGGCCTAAAGTCTTACAATTTTCACTTACCAAGCTTTGCTTTATTGCCACCCTCTTGATGACTGAGTGTCTCCCACAGACACCACAGGCAGCCACATTGCCTAGGTGCACTTGTCAAATTCTATCCGAAATCCCAGCACATTCTTTTTGCCATTGCTCCACTATGATTATCTGACCTGTCCAACATGAACCAGAGGACTTGAGTCACAGCTTCATCAGACCTGCAGCTTTGAGGATTCAGCTGTGACCACAGATTTCAAGCAGCAACAACTGCCCAGCACTGAAGCTGCTCAATTATTCACTAAAATCCAGAGCCCAAACCACACAGCTCAGCCACTGGGCCATGGCTGCCCAACATGCTCCAGAGATGTCTAAAGATGCTTTTGTCACAGATCTCTCCTTCAAGTAATCATTTACTCTTCTTTTCAAAAACAAAGTGAAGAGATTGAAAGTTTCTGTCTTCCTTTACATTACATGATTTTCAAATCTTCCCTCTAACCCTTTCCCAAACTCTCCAATTTGCCAGCATCCACACATCAAACCTGGGCACACATCTCTGCTACTCAAATGAGAGCACTTGGAAACTAATCAGCACAGTTCTATGGAGCAGTTTTCCATTTTTCAGCTCTCATAGGCTGCACACACTCTGTTTGTCTATCCTTCCTCTGAAGTGGGCTTTCTTTGGTGGGAAGGAAAATAATCTAAATGCCTGCTTTCACATGGAGTTGAATTTGTGCTTGCAGTAGATACTACAATTCCATTAGCTCTGCTCCCAAAATGAGGTGGTTTTAAGATTTTAATACCTGGGGATAAGGGAAGACATCAACAATAAAAAAAAAAAACCAAGAAACATTGCCTAACTTGAGAAAATAAATTAATGCCCTGTGATCTGTTACAGGCCAGACCACTGATGGCATAGCTCTGCACTGCCAAAACTCCCCAAGAGCTCCATGCTAAGGGGCAGAGGATGCTGCATATGCTGAAGAGGAATCTTGGCTGTGATCACTTTGGAGAGATCAGGTTACAAAATGGAAAATCTCTTTCCAACAGGCAGCATAATTCCAGTTGGCCATGACATCACAAAACTTCCAGGGATTACAGGCAATTTTAGGAGGCAACTGTGCAGCTATAAAACATCTGGCTGTGTTTCACAGGGTGATCATTCCCTTCCTGGGTCCCTCTTCAGAGCTCTGCCTGGGCAGCCCTGCTTGCTGGTGGACGCTGCTGATCTCCAGAGCCCACATGGTGCTGTCCCAAATCAGAAATGCCACAGCAATCAAATCACCAGAGATATCTGTGCCAGGAATCACATCATGCACATTTTCCTTTCCCACAAAGCACATTTTCTGTGTGTCTTTCGTGAGAATTCCCTCTGCACTGTCACTGCCAGAAGCAGCCAGGCTTGGGACTGGGCACAGCAGAGCCCAGGCCCAGTGGCTGCACTGACATGAGCTGGAAATGCTTTAATTGCATTAATGCATTAAATGCTTAACTCCACTCACTAGGATGGCTAAAAAAAAAAAAAAAAAAAAAAAAAAAAACCCACACCAAAAAAACCAAACCAAAACAAAACAAAAAACCCAAAAAAAACCAAAATGAAATGAAACAAAAAAAAACCCACAAAGCTTGCAGGAGAGAAAGCACAAGAGGAGGTTAAAACCAAGCAGTAATTTTAAAGAACCATAGCAATCAGTGACAGCTGGAGTCTCCAGGTGCCCTCTCCTCTTCCCTGTCTCAGACACAAGCATTTTCACTCTCCCCCAGTAATGCCGTAAATGAGCATTACACTCATTACATGAGTGCAACAGTGAAAAACAATGAAAGCAGCTTGGCATTTTTATAAGACAGTTCAAATAAAAATCAATGGTACATGTAATAATAATTCCAAGTGTATTTTGTTTCCATTTACATCCAACTAAGAGGCAATTTTTGGTGCATTTGGTTTTACAGCTCTGTGTATATGCAGCAAAGTAAAAATTCTGCACATGGGAAAATAAATAAGTGGCTATATGACTGGTTGACAGCAAGATTTGTAGAGCTAATTAGTTCAATGAATAGGAAAGGCACTCAAAACTAACAGCTCATCAAATAGTTCTTCATACAAGAGATATCTGTCACCCTGCCTGTAGTGATAAATATTTTTACTGACTCCCAGAGATCAATGCCAGCATAAGCAAATAAAAACAGAACTAAACAAAACACCAAGGCCAAAAGAACCTGACACCCAGGCTTCTCAGAGTCTCTGTGGTGAGGACAACCCCAAGATGTGTTAGAAAGTCTCTTTTCCCAGCCTGGCAGCCAAAGGAGTCAGGATTCTTCTCTTCTGGTTCTCAAGATTGTTTATTTTCTCTTATCTATTCCATTCTTTCTCTGACCCTCTGAGATCTGTCCAGCAGGTTGGGTTGAGGCACACTGACACCCTCAGGTGTCAGGGTGGTGTTATCTTTTTATACTAAAAAGTACCTGTACTTTATTTACAATCATTTTCCAATACCTATCACCTACGTTAGACAGTCTGTATCTACTCTAAACCAATCCAAAATTATCACCATCACAGCAGAAGATGGAGGCCAAGAAGAAGGAGTGTTGCAGACACCTTTTCATGAAAAATTCTTTCCTTAGGATTTTTCCTCCTGAGAAGCTGAAAGGCCTCAGGAACAACATATAAACAGTGGTTATCTGCTGCTGTGGAATGCAACAGGTGCATCTGGGATTGGTCTCATGTTGGATGTTTGTAATTAATGGCCAATCACAGTCAGCTGTCTCAGACTCTGTCTGAGCCACAAACCTTTGTTATCAGTCCTTCTTTTTCTATTCTTAGCCAGCCTTCTGATGAAATCCTTTCTTCTATTCTTTAATATAGTTTTAATATAATATATATCATAAAATATTAAATCAAGCCTTCTGAAACATGGAGTCAGATCCTCATCTCTTCCCTCATCCTAAGACCCCTGTGAACACTGTCACAGAGGTGGACCCCTAAAGAGGTTGGAAAAACTTCTCCCCTTCTACATGAAAAACCAGCACTCCCACATCCTGAGCAGCTGCTATTGACATAAAACCTAAAAACTACAATGCAAAACACCTTAAAACTGGTACAGGGTTGACTGAACTGCCTGTCCTGGCAGCCAAGGGCTGTCCTCAGTTCACTGTCCCAGTTCACAAACTGTTGTAAAGCCAGGCCCAATTCATACACCTCAACCGATTTCAGATCCCACTGGAAAGGAAACAGAAAGTATTTATTTACATTTGCCAATTTTCTCACACCACAACATGTGAGTTGAGCCCAGCACCTCATTGCTATTAAGAGCCAGGAGGTTGTGGCTTAGCCCCCAAACTGGAGCATTTCAGATATCCACAAAACAGCTTCTGGGTGTAAGAACTGTGTGTGGTTCTTTGCATTGTGTTGAAAATTATGATTAAGTAGGAAGACAGAGCACATCCCCAGAGCACACCGTGAAAATGGCAACACCTTGTGTAGACATTTGAGGTCAACTAATTTTCCATGAGGGTTCTTTGCAGAAATGTTGCTTCATCAAACACAAACAGGTTCAAGCAAGTGCTTTTGTGTCAGGGGACCCAACAGGGCCGTGTACTGCAGATTAAGGAAACAATCAGGCTTTCAACTAATAACAGATGAAATGATAAAAATTGTCAGTGTTCTAGGAAGGCTTCTGATAACACTGTGTCTCACTTGGGTTTCTAAAACCCACAAATATCACCCTATTCAATACCTTTGTCTAAAAAATTAGGCTCTCAGGGATAGTTTTATTTCTCAGAAGGGCTTGTATGAAATATATCATTGTGAGAGACAAACGAAGTTACAAGATATTGTTCTGGGCAGAACAGTTAGTTACAGTTAACAAAAGAAAAGAAAGTACTTGTCTACCTGTATTTTATAGTCCTTGAGGCAGAGGAGAAACTAACATCCTAAATAACAAAGGGGAAAAAAAGGAGAGGAAAAATAAAGCAGCAATGAGCACACACCTGAAACCAACAGCAAGGACCCAAATCTCTCAATGAGCACACACCTGAAACCAACAGCAAGGACCCAAATCTCTCCTCCTTCTGGCAGCAAGCACTGAGTGGGACAGAGGAGGAAAAGGACAAACTTTAGAAGCAGCTGGTGGGAGGGAATCACTCCCACAAATACCATGAGACAATGAAACTCCCTCAAAAGGAGCAGGAAAGCTCCTGCAGCTCCCAGCAGCCAATACCAGCAGCACTGGCCCTGGTATGGAGAAATGTAACACTGTTAAAGATCCCAAAGTGATTGATGGCTTATCCAATGTTATTATTGACAGTCAAGTAAACCATCCGATCCTCTGGCAAGCGATGTTTCTAATGGATTTGAAATTGTGATATAGCTATTATTCAATCAGCTCAGTTTTGCAAACTACATCAATATCTGAAACTGTTCCAAGAGACATAATGAGACCGTAGCAGTTACATATTTAAAAGAGGAGAAAAAGTAAACCATCTGTTTGCTTATGTCTGGTAATAGAGAACATACCCTTGCCATCTCTTTTGATTTTGACACTGTACTCCTTTGAAGAACTACTCTGAAGAAAAATGCTCAAGCTGCAGCTGACTTTCATCATACTCCCCAAATCTTAGTCTTCTTTTAAAGCAAATCATTACAATTCTCTTCATCTTTTTATGCTCAAATCTAGAGTTCTAAGCACACTCTTGGATATAGAGGCCATTTGGGACAAACATAAATTGATGGAACATTGGTCTTGTCTTCTGAGCATTTCAAAATGATGAGACATCATTTCAGTATTTGAATTCTTCTAAACCTGAGGCACAATAGCGAATAAAAGCAGAACTGAGCAAACTCGTATCTGAACGTTTATTTGTGATTTAACTTTGAGCATTTTATCAAATCTTCCTTAACAACAAAGCAATACAACAGGAGCATTTCCACTGGGATATTGAAACTGGCTCTTGAAAGCCCAGCACAAAAAAGATTAGTCATAGTTTCTATTTTATTTTCCTAGTGCTGACCCAGCCCACACTCAGTTCAAAAACCTTTCTCAGGTTGGTTAAGGTGACCAGCATGATGAAAGTCCACATTCACAACTAATGTAGTTCATGACAACTTGTTTGTGCTCTGCTCACCCTCCCATATTGAATTATTTTTGTGTGTGAAAAGGTGGCCATGGCCAGCACCACAACTGTAATTAAGGTTCACAGACTTACTATTTCCATCATAAAGCCCAATTTCCAGGGTTTAAGAAGTCAGCAGTTCCAACTGCACATGTTAGCAGCAGAGTCACAGTTTGTTCTTACCTATTTATAAAAGCAGTTTAAATCCACTCAACTATTGCTGGAGATCTATAAACCACGGTCTGCGTGTTCCTCTTCAGATGTTTAGAACTTGAACACTCTGAACATGAAATTCTCTTCTGGAGAAAGCAAGCAGAGCTGTTTTTCAGGGCAGGCATTAAAAACACCTCCCTACCAAACAAATTCAGGGCTTATTCCCATTCCTTCCTGTTTATTCACAGCCTCCAGGATTTCAGAAGTTCAGTTCTGTTTCTGTTCTCTTCAGTTCCATTCTCTCAGAAGTTCAGTTCTGTTCTCTTGCAGGAGAACAGAATGTCACCATTGAGCAGGAAATGACCCAAATTCACCAGAAGGCTGGTTTGCACAACAGCAGCTTTAATATGAAAATTCTCTTCTTTTAGGTTTGACACATTCTACTTGATTGGCTAATTAACAAAAACATCTTTCTCACAAACAGTCCTTGAGAAGAACAGAAAAACAGAGTAGGAAAACACCACCTGCAGGTTGTTTATACTAACAAGTTATCATTGTTTCCCTACAGCTCCCTAAAAAGTCTCACAAGTCCACTGTGAGAAAACAAATCCTGTTTTCTTGCTCTCTGACCAGGCTGTCACATCCACAACAGAAGAAGATCTTTACTTAGTTTTGACACAAGCATGCAAAATTCAGAAACATGGTAATTCAGGGTGCACCAGCCTTCATAACCTGATTATGTCAAGCTCTTAGAACAGGCAAGACCTATAAGATGTACATTGTGCAGCTCCCAGGGGCTGTGCCTGGGTCCTGGAGCAAGAGGCAGTCTCTGCCCATGTTGGGGAAGATGAAACAGGAAAGCCTTATAAATATAAATATGATTGTCTGGCAAAAGATTTTGAGAATATGGAAACTATAAGTGAGATTGAAATGAAAGCAAGCTTTGAGATCCCTCAGTTACTGAACAACTGGAAAACAATGGTGTGTCCAGCTGAAGGTGATCCCCTTTTGATGGAACAACACCCTCTGCTTGCAGACAGGCCCAAGGGTCAGAGCAGACCCTACAGCTTGGCAGAAGGGGCCCAAAGAGGAGTTTTTAGTGTTTAAAATGTAACACAGTATGGTAGTGTAATGATTCTTATAGGCTGTTGTAGGATTTGTATATTGTACTAGATTGGTTACTGAGAATGAGAATATTCAGCACAGAAGATTTATGGTATTGTAACGGGAACTTCACTTTCTTACCCTTTTACGCTCTTACCTTTTTTACTCCCTTACCCTCTCATCCTCTCTGCCCCTCTCTCCTCTCAGTCCTGCTCTGAGCTGTGTTTGGCAGCTCCCAGCAGGGCCCTGCCCCCAGGCCCTTTGCAATAAACCCCAAGTTCCTGCCCTGGCTGCAGAGATCTCTGCTCTCCGTCCATCCCCATCACTCCTACCTGCCCACACCCAGGGTTTTGTTCCCCTGCCCCAGCACACAGCAAGAGGCACATGCAGCTGTGCTGAAGACAGATGCCTGTTGGAATTCCAAGCTCCTTCTTGCTCCAAGGTCAGGGTGAATAATACTCAGGAGATGTTGTTTTTGAAGTCTCACTCTGAAGTTTATTATCCTTATCTATTACAAACTCACGAAATGGGAGCTCTCTCTAACAAGTCAAGAAAGTGCCCTAAAATGGTGTCTGTTCAAGGCTATTTAAGCCCAAATTATCCAATAAACAGTTGACATTTATATTATTTATGTTTCTAACCCAATTATGATCACCTAAAACCTGCAATGTGGACATCTTTCACCCAATTAGAGAAAACCACCCAGATCCCTGAATAAGAAGGAAGAAGGTGCTAAAAAGACATCTAACCCACGCCCAAAATTCTCCATCTTGGCTCCCATATTTCACCATATACTAAACCCCCAAATCTAAGTTTTTTCATCCTGTGAGATAACACAATACTATCCAAACTACACACACATTGTTTCTGTGCTATTAGTCAAATTTTGAAGCCTTTTCCAAGGTCTCAGGTCAAACAAGGTGTTCACTTGAGGGTTGGTGCCCTTAAATTCAGAAAGTTCAAAGCTTTCAGCCATCAGAGTTCCAGCAGATGCCCATGCTAGAAACTTCTGAATTTGTACAACTCAACAGAACAAGTCCCAAGGAGGTGGGAAAAGTGGGAACTGTTCTTCCAGTTCCTCCCTGGTGCAAACACCAAACCTGTATCTGGTCTCCAACATTCTTACAATGAACACTGCCAGCTTGCTACTACTTCCCCTTATAACTGAGTTAGGAGATAATTACATTACAAAAGGAAAAGGTGTAACTTGTCAGTTTGAAAACTATTTTAAAAATGCATAAGATTAGGTAGAAATGCTAAATGTAATACATATATGTGCAGAAATAGAAAAGAAGTCTGCAAAATGGTGATAATCCTTGGTATCCCATGTATCCAGCTCTGCTGCTGACACAAACCACACCAGCATCCCTCACAGGGAGGTTCTGGCACTGGGAGTCACTGACAGGTCACCACCCAGCAAGTTTGACTGACCACACTGCCCAGATTCAACTGGGCTTTGGCCTCACAAGTTGTTCTCAGTGCTGAGAGAAAATTAACTGTATTCTGTATCAGAAACAGTACAAGCACCTGAAATGAAGCACTGGAGGAGATATGTCCGATTTTTTTTTCCCAACAAAACCATTCATTTATACAAAGAAAAATAAAGGAAAACCTTTATTTAGACCTATAAACCTTTATTTATTATGCTTTTTGCACCATAAAGCAACACTGAGTTCTTAACGACTGGAATTTTCAAAGCAGTATTGGTGGGTCAGCGACACAAGTCCCACAAAAATGCAACAACTTGGTGGAGTAATTTCTGAAACACCAACTCTAGAAGAGCAGAGATAAGGGCAGATTTTGAGATAGTGAAAGCAAACACAGACCTTTCCACTCAGGCTGTAACATCGGCTGGGAGTCGACAGGTTTCATCTTTTCATGTGTCAGAGCTTTAGTCTCTGCAAAAAGGTGAGGTACATAATCCTCCTGCACAAAAGAGAAAATTAATTAGTTTCTCAGACATGATAATGAAACCTCGAGCCCTGAAAATGCTAAGCCCCACACTCAGTGAGTCCACCTTGTCCCAGAGGTGTCTCAATGGCAGTGTCTGTCTGCACAAAAGTCAGGGGGCTTGGGAGAGCTCAGGGCTGCTTGGTCCAGCTGGGTGTCTGCTGCTTTGCAGAGGCAGCAGAGGGACTGCAGCTGGACCTTTCTGCACAGAGGAGCTGCAGAGGAACCCGGAGTGAAGCTGAGCCCGTGGGAAGGAGTTGTGGGCTGGCCCAGAGGGAGTGGAGGCAAGCACAGCAAGTACTCTGCGGGTTTTGTCAGGAAGGCACAGTAAAAAGCAAACAATATCCCAAAACAACAGAGAGACAGTGCTCAGATTCTGGTTCATATGATCATGGAAGAAAGAAAAAAACAGATCAAAACACTACACTCTGTATCTTTCTACAGGTTATTACAGAGGCAGAACTTACTATTTTGGAGTAAGTTCCACTACCTTACACTACCCTGGTCTTCAGATTATTTTAGTTTGGAGTAATTCCTGTACACAAAATAAATCCAAACTGCTAGAGCCCAGCACTAACATATCTACAAGGGCTTGAGGAAAGCCTTCTGCAGTATGAAAAGGAGTAAAAAGTGATCAGTGAAATAATTCAAGAGAAAAAAGGTCCAGCCTTGGTAGTAAGATTCTTAATATGGTAACAACCAATCCTGCTGGTATGAGCAGCATGTGTGACCAACATCTACCTGTAACATGACTTTTAGTCTTCAATATTTATTCCACACTAATGAAGATTTAAAGCATCTTCTATCAAGCCAGTCTAATTAAACCAGTAAAAAACAAAATGAAGTACTCAAACCCAAGGATTTGGCTCTCCTTCCTGCATTGACACCTTCTCTTGGTTATAATTGCAAAAGCCAACAATGATGAAGCTCATAAGAACTGAGACAGTGAGCAGTCTAACTTGCTCCATCTTCACTGTGTTATGCAATGTTCAATATTGATTTTGATTCTGCTAGACTTCTATTGGAGTTATCTGTTCCAGCCAGCTGCCAAATATACCTGCTCAGTAATGTGTCCAAATTCATTAACGGTTTTGTTTTAATAATATTTCATTTTCAAGTTTAATTTTATCCACACATTAGCTTCATATTACTTATGCAAATAAAAGCTTTATGACTATATTAGCCATAATTCATTATCATTCCCTACTGGCTTAGTGAAGGAATTTGTAACTTTGGAGTACATCCAGAGCTTTTAATTGAAGATACTAAGGGAAGTCTACATTTAGTTAGAATCATTTGCACATACTAATTAAATATGATTAGCATAAGTCTCTCAATCTCTTTCCAGGCGCAGTGATTGATTGTCTAGGATAGGACTTCTCCTCAAGCTCTGTCTGAAGGATACTGTATATAGATGGAATCCAGAGAGCACTCTGGGGAAGTGATGCCTTGAGAAGGCTGACCTAGAACAGAGGCTGGACTGAGCTAAAGAATAAAGTAGGGACTTAAGTAGGGACTTATTAAAAGGATTTCCTCAATGGATCCACCTTGGGCAGCACAAGAGCCCAGCCAGGGCTGCACCCAAGATGAACCAAAATGGTCACAAAATGCACGAGCGCTCCCGGGGTCTCTCCCTTGGATCAGTTCTGCTCCATTTGCATATTGGAGTTCATTGTCCCATTCCAGCTCCAGCCCATGCAGTCCCATCCTGCTTGTTTTTCTCTCTCCAGCCCACGTTGTTTGTGCTCTTGGGCCTGAGATTTGGAACATTTGTCCTTGGTCCCCAGCTAGAGAAGGAATTGTTTTGTCTCCCTACTCTGTGAAAAGAGCTCACCATCCCCTCATATGAAGCCCAGAATTATAGACAAAAGGAGCACAGAATGTGAAAAATTTAAAAGCTAAAACCTGAGGCATCAGAAAGAGGCTGTGACTGTTGGAGCTGGGATCCAGGACAGGACGGTGATCTATTTATTGAAAGTTACTGTTCCATCTTCACCATTATAGCAGAGGTAACAATTGTCCCTTCCTCATCTCTCCACCCCTCACCATCTCTAAGCAGTGGAGACAGGATATCAGTGGCTCTGGCCATGGTTCTTTTCCTCCCAGGGACTGACTCCAGGTGATAAGTGATAGCAGGTAAGCAAGGAAATACCCAAACTGTATGATCTGGTTGCAAAACCTAAAATGTTTTAGTTACTGTGACCAAGGGAGACTGTTTTGGTGCAACTTTTTTCTGTTTCTTTACATCTTCATAACTGGCCACAGGTAGGGAACTTCTAATGATTAAACAAAAGAGTGCAAACTTACAGAATGGATTGTAACTACCAGTTCCCTATTTCCACAGAGGTCCTACAGAGCTGTCTTCTAAATTCCAGTGTTTCCATCTCCCTACCAAAGACTGGACCCTAAATCACTGAAAAAAACTTATTAAGAAAATTGCAATGACTATATTCCTTTCTTTGTGCTCTAAACGATCTCCTGTTGGATCAGGAACTGTCTGCTTTAGTATGTTCCTAGTCCCATAAGGACTGTGGATATCTCCCCATCTCCTACAGAAGATGTTTTAATTAGCCAATTATATGAGTAAAAAGCAAGCTAATTTCTAGGCCAAAGAATGGCATGGCACAGATATTAAAATCAAATTATCAAGATATAGAAATGTTTTCCTTTGGCATGCAAAAGTGACCTCCTGCCCAGATAATCAGCATTGTGCCTGGGTGTGATCTGGAGCAGTGAAAAGCACTCACAGTGCTGAGTAATGAACACGGTGACAGGTATATGAACTTCCCTCTGCTATCTCCAGCCCTTTTAATTTGGTTTATTGGTAATCCCCATGTGTCCTTTCAATGTATGCTTTAAAAAACAAACAGCAGTGTTTGCAAACCAGGAGCAAAGCACAAACACCAAAAAGAGAAGGGGGAAGGAGGGAGGGAGTAGATCTTACAGCTCAACTTTACACTGATTTCTTCCCTCAAAATTACAAGTTTACATCGAAGGAGAGAATTAGAATGCTTGATCCAGGATGATGGGCACTTTTGATTGCCAAATAGTGAAAGCTGAATCTTTTAAATTACACCTAGAATCTACCTTCTGAGGTGGAAACCAACTGAAAACCCATTTATTTGGGCATTGAAACCAGACATTCCCAAAACAACTAGCTGCTTTGAAAAATGTATTTCCACCTTTCCTCCCAAAGAAAACAGCAGGCTGCTCTTCCCTGCCCTGCTCCCAGAGCCCAGCTGTGCTGCACACTGAGCTGCTGCTTTGAAAAGCAGCATGGATTTGTCTGGATAACACTTTTATCCTTCAAAGGCCGGGGCAGCAGAGCGCCTGCCATGGCAAAGCTCACACATCAGCTCTGCTTAACCCCTGAACTCCACAACCTTATCACAGCCTGTCACGGGTTCTGAGTGTAAAACCACCTCTGACCAAAACAGGGCCAGCAGGGCTGGGCAGTGAGGAGGTGAGGGGGCAGAAATGGGCTCAGGTGGCAGCTTTAGGGGCTGGCCTGGCTCCTGGGGGGCAGAACATTCTCTGCTGGGCCATGTACTGCAGCAGCTCCAGCCCCATGTCAGGCTGCACACAGGCTGGGAGTAACTGCTCCTCTCACAGCCCAGAGATGCCCTGCACTGTCACAGACATCTTTTATGGAAAATCCTTTCCTTAGGATTTTTTTTCTCCTGAGAAGCTGGGAGGCCTCAGGAACAAAATGTAAACAATGATTATCTGCTGCTGTGGAATGCAACAGGTGCATCTGTGATTGGGCTCATGTGGTTGTTTCTAATTAATGGTCAATCACAGTCAGCTGGCTCAGACTCTGTCTGAGCCACAAACCTTTGTTATCAGTCCTACTTTTTCTATTCCTAGCTAGCCTTCTGATGAAATCCTTTCTTCTATTCTTTTAGTATAGTTTTAATATAATATATATCATAAAATAATAAATCAAGCCTTCTGAAACATGGAGTCAGATCCTCGTCTCTTCCCTCATCCTCAGACCCCTGTGAACACTGTCACACTGCACTGGCATGGACACATTCTGACCTGCTCTAATACACAAGGGGAATCATTTCTCTACATAAAATTGGAGCTCTGAAAAGCACAGTGCATCCACATATCTGAACCCACATTTAATCTCTTCAAAATTACTGTAAGGGAAGGATTAGAAGGCTGCAGGGATCATTTCTGCCTCCCTGGCATTAGTGCCTCGTGTTTCTGGGTATATTTACTGTGCTGCTGAATGGAGATTCAGAGAAGATTGACAATCCAGAAGAAAGGCAAACGAAATACAAAGCATGTCAGTACTCTTCTGATGTTGCTGCTGTCAACACTGCTAGTTCCTCCTCTGAACAGAATAGAATTGTACATATTTTATTTTGTCTGAAGGATCATAATGTCTTTGTACAAGTTTTGATCCATAATTTCTTCTCCTTACCTCACCTGGTGTCCCACTCACTTGCTACCCTGAAAAAACCACGCACTGGATTAAACCTCATGATCCAACAGCTAAACAAAAGATTGATGAAAATCTCAGTTTTCCTGGTGCTTTTTGACAAAAATGCTCACAGGAATATCCATGTACTTCCATGTACTTTGGGAACCACTGACACTCAAACCCATGACCCAGGGCTCACTAACTCCTGCTGAATACTTGGCATCAGTGCTTTCTTAACTGCCTGTGCCCAAAAAGAGACTAACACCTCTCATGAAGACCACCATATTTTTTGTATCTATTGAAATGAACTTGTAATTTCTTTTGCCATTTCCTACAGTAAATAAAATATTCTGAAATTGCCGTTCAGTAATTTTGGAGAATTTCATTAAAGGTGCCTGCTTGCCACTTTTCCTTCAACCCTATGATATTATTTCTACACTCACTCACCCTGAATATTCTTCAGTTCCACAAGGTGACCCCCACATTTTGTTTCATTTTTGTTCTTACTGTTTTGCTCCTCCTCCAAGTCAAAGTGGAGTCACAGACACCAAAACTGAGCTTTATGGCACCTAAAGCCATGCTCAGACAGAGGGAATGCTGCTGGAAGCAGAGTGGAGACAGTGATTCCTGGCTGTGTTGGAGTCCTGTTTCTGAAGGGATGGAATGCTCTGGCAGGAAATGGAGGTGTTTCTAGCATTTGGAAACATGACGTGACATGCTGTTTTGGTTTGAAAGGGCAGGAGCCTTCCTTGAAATGGAAAATGTAAATCCCCTCCCTCCAAATTATTATAATTTGAAATTAAGGGGCTCTCAGGTAATGATATGGGAATAGGAATAACAGTTCTTTACTGGGAAAATTAAAAGTACAAATGCAATAGTAAAAAAAAAAAAAACTAACAGCCAGAGTGAGAGCAGTCCCTGCCCCTGTGTGTCAGGGCGGTGTCCCAGCCCCATCCCAGGGGGGCTCAGCCCTCCTGCAGTGCCAGCTGTGGCTCTGCTGCAGCAGGGATCCTGCACAAGGGGGGAGTTTTCCTCTGCAGCTCCAGGGCTGCTGCAGATGGGCCTGGGCTCCCTCTGGCCATGCAGGGCAGCAGAAAGCTGCTCCTCTGGCAGTGCAGGGGGCAAAGGCTGCTGTGCTGTGCCAGGCTCAGATTGTGCCCAGGCAGGAATGCTTGGCTCCTCCCCTGGGCGGAGCATCTCCCCATGGGATGCTGGCATTGGATCAGCCCTGCAGGGACACTCAGTGGCCATGGACAGCAGAGATCTGCTGGAGGGAGGGTTGGTGTGGGAGAGATAAAGAAACAACTGCCCCAAGGACAGCAGAGAACTGCCCCAGCTCTGATAAATGGGGATAGAATGCACACACCCAGTTAAATATTTCAGCCTAAAACCCATGAGGATTTCCCAGCCTAGCAGCAGGGTTTGCCCAGTGATCCTCACACACATCCAAAGGCTCTGACACTGCTCGTTCCCTGCCAGCACCTGCAGCCCTCTGGCACACAGGTGAGCTCAGGTGAGAGCACACCAAGAGAGAGCTCTGCCTCTGCTGCCACCACCACCAACAGATGGACATGGGGAGCACTGGGGAAGAGCCACAACCACTGCTGGGGTGAGGACTCCAGAGTGACCCCAGCACCACACCTGTGCTGCCCTTGGTGGCGCAGCAATGTCCCTGTCACCGTGGGCCTGGGTGACTGCCACAGTGCAGGCCCTGACACGGGGTGCAGGGTGTGTGCATTGGCTCTGGGAAATCCCTTGGGGACCTGTAGCTCAGCTTTGTTATTAGCAATGGCACCCCTTGCTGCAGAATGGCCAGGCCTTACTGAGGGGAAAGGGGTGAGGAAAAAAGCAGGGATTTGTCACAGACATATTTTATAAAAAATGCTTTTGCCAGGATCTTTTCTCCTTAGAAGCTGAGAAGCTTCAGCTTCTCCATGTTTTGCTGCTTTGGAATGTGATTCGGAGAACTGTTTACCCAGCATGTGAAATGGTTTTTACTTGATGACCAATGACAGCCACCTGTGTTGAGGCTGTGAGCAGTAACAAGATTGTATTATCATTCCATTCTTTTTCCTTGCTAGCCTTCCGATGAAATCCTTTCTTCTATTATTTTAGTATAGTTTTAAAATATTATTTTCTTTTAATATACTATATATCATAAAATAATAAATCAACCTTCTGAAACATGGAGTCAAGATTCTCATCTCTTCCCTCATCCTGGGACCCCTGTGAACACCACCACAGGAATTCACCAGGCCTGGAGCAAGGAATGGCACTGCCACCCATGGCAATGTCTTGTCACCATCAGAACAGTCCTCTGGGACTTACGGCACTCATCTGGGGCTTGTGCACCTCAGCACAGGACTGTGAGAGGAACAGAGACACAAACCGAGAGCACACCATGCAGGAGCAGTCCGTGGCTGCTCTGCAATCTCACATTCTAGTGCCATGGTTTTGGGATGAACTTCCCTCCCCCAGTGTTTAGCTACAAAATGTATGAGTAAAGAATGCTAAATTATATGCAAGTCACATTAAGAACAATCAGTGGCATGTAATAAGGAATCTAATAGTTCATAAATGAGATGCAAATTCATTTTTATGGGTGCACTATAATAAGCCAATTATTTCAGAGTTCTTCAATTATGCAGTTTCAAAAAGCTGAATTGCTTTAAATTTTTTAAAGAAGCTTTAGGTTTTTCTACAGGGTACAAAGAAAAGGAAATATATCTGCCTTGATAGCAACATTAAATAAAAAGCAACCAAAAATCAAAACCCAGCTCCCAAACATGATGCCAAGCTGCAAGCAGGAGGATTACAAACAGAAGAATAAGCCAGCTGGCAAAGCACAAGTGCAGCAGACGTGCAGACGTGGAGCTCTGTGCTGCCCCAGTGCAGGTCCTGAGAGCCCAGCCTGCAGCTCACTGGGGTGAGTGTGAGACAAGAACTGGGAATTTCCAGAGCTGCAGGGATTCACCAGGCCTGGAGCCAGCAATGGCACTGCCATCCATGGCAAAACAGTCCTTTGGGGCTCCTGGCGCTCAGAAAATTAAAGCACATATTTTTCCTTTGAAAAAAAGACTCAACCCTGAGATGTTCTTCCTGCATCCTCCTGCACTGTTGTTGTTTCAAGAAACTGGATAGAAGAAAAAGTAGCTGTCAGTTTAGTTTGAAAAATACCCCAGCAAACTAGTAGAGAAGGTCATGTAAAGACAGAATTTCTCTCCATTGTGCACTATGTGTAAAAAAGTGCAAGAACCCAGTCAGATTCCCTGATATGCATGACAGCATGAAATACATCCTGCATGACTTTAAAAGATAGAACTTGTGAATGCCTCATCCCTGGAGGAGTTCAAGGCCAAGGATGGATGGAGTTCTGAGCACCCTGGTCTAATGGAAAGTGTCTCTCCCCATGGCAGGAGGCGGAAACAAGATGATCTTTGAAGTCCCTTCAAACCCAAACCATACCATGGTTCTATGATTCTATTGTTCTGTGGCTCAATTCTGCCCCAAGTTTGACCCAACATTTTTTTCAAAGTTAGTAAAGAAGCAAAGGGGGGCTTAAGAAGACTTGAAGGGAAAACAAGTTACACAAGCCTCAAAGGGTGAAGTGTTGCCAGGTGAACAATTTGCTTAGCTGGTACAGAAAAGGCAATGACAATTTGTCTAAATCACTAGCTATGGAACCATACAATCAAACTACAGCTGACATTCACTAAGAAGGGAACAAAACCCACACTTCATTGATCACAATAATCAATCACACCAGTTATGCCAACTCTTCTCTGTATTTGGAAAGGAGCACTGAGTTCATTGGGTGGTCAGGTATAACTCTGTGGTCAGCAACCACCAAAGGGACCTCTGGGACAAGAAAAGACCTGTGCCAGTGGGAGGGGAAAGATGCTGATGACTTTGGGGAAAGGATTATCATATGTATGTTCCTTCTGGGAAAAACAATTAATATTTATGTAAGCTACAGTATAGAAACACCAGCCTTGCCTGTACTCAGCATCAAGATATTTCAGAGGAAATTTCCTCTCATGCATCCAGGGTCAAATAAAGAATGCCTGCTTCTTCATGCTGCACTGCTGTTAAGGAGTTTTATTTTACTGAATATTTGGTAACAAAGCCACAGCAGGAAAGTGAGAAATATATCAACCCTGGCTTAACTTTTCTGGGTATATAGAGGCCATATAAAGAATAAAGCTATTCTTACTGCTGGAATACTTACACAAACTTCTGGGCACATGGGCTTTTCTTTTCAGATCTGAAACAGAAGCAGAAAACCTGAAATCCTCATTGCGTGGTTGCTCTCCAGTTAAATCTTTTTTGGAAGTGTGCTGCTTCTGATTCAAATTCAGCATGCTTCCATGCCTTAAGCATAGCAGCCAGCCTAGTAAAAGACACAGCTACTATTTGGTTATCTTGTCTTAGTACAAGTGCACCAAAATATTAATGGGTTTCCCTACCCTCACAGAGAAGCCCTATGGTTTCAGGACGTTGAAAAGCAGGAAAATTCATTTCCCCTTCCTCTCCATGCCTAGTGTCAGCTCTTATCAGTTTTGCTACTAGGCCTAGTCTTGTTGTCTCTGCCAAATCTTCTTGGCAAAAGCATCCCAAGAGATCAATTGTCTGAGTAGCAACAAAAGAGGCAATAAAGATAAATTATAATATAGTCTTCCACACTGCTTAAGTTGCCCAGAGATAGTACAAATTCAACATCCAGATATAGAATCAATTGTTTAGCTTTAAAAATGCTTTTAGACTAAGGTTTAGAACAATGTACATCAGAGTTTGAACACTTTCCTATAGAAATCCACATGTGTTGTTTGCAATGGGAAAACAGTGCTCATTTTAACAAGTCATGTTCAAAATCAGAAATATAAGAAAGTGCTGTGACACATCTGACTTCTGGATCAGGGTTCTTGTGTCTAGAGACTGTGCAAGATTCCAAGGTGGCTTTGAAGAAGGAAATCACTGAGCAGAGCTGACTCGAGTGCCAGAATGTGCAGCCAGCTGACCTTCCAGGACAGAATAATTTTAATACTATTCTGGCCTTATAATGCTATAAACTATATCATGAATACATACATCAGCCTTGGGTAAGAAGCTTAATAATAAATTAGTTAATTTTTTTTTCCTTTAGCCAAAAGCCAGTACAAGCCATAGCTTTATTTACAAAAGGTTAAACATTTCTTTAATTGGATTGCTGGCATTTAAGTGTGCAGCAGAATATCCTTCAGCAGTGTCCCTTTTATTTGTGAGTGGAGAAGTGCCTAGAGAAATGCCAAGGGAAGATTTAATTTTAATAAAAAAGAGAAGCTTAAGATGCCTTTGGAGGCTTATGTTACATCTCAAAACTACCATGAACTAATGAATTTAATCTAAAAGGTCCCCAACCACAGGACTGAAGGGAAATGGCAACCCTGGTGTAGCTTGACAAAGCTGACATTCTGTGTGTTAGCAGTGGTAGTTCTGTGCTTATGTTCTCTTATGAATACACATACACACATCTAAAGTTTTTCATGATTCAAAATATATTTTTAAATGAGAAATATAATTGCCCTACAGCATCCTAAAGAGAGTTCAAAGAACCATTCATGTCAGGAACTTGCAGATAAATAAAGGGAAAGGAAAATCCTTAGCCCCTCCTCTCCTGAGTCAGTCCTTTGGAAATCATTAAACACTGAAATTTTACTGCCTGGAAGAAAAACCCCCTGAGAAAAACATCGCCTTGTTGGCTCACACTGGGGCCAAGGAGAGGACCCCATTGCACAGTGCTGGATGCTGAGTGCCCTCAGCCCCACCAGCTCAGATTTTATCTCACAGATATCAGACTCACAGAGTGGGACTCTCCTGTGCATTTACCTCCCTAGAAAGCAGGGTGGGAATTTACGAGGAAAGAAAAGAAGGTCTGTAAATTACACAAAAGACCTTTAACTAGAGGGATAGGTTTCATTACTGGAGCATGTTACTTGATGGTCAGAATTAAAAACAGCTTCTAGAAAGTGGCTTGCATTTAACTTTCCATTTAGGGGAACAGAAAACAAACAACTATTTTAAAGACAGTCTCAGTTATCTGGTAAGGTAAAGCACAATGCCAAGTTTGCACCAACACAGCAGGGCAACATCAGATAAATTATCATCAACGAGGTACCTCTACTTCAACATTGCACTTGGCCTTCCAAAATGTGATAATTTCAGCATTGCCTTAATGCTGCAATGGATTTGAGAGCCAGAATTACCTATTTCACTACCACATCAGACAGCATGAGTCTCTAATGCTTGTGCAATTGTTGAGCTCCAACAATCAGAAGCTGAAGAGAGAGAAAAGTGAGAACTGGAGTGTCGAGTTTGTGAGGTTCCCAGGATGAGGTGAGAGATGAGGAATCTGACTCCAGGTTCTCAGAAGGCTGATATGATATGTTATGATGATATGATATGATATGATATGATATGATATGATATGATACAATGCTATTCTCAAACTATACTGAAGAAAGAGAAGGATACAGACAAAAGGCTTAACAAGAATGAATAATAAAAACTTGTGACTCCTCAGAGCCCAACACAGCTGATGGGGATTGGTCATTAAGTTAAAACAATTCACATGAAACCAAACATGCACCTGTTGGTAAACATTCTCCAGCCACATTCCAAAGCAGCAAAACAGGGAGAAACAAATGAGATAATATTGTTTTTTCTCTGCGGCTTCTCATCTTGCCAGGAGAAGAAATCCTGGCAAAGGGATTTTTCAGAAAATATGAAAGTAACACTGCAGAATGTGAGCAAGGAAAATCTTGTGATGTGTCCTGACCTCTGCTGGGCCAAGTGCAGCAGCCAGCCACCTTTACCTACTGGCCACCTGTAAGGCTCCAGATCTCACTCAATAAGTCTCTTAAAAGGGCTTAATATTATTTATGTACCCTGAGTCAGACACACAGGAGAAAATACTGACTAGATATTCCTCAAGAGGTCTAAAGAAGAAAATCTTTACTGGCAAACCAGAAAATCAGAGAACTCTGGCAAATGTTAAAGCAATACTCAATCAACATAAAGAACTTCACAAAGCATTAACTTAGCAAAGTCTAAGCCCATTCAATTTAGCAGACTCCAACACATCCAATTATAAGTTAATCAGACTTTGAGAAGAAGAAATTAGAAGACGAAAGAAAAAGAGATAAACAGAGAAGAGATTGTTTTTTTCCATCATTCTAAACTAACCCATCTGTTTGATCTTTTAAAAAGACACTTATTCATGCAGGGTTTATCCTCCTGTCCTGCTGCAATTCCATGGCCAGCTCATAGAAGACACAGCTTCTGCTTGTGGGACAAAATCAGCGAGGGAAAAGAACAACCACAGCAACAGCAGCTTTGGTTTCTTCTATTCTGTGGCCACAGATTTGTTCTTTGAGTCACCATTATTTGACCCCAGTCACCACACTCTGTACTGGATTTTTACATCTAATGAGGTTCCAGGCTGCTGCTTTTCACTATTATCCTTAATCAAGTTTTATTGATTACTGGGGGACAGCATCAATGGAGAGAACATTACAAACAAATGGAAAAGCTGCCCAGAAGCTACTGGGAATGTTTTCATGTTTTATAAAAGAGCACACCCAGTGTTAAAAAGTAGCACCATTGCCTCTCCTATTCAATGCTGTGAACTGCCTGTGAGATATTCTGATATCCTGCATTCTATTTTCACCTCTAACCCAAACAGTCCCTGGCTGAAAACCTGCTGGATGTGAAAACTGAATCAGCTGAGCCAAGAGCTGCAGGCAGGAGGATCACACATTCTCAGCTTGATGTGGGCAGTTTAAAAAGTGTTTATTTATACAGCCTCTCTCCCACACAGGCAGCAGGAACCTGCAGAAAGCTGAAGGAAAGGTTGGTGGAACTCAGCAGTTATTTATCTTGTAGATTTTATAACCAACTCAATCATCTAAGAGTTAATGGCACAGAAGTCACCTAGCCAGGTACCATCCTATCAGAACTTGTAGAAAATTATCAACTTAGAAAAAACCAGATCTGTTATTCTCATTATGGTGTGTTAAATTAAAATGCATTTAGTATTCCAAATTATTTAAGATCCATGGTTTAAATCACCTAAACTATAAATCATGGCAGCATGTGTATTATCAAGGTAGTGATAGAATAGGAAATAAGGGAATTGGGGTATTTAGGATACACAGGATAGAAGTGCCTGAGGGATTGAGCTAAATTAAAAAAATATCTGCTGGTTCTTAAATGGCCATTATTGTCCAGAGTGGCTGTTTAAATGGAAGCAGGGTGGCAGCAGTGACCTGCACTGACATGTGCATTTCCATGGACAGTGTTGTGAAAGGAAATGAGTCTGTTTGCAAGCCAGGAGCCCATTAAACATGGCCATCTGTTAACATACAGGCCCCAGCTCACATTATCACAGAAATCTTCAACTTCTTCCAGTTCCTTTCTAGATACAAATTGCAATTTCCCAAGACAGTTCAAAGTAAGCAAAGAGCTGCTGCTACTCTGCCTCTACCACCTTCATCTCTCTTCTTTATTCCAAAGGATTACTTTTACCATGGGATATTCTATGCCTTGTAAAAATACCCTTCAAAGATAGTATGTTTGAACTCTTGATTTCTTGATCATAAAATTCCCTACTGTATTGCACAGGATTAATGAGTAACTGCTTTTTATGAAGAACAAACACAAAACAAAGGGTTGTCTGTACAGGATGGGAAAAAAACTTCCTTAATTTCATATAATTTATGATTGCCTTATGCCATGAATAAAATGGATCTCTCCCTGTGCACCTTAGGAGAGTTCTACAGTCAAGAAAATAAAAACATAACACCAAATTTCTCCTTCTTGCAATTACACTGATCTATGATGGATTATCTTGTCTCTGCAATTCAGAATGACCAGTCACTACAGAAGCGAGATTAAAGTAAATAAATCTACCACAAACTTAAGTGCTTGTGAAATGCACCAAAATCTGTGTCATTATCTTGATTCTTTCATCCTCTTCTACACCCTTTCCTAAGCTTCTGGTTCTTTCTGAAGAAAAGAAAGCTTTTATTTCACATTAGTTATAGATCGTAGATATGATGTGTTCCTCCTGTGACACTGTTGGATAGGGATGATGTTACAGGGATGCAGATGAGTGGGAATGGGCTGACCCTGCTGATGTTCCCATACCAGCATTCATCAACTGTGGTGGGAGAAGTACTTGTAGGAGAAAAGACAACACTGAGCACTGAGAGTGAACCTCCCAGGCATCCAGGAGCAAACCCACTGCCATGCTTTGGCTGGGTGCTGGGGTTTAGGAATGGTATTTCCCAGACAAGTGCCCCTGCTGAGACTGAGACACACAGCATCTTTCCATTCTCAGAGTATCCCCACAACATGACAAGAACTGTCAGTAAAGACAGTAAAGAGAGTGTATCACCCTTCATTTTCTGGTAGCTGGTTGTATGGTGGGGCCTCCTCAGAACATGTCATCTTCTATTCTCTGATTGTGATCCAAAATTTTCACCCTCAGGCCAGCCCATGGTGACTCCCAGGATCCCAGGGTGGTTGGGATTTCCTGTTCAAGCTCTCTGTGTGATCAGTGCTACCCACACAGTCCCTGTGTCATCAGTGTGTGCTGCAGGGCCTTTCCCTCTGAACACCCAGCCCAGCACTGGTGGCTGGGGTGCCAAAAGCAGCTCTGCTGTGGTGCCAGTCACTCCTGAAGGAGCTCAAAGCCCTTCATAAGCAGGCAGTGTCTCTTTTTCAGTTGGGGTGTAGCTGGCCTCACATAGCTCATATTCCCAGCTCCAGAAGCCCAGGGGTTATTCTGGAATCTCTCCAGGTACCCTCTGCCAGAGGCTCCAGGGAGGACCATTCTCCCCAGCTGTGGTGCAGAGCACATCCTTTGCATCCTGTCCTGACTGACCCAAGGGCTACTGCATGAACAATCTCCTGTTTGATTTGTTCAAGAACTTGTTGCTCAGGACCCCACCTAAAATCATTCTTCTTCCATGCCATGTGATAGAGAAGGTTTACAATCCTCCACCAAGGATCTGAACCATGCTCCTCTCTTGCTCCCCTGCTTTCACCTCCCCCTCTCTGCCACAGCAGGATGGAGAAGAGAACTGGAGGCACAGAAGGCAAAAATCACAGGTTGAGGTAGGAATAATTTTCTAGGGCCATGAGATAGGAAAATTAACCCTAACAGCAAAAACATTAATAACAAAAGTGTACAAAAGAGAGTGATTGATGGGCCAAAAATGCTCACCAGGAGCTTGCAACCTGACTGCAGCCACACTGCCCCAAACCAGAGCCCTTTCTTCTGCATAAAGGTTCCCTTCCTTTGCCCCTGGCAATTCCGTGAGGTGGTACAGAACAAACTCTGTGTGCCAGCCATGCTCCCTGAGCCTACTGCCAAAACTAACCCTGTCCTGGCCAGAACCAGGACACTGGGATGCAGATGGGTTGAGAATTCTGAAGTAGCAGCAGATTGTTTGTGCTTTGGAGATCACTGCAGTGTTCCAAGGACTCATCCTCTGCTGTTATCATTAGGGACTGCAAAGAGAGAGCACACTGCTCACAGCTGATACCACAGCTTCTGACACCTTTCCCAGTGCTCCTGCGCTGGGAGTGCTGTGTCTGAGTGCCACTGAACAGGGAACATTTTGTAGCTATCCACATTACAAGAGGCAGCAAGGCAGAGCTCAATCAGGCATGGACAGGGAATGTTTTCCAGCTGGTACTGCTCATGCTCATGCCTGGGTGATTGTGTTACATTTCTCTGCCCTTTGTTGCTCTTTGTTCAGAGATGGTGGGATGGAATTCACCATATCTTTAAACTGTCACTTAGTGACACAGCTGCACTACTCATGTGCTTATCTTCTGGTTTGCAGCTTTTTTTCCCCCTGCTTTGTTTCTCCTACAATGTACATGTATTAACAGCTTTCTCATGAATTGGCTTTTTTTAAACATGTGCATTAATTCCTAAATTACAATGTGTCATATCCTTTCAACTGCTCATGAATGTCTTTGTAACTATGGTATTTTATGGCAATTTAACTCTGGAGATTACAAATAAAATTATCAGCTAAAAACAGAATGATTAGTAAGCCAAGATAAATGCTGTAAATTAATCATCATTTCATACATTGTACCAAGGTTTTAAATTTTCATGTTAACATAGCAGATGCAAATTTCTGAGGTGAAAATAGTTGTAGCAATTGTAACACTACAAACTATCAATCCTTAAACACAAACAAAACACAGATGGGAAATTTTCAGCTAACCTTTCAGTGCCAGGCACCCTCATAGAACAGCAGCCATTTTTGAGCAGATATTTGCCAAATGGCCACACTCTGACAGTTACTGTACTTTGGTTGTCCAGTTCCAGGTCAAGAGGGATGCTGGTGACCCAGCACATACTGCAGGCACAGCTCTCCATAGTGAGATGTCAAAGAATGAAACTGCCCTGTCTGCAGAGCTTTTTTGGGACAGGACACGCTGTAACCTCTGAGTCCTGCAGCACTTGTCCCGAGGGACAATTAATCCTCATTTAATTTAATCCTTAGATGTAAAAAGAACATTTTTTTCTGCAAAATAACGGGGGGAAATCTTTCAATATTAAGAGAAAGAGAGGTGTACCCTAACATCCCCTAGCACATATACAAACATATTCCTCCTGTGTCCACATACAGATGCACGCACACTTGCTTCACATTTTAAATTATATTGCATTGACTCAACTAGACAGAAAATGTGCAGGGTTACTCCCAGACAAAGATTAATCTTCCTTTGATATATTCAATACTTCACATGCTCCACATTATCTGGTGAGTATATATGCCTTGCCTTCAAGAATGTGATGTACTGTGCCATACATCATCATCTAATTTATTGAGTGTGCTTCTGCAGCATGCACTGCACATCCCTGCCCAGGGTCAGGATCACATGCCAATCTGCAGTCTTGCTTTCCCCAGCCCTGGGACTCCTCCAAGTGCCACAACTGCTGCAGTCTGTACAGCCAGCCCTGTTCACACCTGCACAGCCCAATCTGACTTTTTTCTGAACACATGTACAGCCCACATAAGGTTAAACCAGAAACAACCCATGACACTCATTAAAGGCAGTAGCTTGGGAAAACCATTAAGTAAGAGGAAAGATTGATTCTGCTTCCAGCAGAAGCACTGGAACAAGCAAAGCTGGATCTATGCACTCAGTCACTGGCATCCAGATAGTCTGTCCTGGCTTTATTTAACAGGATGAAAACTCACTTGGGTCAGTTGAGTGTTCCTTTTGACACTGTTCCCCACTTGTATAACAGCTGCCTTTTAAACATGAGGAATTGAGAGACAGATGACCCTGACTCACCCAAATGAGCCTCATCTTCTAAGAGATTCCCACAGAAATGGAGCAGAGATCTCTCATTTTTCTTGCTCCTACCCAGATCCTCTCAAACATCCACTCTGCCCCAGTGCTCTTCAAGTCACAGGCCAAGAGGTGCTAACAGCCAGTGTGATGAGGAATGGGAGGAGGGAAAAACTAGCAGATACAAAGATCTGCCCTCTGTGTGCAGTTCAGTTTGCTATTGAAGACATGGGGCTTCTGCAGAGAGGCAGCCTGGAGTAAACATCCCATGGTGTGCCCTGGTGGCCAAGAAGGCCAATGGCTCCTGGCCTGGATCAGGAATGGTGTGGCCAGCAGGAGCAGGGAGCTCATTCTGCCCCTGCACTGGGCACTGCTGAGGGCACACCTGAGTGCTGTGTCCAGCTCTGGCCCCTCAGCTTGGGAAGGACATGGAGGGGCTGGAGCACATCCAGAGGAGGAAACGAGGCTGGAGAGGGGCTGGGAACACAAACCCTGTGAGGAACCCCTGAGGGAGCTGGGGGTGCTCAGCATGGACAAAAGGAGACTCAGGGGTGCCCTTATCACTCTACAACACCCTGAAAGGTGGCTGTGCCCAGGAGGGGTTGGGCTCTTTCTCCAGGCAGCACTGACAGAACCAGAGCACACAGCCTCCAGCTGCAGCAAGGGAAATACAGGTTGGATATTAGAAAAAATTTCTTTACAGAAAGGGTTATAAAGTTCTGGAATGTTCTGCCGAGGGAGGTGGTAGAGTCCCCATCCCTGGGTGTGTTTAACAAAGCCTGGATGTGGCACTGGGTGCCAGGGTTTAGTTGAGCTGTTGGGGCTGGGTTGGACTCGATGATCTTGAAGGTCTCTTCCAACCCAATGATCCTGTGAATTCTGTGAATTCTCTAAGCACAGAGCAATTGTCACAGAATGGACATCACCCATCATGGTGTGGCTGAAAAAACCGACTCCTCACACAGCTCTCTTTGGTGCATTGCTGAGCATTGCTGTCTACAGCTGCACTTAAATCGAAGCATGTTGCATAAATATTGATACTTGCTGTGATTAATATTGCTATTTATATTAGCAATGAATTGGGTTCACATAAAAATAATTAGCACAGCATGCATGGGTCCTATTTGCAACTAATTATATTACAGTTCATTTCACCAACAGCAATGTGTCACCAAGTCAATAGCAACCAATGATTAATACAGAGAATGTATTATTTTAAAATAATCCCTGGGTAACTACCTGTGTTATTATGAAATACTATTAGGAAGTCCCTGCATAATTGCTTCAAATGAGTTCCTGACCAGAGTTAATAATGCTAACATAACTTGTAAATACAAGGATTAAAAAAGTGTTACTTGGTGGTTTTGTTTGTTCATTTCCTGGCTTTTATTCCTTTTTCCATTATTTCCCTTTGCACATCCAGACTCAGGGGTGACTGGGCAGATCAAAGCACCAGTTCTACCATCACTCCCAGCAGTGTGATCACTCACTCCTGGAGCAAGGTGGTGTCATTCAAATCCCCCCATAAGAGAGCACCTTCAGCCACTCCCCCTTCCCCCAGAGCTCTGGATGTAGTTTTAGAAAACACCTCAGAGAACACACGTGGGCAATTGTGGCCTGTCACCACATTTCTTCACAGAGAAAAGCAAGACATAATTTTTCTCAAAAATATTTCTGGGTTTCACATTCTCTGAACCTCAGAAAAAGAAAAAACAATTTTTATCTCATATCTCATTTACTACTCCTGTGTTGTTCACAAGTAGAATGCATCATAGAAGACTGCTTACCTAAAAGGAATTGATAATGAGATTCTGGTGAGAGTGTTTTGATTCACTGACCAATTTAATTCAGGTGTATGTGTGTGTCAGGACTGTTGGCTGACAGTCATGAATTTCTGTGCAGTTGTGTGCAGCTGAGTGCTTGACAGATTCAGTTTAAATGTTATGTAATATAGTATAGAATAATATAATATACACTGTATAATATACACTGTATAATATACTACACTATACAACACTATAATTAATATAATATACCACACTAGAATAGAATAATTAACCTTCTGATAAGATGGAGTCCTCCTCATCATTCATTCCTCTCCCTCACCCAGGGCTAAAATATCCACTATAGTGGCCCAATCACACCACCCAGGCAGCAGCATGAATATAACAAACATGTAATAAAGCCAGCCAGCAAAACCCTCCCCAGAGCCCACCTCCTGCATCTGCCCAGCCTCACTCATCTCCCAGCTCCCCTGAGTGAGCCATTTAGCCAGGCTCGTGGCCATCTGGAAAGGCAGGACACTGCTGCTGCTCCAGGACTCACAGGCTAGCAGGAGACTTTGTTTACTGGAGTTTGTGAAGAAAACTGCGATTTTTGGGATGAAATGAGTTGTCATCGGCTCTATTCTGCAAGATGCTAGCTCTGGCCAGGATCCAGGAAAGCACTTAAGCACTTGGTTATCCCTTAAAAAAGTAGAGCAACTTTTCTGCTAACTGTATCAGAGAAGATATATTTAAAACAGCTTTTAAAAGGAGCACAGACAAAACAGGGCAATGTAATACAAGTGCTGATTCCAAAGATAAGAAGAATGCTTTTATAATGCTCTCAAGAGCAGACTTCTCACTTTTGGTTTCTGGTGGCACCTGCAACATTTAAAAAGATGAAAAGGGCCACATGTCAAAGCTGGAATAAAAAACTTTGCATTCACAGATCATTTTAAGACAGCAAATAGAAACTTCTCTTTGCTTATCACTTATTAGTTAAGACAAACTCGGATGTAAGTTAATATTTCTTGCCAATATCTGTCAAACCCACCATCAGCTAAGGAACACTGAATATCCCCGAGTAGGGCGTGCAGGCATCCATCAGTGTTTGTTCCCATACAGAGCAGCTCCGTGGTGTGCTACTGCCCCCGTGTGCAATAACCATTCCTAACAGCCATCCCAGAGCTGCCAAATGCTGCCCTGCTTCATCCTCACAGAGCTGGAGTGTCAGGGAGGAAACATCCTGCTGCCCTGAACTGAAAAGCCAAAGGAATATTTCAGCTCAGGAATGACTGATTGCTAACCTTGAAATGGCAGGACACTGTCCCTTCTAGATTATTCTGTAGGATCTTCATAGATCTGGGGCAGACATAAACCAAAGGAATATTTCAGCTCAGGGATGACTGACTGATAACGTGGGATTAGCAGGACACTGTCCCTTCTGGATTATTCTGTAGGATCTTCATAGATCTGGGGCAGACAAAAACCAAAGGAATATTTCAGCTCAGGGATGACTGACTGCTCACCTGTCAACGACAGGACACTGTCCCTTCTTGATGATTCTTCACAGATCTGGGACAGATATTTGTAACAGTCCTGCTGCAGCACAGGAAACAACTGATCTTGAGACAGCTGGGGTGAGATTTCTTTTTTTTTTTTTTTTTTTGGAACAGCTCAACTCTTATTTAGGTACAAAAATACTCAAAATTTGAAAGTTTTTAGTGCATTACCTGAAGTGCTTTTGAAAAATGTATTTGGCAGTGTTACTTCATGAAGAGCAGGCCTCTGGAAAAGAGGGGGGAAAAAATAAGAGCTTTTAAACAAGATGCTGATAGTAGTCCAGGGCCAGGAAGAGATCTGGAAATGCCTTAATGGTTGGTACAAACACCAACAGGAGAAAACCCAGAAAACTCATCACAGGAGCAGCAGAAACTCTGATCAGCCACTCTGTAGCAAAGGTTTCTCTCCTAGCAGAAAGCAAAACTATTTTCCTGTCCTGTCAGACTTTTCAGCTGCTGCTCACCCAGTGATCTCCATCTGCAGACACAGCTTAAAGTCAAAATCCTGTCAAGGAATCAAAAAATCCTCAAGGGAGAAAATTCAGTTTTGTTATTTCATTCTTTTTCAAGTGAAACCAACACTTGTAGCTTTAAATGTTGATAACAATGTCAAGTAATAACAAGACCCACATTGTCATTTTTTAAATGTTAAAATGGGGCATATTGAAATTCATCATGAAAGGAAATCACTGCAGAAAATCCACTTCCTTCTCATGACAAAAAATTCAGTTTTATAATCAGAAGGGTTTGATTAAAAACAACAAAATGGCAAAAATTCTCAACAGCTGTACTAGGTACCTTGAGAAATGAGCTACTCAGCAAGCACTTTGTTTAGTTTAGGAGAAAGATGAACTGGCTAAAATTTTCTTCTCTTGCTTTCTAAACACATCTTTCTCCCATCTAACATAAATGAAAGCAGAACCCAAGCTTCCAAGCCTGCCCCAGCTCCACTGCCAGCACCCATCTCAGTGGCCTTGTCCCCAGCACTGGCCTTGCAAGCCAAAGGGCCAAGGGAACAGGGACACTTCCCACCATCAGAGCATCTCCTGGCTCTCTGCCCTGGAGATTGGCATAAACCATATTCTAGATGTGCCAAATGTGGTTTGTGCCAATCTCCCAGGTGAAATCCCACTTTCAACGCGTTTTTAAGGAGTTGGGAAGCAGCAGAGCAGAGGCCAGCTGTCCTTCCCTGCCCCCAGAGCCAGGATTTAAGAGCACTCTGTGCCATCCCTGGAGCAGGATTCCTGCTGTCACAGCTATCATTGCACAAACAGGATCAGACAGGGCAGCCTGAGTGGGCAAGGACAAGTGTCTGACAAGAACACGTGCCCCTGATTTTTCTCAGAATACAGGAGAACCTATCTCTCATTCTCAAATCATAGGAACTTGCCTTTTTTGCAGCAGAAGTTGGGGACTGAGGACTCTCCTGTTTGCATTTGAGATCCTTTCCAAAGGGGAACTGGACCACTCATCTTTCAATCAAGTCCATAGAGCCCTGGGCCTCCTTTGTTCTAAGGGAGCCACCAAAACAACCAAGAAAATGACAGGTGGTTTGATTTACCCACAAGCTGTAGAGTAACTTACACTGACAAAGGAAAGCTTTTAGGAGTTGCACTGGAAGGGGAAAAAAAAACTGTTATTTTACTGAAATGGTCTCATGTTCAGGCTCAGGCCATAGGGAAGATCTTTAACAGTGTCAGCACTGAGCTGGGTCTCTGGCACAGTGCAGGAGCTGTTGTGTTTGGAGCTAACACTGTCCCAGCTCAGGATGCAGGTCCCCTGTAGGAGGGAACAGTGTGATCCCCGGGCAGGTGACAGCAGGAGTGACAGTGACTCACTGGGCCTACAACAACCATGGGAAGAGAACTCTCAGTCTCACACCTGCTACTGCCTATGCCAAAGGCATAAAAGACACGGAAAACAGCTAGATTTTAAGGTTCCAAACCAGCATCTCATTGTCTTAGGTTGGAAATGGGGCTGTGTGTTCTATCCCCATCTGTCAGAGCTGGGGCAGCTCTCTGCTGTCCATGGGGCAGTTTTTTCTTTATCTCTCCCACACCAACCCTCCCTCCAGCAGATCTCTGCTGTCCATGGCCACTGAGTGTCCCTGCAGGGCTGATCCAATGCCAGCATCCCATGGGGAGATGCTCCGCCCAGGGGAGGAGCCAAGCATTCCTGCCTGGATCCAATCTGAGCCTGGCACAGCACAGCAGCCTTTGCCCCCTGCACTGCCAGAGGAGCAGCTTTCTGCTGCCCTGCATGGCCAGAGGGAGCCCAGGCCCATCTGCAGCAGCCCTGGAGCTGCAGAGGAAAACTCCCCCCTTGTGCAGGATCCCTGCTGCAGCAGAGCCACAGCTGGCACTGCAGGAGGGCTGAGCCCCCCTGGGATGGGGCTGGGACACCGCCCTGACACACAGGGGCAGGGACTGCTCTCACTCTGGCAGGGGTTCTTCTTTTTGTACTATTGCATTTGTATTTTTAATTTTCATACTAAAGAGCTGTTATTCCTGCTCCCATATCTTTGCCTGAGAGCCCCTTAATTTCAAAATTATAATAATTCAGAGGGAGAGGGGTTTACATTCTCCATTTCAAGGGAGGCTCCTGCCTTCCTTAGCACACACTTGGCTTTTCAAACCAAAGCACTCATCTTCTGGCCAATCTCAACCTTAGCAAGGCAGTAATTCAAACAGCAATGGGCTTTGCCATGCCCTTTCCAACAAGCAGAAATATTCCTCTATATTCCCGTTTCACTCATAGACTCTGTCTTTCAAGATAAATTAAGCCTTTGAGTGCACAATTAAATTCCCAATGAACAGCACTCACACAGAGAGAGTCCAAGTGATGATGAAGAGCAGCAAACCCACCAGGTAGAAGCAGCTGCACAGGGAAGGTGATGGGAGCTGCAGAACATCCCAGCCAGGCAGCCCATGGCTCACACACACATAAGGAAGGCAGATGATGTATGCTTCCCCACAGAACTTCACTAACACATTCAGCTTTGTGAAAATATGCAGCCTAAGCATTTTTCAGTTTTGTTTGTTTGTTTTGGTTTGGTATTTTTTAAATAAGATATTTTCCACTAACAAAACTGATTTTTAAGTATGGAACAGTCATTTGCCAGGTTTTCAAAGCCATCTGTTTTCAAAGCCTACCTTCCTTGTTGTTTACCACAGGCTGTCTATCTGTTTTAACAACCTCTACTGGGATTTCACATACCTCATTATGCAAAATCACTACTTATGCATTCACTCCAGCACTTGTCTAACTAATCTGCACTCACAACACCTCCCACAGAAGATGCACCATCCCTCTTCAGAGGCTGCAGATCAAAAACAATAGTAGCTAGTGTCATAGCAAGACAAAACACAGCCTCCTGTGAATTACTGTTGTGATACAGGCCTAATCCACGACTCCTCAGAGCTGCTAAAGTATAATACAAAAATACCATATCACAAGAGATTTTGTATCATATACAAGATAAAAAGCATCTATTTTTAATGTTGAGACTTGTGCTTTTCTTCATCAACAGGATTCTAAGCATTTTGATCTCCCTGGCAATCTGATGAGCACCCTCCATCTCCTCTGGAACTCCTCATGCTCCACTGTTTGGTTCACCCAGGCATCCTTTTCTTGCCAGATTTCTGTCTCTAACAGCAGCCTCACCTTGGACAGAGCAGCTTCAAGGTTCACAGCCCTCCTCCTCCACCCTTCCTCCAGAAAATCACCAGGCCATTGACAACAGGAGACTTCCCAAACTGCTCTGGAGTCCAGGTCCATGTGGGACCCTTTTACCAGCACTGATAAAATCCACCACATTCAGAGCTTGCTGGGGGATGCTTTAATCCACACATTATTAACACAAGGCTATAATGTCTGGTACCATTATAGCTGTGTCACAGAACAGCCTCAGGTAGGTTAAAACACAGACAGAAAAAGAGAGGCATATATGACATATTAGATCCACCATATATACTATTTTTCAAATAATTTTAAAAATTAAAGAAGAATTTATTAACATTATTTTCTTTTAAATAATTCTATAGCTCATCTTCCTCAGAAAACACGGCTACTATCTCCATTTGTCCATATGCTGCAAAAGTTGAGAGCTAAGTGTGAATGCAAAACTTGCCATTCTTCCATCTTTAAACACATCTCTGAATCACAGCTGCAACGGCACTGCTATGCTGAGATGTTATCTAAAATTCAGAAAGACAAAGTGACTTTAAATTATGTTTATTTTACATGGGGAGCAAGGAGAATTCCTGTTGAGCAAAGCACAAGAGATTGAGGCTTGCAACAGAAAAAAGTGAAATTTCATGGTTTAGTTAGGATTTCTCAGAAAAAAATCTAACACATCGGTTTGTATAAAAGGCTTTTCATCTACAAAGCCAAAACCACTTTTTGGGTGAGCTAAGCATCATGTCACTATCCCATTTCATATCTAAGCAGACAAGAGATTGGAAATAAAACCAGGGGACCTGAACCACACGTAAGCATCCAAATCCTGCACCCTGCTGCCCTCAGCTCCATTTCCTACCCAGGGGTGCCACTGCTGTGGCCTGACACACCCAACACTTCCATGCTCAGGGACTGCCAGGATCAGGTAAAAAGTGACACAGACTCCATGCATTTACAGAGTAAATAATAATCTATATTAAGAACCCTATAATTTTATATCCTAGTTTGCTACAGGTGGACTTGATTGGTCCTTTAATTTAAACACCATCACCATTGGCCAGTTAAGAACTCACCCTTGGGTAAACAAACCTCCATAACACATTCCACATCTTCACAACAGCAGGTGCAGCAAGTTAAGATCAGAATTGTTTCTCATTCTTTTTTCTGATCTTCTCACAGCCTTTCCCAGAATGATGCCAGGGTTTCTCTCTGTAGCACCATGCCAGGGCCTCCCTGCTCAGGGTGCCAGAGGGGATGAACGCACACTCTGCCCACTTGGACAGTCACTGCTGGAAGGGGTTTTAAGAGCTAGTGAGGGGTCTGGCTCTGATTTTTCCTCAAAATGCACCCCAGAGAGCCCAGATAGCATTGCCACAAGTCTGTCAATATCTTGTAGGAGCCTTGGTCCTACCAAAATCAAAATGGGCTTTTGTGGAGTAATTGCTTATGGAGTGGGACTCCAGAAGAGAAATCCCTGTGATGGCCATGCTCATGTCTTGCAGCATGACAGAACAAACTCCCAATCAGTGTGTGTATTTCTTTGTGTCTTTGCTATTCTATGACATAAAAGGGAAATTCCCCTAAACACTCACTGTTGCAAATCTATAGTTAAATAAGCTTTTATTTATAAACCCTCTTATACTGGAAAAGACTGAATTTATATGGCTTGTTGAATGGCATTTCCATTTTTCTGTGTAAGAAAGAAAAAAGATTCATTCAAACCTACTATTTTGAAACACTAATTAAGTTTGTATACACCTGTATGATACATCTTCACTACATCATGAACTACTGTTTCTTTTCCCTGCATTTGTTTTACTTGGCTGGTTTGTTGTTCTCCACAGTGCAGTTTCAACAAGTACCTGCATTTTGCCAGGGGAACACCTCATTTACTGCTGGCTGATACAACTCTGCCAGCACAGATGTTCACTGGAACAGCTCTAAATGGTTGATCTGTCTTGAACACTCATGAAATGTGTCAGGCCCATCACTAGGATTAAACTCTGTCAGGAACTAGCACAGGAGATGGCAGGTATGGATCAGGATTCTGTTGGGGTAGGCACTGGGTAAATGCAGACTAAAGAGCATGCCATGTACAAAGTTGTCCAAATTATTTACATGAATGCTATCTACAAAAAGGACCAGATTAACTTTCAGCTTTGTTAAGTACTAGCTTCACTGGAAAAAAATCCTGCTTCTACACACTCTGCTAGAAACAGCAGCCTAGCTATCCAAGTGGCATTGTGATTTCAACAGCTGAGAACAGAGGTTGGGTGGCCCTGGGGCAAAACCCCATTCTTTTGGATTACAGCTTGGATAATTAGCACAGGCACATGAAATGTTTTCTATTTAAGCTGATAGACTCTCATCAGGAACAGTTCTATTCCTCATTGCACTTTTCCTAACAGCACAAAGTAGCAGAAACCATCTTATCACTGTTCTTAAATATTACTTGTTACCTCACTCCTGACATAATGTGGAAAACTGCTAGAATGGGAATAGAAACTGCATTAAACATAAACCAAACAGAAACCTAGCCGATGGAGAAAAACATTACAGAAACAAACATCCTCTAAAAAATGAACTGTGCTGTCAGGAGCCCCACACCTATACTGTCAGAAGGGTTAAAGCAGCAGCTCTGGGACACTGTGGAGGTGGATCCAGTGGTGCCTTGTGAAGGCTGACCTAGAACAGAGACTACAGGGAGCTAAAGAATAAAGTAGGGGTTTATAAAGAGGTTTCAATAGATCCACCTGGGGCAGCACAACCCAAAATGGTCACAAAATGCACGACTGGTCATGGGATCTGTCACTTGTATAAGTTCTGCTCCATTTGCACATTGGAGTTAATTGTCCAGTTCCAGCTCCAGTCCATGCAGTCCCACCCTCCTTGTTTTTCTCTCTCCAGCCCACGTTGTTTGTGCTCTTTTTCCTGAGATTTGGATCATTTGTCCTTGGTCCCCAGCTGGAGCAGGAATTGTTTTGTCTCCCTGCTCTGTGCACAGAGCTCACCATCCCCTAATATGAAGCCCAGACCCACACACTAAAGCAGCACAGAATATGAAAAATAGAAAAGCTAAACCTGAGGCATCAGTGTTGTCAGGAGCCTCACACTGCACTGTCAGAAGGGTTAAAGCAGCAGCTCTGGGACACCATGGAGGTGGATCCAATGCCTCAAACCCTGACAGGGCCTCAGGGTGGATTTACCCAAGAGGCAGCACCTCTCCTTCAGGCTGCTGGTCCAATGGCATCACCAGCTGCATCCCTGCCCCATCTCTCCATCCCTTCAGACCAGACCCCACTTCTCCCCTGTCCTGAAGAACCACCTAAGGTGCCCATCAGCATAATAGGGTTGCCAGAACCAACACATTTTGATCATAAAGTGGCCAGAGGCAGGAGAAGCATCCCTGAAGTGCACTGTTGGCACTACAGCAATATAACCTCTTTTTTTTAAGAGTTAAATGTGGGATTTCTGTCAACATTTATTTAACAAGACCTCACTCTCATTTTCTCTCTGACCTCAAAAGCACTCCTCATTCCAATATTTAAGCATCACACTAAAACAAAATATCAAATGGTCCAAACTACAGCACAGAGGATGGATATAAATATCAGTCTTTTTGATTCTAATGGAGCTTGAAATTAACACCACTTTTCTCTTTCAGCACAATTTTTCAAAGAGTTTAAATTCTATGGGACAGGGACCACTTCCTCCAAAAAATGGTGTGAGGCTAAAAGATGTGTTTTGGCTACTGCAGAGGTGATCAGAGAAGCCACAAAATCCTGCCAGAGCTGAAAGCAGAGAGGGTATGCAAGAAATATTTAGTCTATACTTATAAATGGAAAGATAGCTCTCTGCAGTTCTTAGCCATTTGCAAGCAGAGTAATCTTCAGTACACCAGATGAAAAATCTTCATTAAATAATCAAATGGTAAAGATTAAGCTATAAAATGCAGTAACTGAACTAACTCCAAGAGTTGGGATTACAGAGCAGTTTTAGAATTAACTCTGACAGCAACCATTGGGGAGAAATCATACTAAAGACTTTGGTCATTTCTAGGTTTATCCTTGGGGATCCCTTGACTCCCAATACCACAGGGTCTAACAGGTTCAATCCTACTCTGTGTATATAGAATATATATACTCTGTATATAGAGTATATGTATATATGCTATATATATACACACTATATACTCTATATACAGAGTATAATGTATATATACTTTGTATATAGAGTATAAGAGTATATAAAATACCTGCCTGTATTCTGTATATAGAATCATAGTATCACAGAGTTGTTTAGGTTGGAAAAGGCCCTCAAGATCCAGTACAACAGGTAACCCAGCACTGGCAGGCCCACTACTAAGCCATGCCCACACCTATGTGTACTTTTAAAACTTCCAGGGGCAGTGAGTCCACCACTGTCCTGGGCGGTCTGTGCCAGGCTGGACAGCTCTTTCAGTGAAGAAATTTTCCCTAAAATCCAATCAAAACCTCCCTGGTGCTACTTGAAGCCATTTCCTGTAGTATCTATCACTTGTTCCCAGAGAACAGAGCCTGTCCCCCCCAGCTGTCCCCTCCTGGCAGGGAGGTGTGCAGAGTCAGAAGGTCCCTCCTGAGCCTCCCTTTCTCCAGGCTGAGCCTCTCCTCATCAGACTTGTGCTCCAGATCTTTCTTCAGCTCAGTCCCCTTCTCTAGACACACTCCAGCCCTTCAATATCTTGTATCTTTGTACTCAGTGTTTGCATTTGCAAGATGATAGTAGAAGCTCTTCTAGCTATTATTATCTGCTATGCTGACCCAACCCACAGCAACATTATGATGCCTCTCCTACAGGTATCTGCAAAAATGGGAGATGGGGAATGTCTCAAAAAACTGAAGAAGGTAGGGAGCTCAGGTGTCATTGAACATCAGGATTTCTGCTCCTAGGTTAGATAAAGTAACCTAGGAGATAAAACTTTTTTTACTTAGAGCCCTGAAGGACTCCTCTGCCCTCAAATGGTTGCCAAAGCTTTCTCCGGTCCTGCACAGCTCTTTCAGCCAACTTAATCAATACAAATTAATCAACCATATGAAATTCAACAAGGAAAAGTTCTAGATTCTGCACCTGGGATGGGGCCACCCTGGGTGTGGGTACAGCCTGGGGAAGTGTGGGAAATGGATTTGTAGAGAGTTCTCAGGGCTTCACAGAAGGCCTACACAGTGTGCATCCATGTGCATTTCCTACACACAAATCCATTTCCCACAGGGAAGGAGCTGTTGGACAGCAGCACCACACAAAGGGCCCTGGGGGTCCTGCTTGGTGCCAGAGGGATCAGAGCCAGCAGTGCCCTGCGGCCAGCAGGGCCATCCCTGTCCTGGGGCTCCAGGGCCAGCAGGGCCAGTGGGGCCAGGGAGGGATTGTGCTGCTCTGCTCTGGGGCAGCCTCACCTCCAGAGCTGGGGCAGGTTGGGCACCACAGTGTGAGGAAGAAATTAAACTGTTGGAGAGAGCGCAAAGGAGGCCATGGGGACAGTGAGGCCGTGAGGCGAAGCCGGGGAGGAGCTGCTGAGGGCCCTGGGGCTGGGCAGCTGGAGCAGAGGAGCCTGAGGGGACTCACTGCAGTGAGGGGAAGAGGAGGGGCAGACACTGATCTGCGCTTGGTGTGACAGTGATGGCACCTGAGGGAATGGCCTGAAGCTGTGTCAGGGGGGTTAAGGTTGGATGTTAGAAACAGGTTCTTCCCCCAGAGGGTGGCTGGGCACTGAACAGGCTGCCCAGGGCAGTGCTCACAGCAGCAAGGCTGGCAGAGCTCAAGGAGTGTTTGGACAACGCTCAGGCACATGGTGTGACTCTTAGGGATGGGGCTGTGCTGGGCCAGGAGTTGGACTCAATGATCCTTGTGGGTCTCTTCCAACTCAGCAGATTCTGTGATTCGTAGGTGAGCAAGAGAAGACCTGCTGGTCACCCTGCTCCACTCCCTGCTGTTGGGGAAGATGAAACAGGAAAGCCTTATAAATATGATTGTCTGGCAAAAAAAATTTGAGAATATGGAAACTATAAGCAAGATTGAAATGAAAGCAAGCTTTGAGATCCCTCAGTTACTGAACAACTGGAAAACAATGGTGTGGCCAGCTGAAGGTGATCCCCTTTTGATGGAACAACACCCTCTGCTTGCAGACAGGTCCAAGGGTCAGAGCAGACCCCACAGCTTGGCAGAAGGGGCCCAAAGAGGAGTTTCTAGGGTTTAAAATGTAACACAGTGTGGTAATGTAATGATTCTTATAGGCTGTATGTAAATGGTGTAGGATTTGTATCTTGTACTAGATTGGTTACTGAGAATGGGAATATTCAACACAGAAGAAGATTTATTGTATTGTGATGGGAACCTTGCTCTGTTATCTCTGTTACTCTCTTATGCTTTCGCTCTCTTGCCTCTCTTACCCTCTCATCCTCTCAGTCCTGCTCTGAGCTGTGTTTGGCAGCTCCCAGCAGGGCCCTGCCCCCAGGCCCTTTGCAATAAACCCCAAGTTCCTGACCTGGCTGCAGAGATCTCTGCTCTCCATCCATCCCCAATGTCCAACCCCCATTGCTCCTACACCTGCATATCTGGGACTGGCTTTGCAGGATAAAAATCTCAAGTTAATATAGTTAGGTAAACTAATAAAAATCCACAGTATTCAGCAATCATTCTTCCCTGACAAAGTTTAAAACCAAGGAAATTGCTTCCCAATTTCTCTTTGCAGAGTATGGTCAACCAAAGCTGAAGACTCCTGGATACATGGGGGCAGGGGAGAAGACAGAAATACCAGCATCAGGAGGAAACATTTGTGTGCACTGCAGGAAACCTGCAGTGAAGGGTACAGCTCACTTGATGTGCTCATTTTTAATACCAATAAACATTCCAGCTTCCTAATAGCCCTTCAGAGTCCTCTGGTGTCAGAAACCTGGCAACAAGACTGAACCTGTGATGTGTTCATCTTTAAATCTTGACATCATTGGAATTTATTAATCAAATGTGAATTTGGAGTAATATTTTTGCTTCAGTCTAGTTCTAGAAATCAGTGGTCTGAAACTGTCAGCATTAGTATGATTGACTCCTTTTATAACTTAACTCTCAGCTACATCAATATTAAAAGAAATCTAATTTCTAGTTTAATCTAATTTTTAGGGAACATAATTCTATAACCTTTGTTATATAATATCTTTTTATTTTACTTCAAAAACATCTATTTTAAGTAATAAAGTAGGCTAATATGAAAGCCTATATTTAGTTTACCCGTATTTTTTTCAAGCAAAAAAGCCCTTTTTGCATAAATGGAGGCAATCAGCTAGCTTTGGTCTAATTCCTCTGAATTCAAAATAAAAATCACCCCAGGAAAAAAAATAACCAGAATACATTCTATGCAGATGAGAACTGAGGGCTTTGTGTAGGCCAGGGGTTGTTACCACAAGCCCTACTGCCAGTGTATGGAGTTCTCTCAGTTTTAGAGACTGAGCATATTCAGGATTTTTGAAAAGTCAACACTCTACCCTGGGATTGGAAGCTATATGTTAGCTGACTTCAATGAAAATATTTAAGCTTGGGTTTTAAATCAAGCTCCAGCTCAAGATCAGATTCCTTGCTTCTAAGGTTCTGGTCCCATGTGAATATGTAATGCACCATGAAAGAGAACAGGGCAGCAAAATCAGAACATATGTGATTTAAGAGGCACACTGCAACCATTTAAAAATCAATTATCTCTTATCAAAATACTAAAGGGAGAAAAACCTCCCACTCTAAACCTTAACATCAGACCCCTTATCCTACAAATTCAAAACATGAATGCTCTTCTTTTTTAAAACCTGAAATATTTTAAAACTTCCTTTTAAGTTTGTTCTCCTAGCTATAACCTTTGAGTTAAGGTGGCATCCCTAAAACAGATATTTAATGAACAAAACATGAAGTTCAAATTTGATGAGAGGGAAGGTGTTGCTGGCTAAAACCAGGACATCATCTTCCCTAAAATTCAGAGTATTTCACCTAACACCAGACTGAAAGCTTTCTATGGTTTATGAGCTTCAAATGATTTTATAAAATTTTCTCTAATTTATCCTATTTTCAAATGGTGGGGGAAAAAAATCCTCTTTTCCATAATAAAATATAGGCCTATTCATAGAATTTTATAGGATAACAACCAAAAAATTAATCAAAACCAAACTTCCATCAATTTACTCCTTCATCTATGTAGATGCACTTTTATGCTCACCACCTACCTTACTAATTCTTGTTTTTATTGTCTTTTTCTTCCCTACAGGTTCCCAAAAGATTCTATCCCCTTCAGGATACACATGAAGAAATGCAGATGTTGCACCACACATGGTGACTAACACCACAGTGAGATCAAAACTGAAACATGGATGTGTGGACCAACATTTTGACTTTTCTGTTAAGCCCACCTTTATAAGCATGCAACAAGAGTCAGGATTTATACTACTGGGATTTAAACCTGGAGAGATTCTTGCTGTGTCTCAAGTTGATTTACATATAAGTAATATATTATTTACTTTAGAAAATGGGTGTTTTGCTCTATTTCAGCCCTGGAGGGGGTGATACAGTTTTTAATTAGTTTAGTGGTTTGATTTTTTTTCAATGTCAAGAAAACAAATCGAGCAATATAAAAATAATAGCAAAACAGCTAACATGGGGGTCTATAATGTAACCATAAAAGAAGCACTTTCAAAGCACTTGCAAAGTTCCAGCCACATGATTCCCATTAACTGTAATGAGCACTGGACAGATAAATTCACACATGTTGCTTTGAAGATTTATACTAAATTGGCCTCATCTTTGTTAGCACTAAAGGAATACTGATGCTATACAATATAAAAGATAAGTCTTTCAATTTGCCCCCTGCAATCTTCTTCATTATCCACCGAATTCTCCTGTAGCCAGTCATACCACAGATTCATAATCTCTCCAATTTAAGAGACAGTTAAAAATATTAACTGTAGCACACCAGTCACTCTCTGTAGAATCAAGTGCTAAAATGCTCCTTTGTTTAAGCACAAGCCCAGCTAGTTCTGCTCTGCAGCACATCAAAGGCCTGAACAAGTGGAGCAGCTCAGGGAGAAAGCTGCTGCTCTAGAAGCCAATCCATAATACCTTGCCAGGTCTTTAATTGCTGTGCATGTACATTTGGCTTGAACTTGTGCTGCTTTGAAGTGAAGACATTAGCTTCAATTAATCCCAAAATGACCTCAAGTTATGGGCTGCGGGAAAAAAAAAAGAAAAAAGGAAAACCAGAAAATGGCAGAGGACCAATGTGAGCTGCTTGCCCTTTATTTCCTTATTTTCTCCCTTTCTCTTCTTGTCTGTTTAAGGACAGGGTTTGGTATTCATGGATATTAAACAGACCCTGCAAATGAAGCCTCTTCTCTGTTCCTCTGGCCAGAAGAGCCACAGGCTGCACAAGCTGGGGACTGCCCAGTGCCACCCTGCTGGCCCAGCACATGGGGAACAAATATCCTTCATCTGATGCCATCCAACATCAACCACTGGAAATCACAAGGACAAAACCCCAGAATCCACGGGCTTCTTCAACTATCCAAAATTGTTCTTCAACTAAAGGACTTTGGAAATGGAGATTTACACAAGTAAACTGTTGGAATCCAAAATGCAGGGAATTCTCAGAACCTGTAAGCCAAAGCTCAGAATTAAACACAGGATTTGATCTGAGACCTTGGAAAAGGCTTCCAAACTCAGGTGCTAGAAGTGAGAATGTGGATTTAAAGTTCAAAGCAGAGACACATTAAGTAGAGGAAAGTTTAGAGTTTTGGTTTGTGTGTCATCACATGATTGGCTAAGAAATCTTACATTGTGTCCATAAGATTAAATATCTAAGGATTGGGTCAAAAATATAAATATCCTGTTGGCAGGGTTTTATTGGTTAATAAGTAATTAAATGTCTTGTAACCTTCTGAGCCATGTGGTGAAGATGGCTCAGAAGATGGCTCACCCTTCCTGCCTGTGTTGAAGATAAGAAAAATAAATTGCATCATCTAAAGCAACTCAGAGGTCCTGTCTCTAACCCATTCAAAATTAAAATATTTACACCTGGAAAAACAAAACCAAAACCCCCCACAATATCCTTGCAATTGTACATGCACAGACATGACCATTTGGAAAAATCTCCACAAGACCAGACACACTTCAATTTGTTAATACAGAGGAAGGAAGAATGTTTTCCTGAGATCCATCAGCCATGGAAAAACATAACTGTACCTTACAGACAGTTTCCTAAACAACACACATATGTTAAATTACAAATATACATTGCCACTGACTCTACCAGCAAACTGTTCCAAAAATTCTACTATTAACTGCCCTAAAGGCTAAAACCTTTTCCTAAATGAAACTTTTCCTAAGTATTCCCCCCTCCTTCAGCCCTTTCTCCAGGTACATCACAGACAAAATTGTCCCCTGCCCCAGTGCTCATTCTGAATAAACCCAGCCTCCACCTTCAACTCAGAACCCCCCTGTATTTCCTGCAGTTGCTGCTATATTAACTCATTTGTCTTGAATGCAGGTGACCTGCATGGGCCCAGGATTCCAGGCACACTCTCATTTCTGCTTCACACAACAGCAGAATAAACACCATAAAAACCACCAATATTTTGCTGTGTGGTAGAATTGCTCTGATGTTCCTCTTCAGATACTTCAAAATTACAAAACTCACCTTAAAAAATAAATCCTTATTACTAGCCCTTTATGATTCATGTGAGTTTTATACTAATATATTTAATAGCCTATTATTTCATCCCATAAAACCAACCTCTGGTCCCAGTGTAATGTTCTGGTCTTTTGCCCTATTTGACAAAGCTCCCAAGCATTGCATTGCCAGTAAGTAATGCTAGTACCTTCCAAGCCATTCCTGCTGGGATTAGTCAGTCACACACTGCTTTGGGGGGATTCCAACTTAATGGGCCCCCAGCCCAACACCAACACAAAATGGAACTGTTTTCTAGCTGGTTTCTTCTACCAGTTTCTAGTTTACCTAATAATTTCTCTCATGGTTTGTAGCTAACATCTTCATGAAATACAAACTGATTGGATCTTTGATACTTCAAAATCCATTCATGGCTTCAAAAACAATACTAGCAAGACCTTATGGTTAATGGTACTTTGTTTATTTTAATTATGGGCTTTGTTGCATATTAGAAGAAAGCAGCCTTTCATGTTTCTCTGCTCTTGTGATAAGACTGACTGCTCTCTCCTTAATGAATCCTGGCTCTGCAGGTGAGGGAGCCCAAGCATAGGCTGGAAGTAAATCAAGCCCTTTTTCCCACTATGAAAAATGTTCTGCTTTCAAAGCTCTGCTGCTCTTGATCAAAAGCTCCAAAGATGCAGTGACTGCTAGGGAAAGGTTTTAGAAAAACAGGGCAATTTTCCATCCCAATGAAATACAGAAGGACAGAATGGAAGTGGCTGGTACCCATTCTCTCAAATCCTGGCAGTGGCAGGACCCCTTGGAGCTGCAAGAAAAGAGCCTCAACTGGATCCCAGTAACTGATGTAATCTCAAAAACTTGACTCTGACCATTCCCATCATCTTCCTCCTACTCACAAATACTGAATTCCTAAACACCTGCATCCATGGAAGAGAAATACCCAACACTGGTCTAACTTGCCATCCTTTATACAGCCAAAGAAAAAGCTCTGAGCAAAGACCTCTCATGTTAGGCTGGACAAGAGCACTTATGGGTGGCATGGCGTGGATTTTTTTGATGTCCCATATATTAGTTTGCATTTTTTGATGTCCCACATATTAATTTGCATTTTTTGATGTCTCACATATTAGTTTGCATCCCATGAAGCAGCAATGCTGCCATATCCATGCTGGCTGAATGCTGTGAGCCCACGCCTTTCAGACAGAGCAGGGGAGACACAAACAAGCTCTTGAGCCAAGAGTTCTGACTCTGCAGCACAGGAATTTGGATCCCACAGTCCCTCACTTCCTTGCATCCATGTAAAATACCAACACCTGTATTCCTTCTCTTTCCCAACCCTGCTGTAGTGTGTTGTTTGGATGCAACTGCATCTTGGAACACAAAATGTGGTTAAGGATCCTACTATGCCAAATTCACCCAAGAACAAGAAGATATTTGTAATATCTTCAAATCTACAAATAAAGATATTACAAATATAATGTCAAGCAATTTTGAAAGAAATGGAAAAGAAATTTAAATTATCCCTACAAAAATACCTAACCTTTGGAATAAAAGTTTAAGTCATTCTACATTTAAATGTTTGAAAACAATTATATAAAATTATCATGCCCAATCAGACAAAGGAGCTGATGCCACAGCTCTTCTGATTACATCTTCTTCAACAGCAGAAGAAAGTTCAGTCTGAGCAGAATCCCCTTGGATTTACTTCAGTAAGGAAGTTATTAACACAAATTTTTGGTTTCATTTACAAGACAACTTATTTCCTAAGTTTAGAGAAGTAATTTGCATTTCCCATTCTGCTCTTCCCATTAACTTTAATATGTTGCTGAGGAAATGTGTAGTTTACCAATCATATCATCATCAAAATCCTTCTTTCCCCAAGCACAAATTTAGTAAATCATACCTGTAATTTAATTCTTAATCAAGAGATCCTTGAGCCCGACTCCTGAGACTCACTTAATGGATTCTGTTATGCACAGTATCAAAATGAAGCTGCTGTAGCTTCATGCTCCTGTCTTCTGCCTTGCCACCATTACAAACCTAAAATAAAATACTATCTGGTTTTTGTGTTCCAGTTGGTTAAGAAATTAATTTCCAATCAAAATATTGGTCACAATAAGAATACAGACAGCATAAATGGTTCCAAACCTCAGTAAGCTCTGTGTTTCTAATGTTCTGTGCCCAGATCTGAAAGCAGAATTTGGAAACAAATTTTGCTTTGTCATTGAAAGCAAGAGATGACAGTTTACCTGTGCAAATTAAGTCTGGGAGGCTTATAAGTAACACTATCCATCCCAGAAAAATCACCAACCAACCATATCAGATTGGAGTCTGTGAACCCTACTCACCCATTTTTTAAAGGCTATTTAATTCTGTTTGTCACTGCATAACTGAAATGCTTTCATTTTTTAATTTAAATTGTATTGCACTGAAAAAATACACATGTGCACTTAATTAAGCTTAGAGACTGAGGTGGAAAATCAATTTAAAATAAACCAAATTATTTATTTCCTCTCTGAGATTTCTTTCAGCAGTGTTGGGGAAAAAACATCCCAAAGTTTTAAGCTGACTTCAAGGAGGGAGCTCTCCTCAGTCTGAGGTGGTCTGGGATAAGAGGCAGCATGAGCCAAGGTGTCCCTGTGGAACACAGGCAGAGGAAACTCCACAAAGCCCTGCTTAATGAAACAGCTTGGTGTGAAGGAAAAAGGCTTTGAGTGTGAGTGCCAAAGCCTTGTGTAAACTGATACAGCAGGATATTCCTAGGTCTGATATGGCAATTCAAAAATCAGAATCCTGCTGATATCATTACATTACAAATCTATGTTTTACTGACAGTCCAGAGAGGGGAATAACCTGCATAATAAGGGAGCTTGTTTCTGTGATCTGAAAAAAACAAAAGGAAATTTTAAACTAATAGGCATGGAATGTGTTTTCTATACATAAAATTATATTCACACCTACATATGGGAAAACACAACATTGCAAACACATCTAATACGACTAAAAATGTTCTGCCATAAATCTAGAATGGGCAATCTCTTATTAGGAACAAAAGGTTTTGCATAACTAACCAAAGATTAAATCAATTTAATATTTATGTTTTCTCAATTTGAAGAGGATGCACCAAAATAAATGAAGTAAATAAGGAAAGCAAGTTGTTCCTTTGAATTAGTATTTTCTCTTAGTAAACAACTTATTTGTATAAAGATTTTAAATAAATAAAGATAAAACATTCTCCTTTCCAGATTGGCAGTAATGTTGGAAATGATCCCACATAAATAACATTTCCAAGTGGCAACATGGACAAAAGCAATCAGTACCCTATGTCTGTGTGCAGTACAAAGTGAACATTTTAATGCAATCAATAATCCCAAGGTAAAGAGATGATGGCTGCACAGCAAGACTCAGTAGGATATAGATTTCAGGTTGCAAGTCAACAAAGATGTAATAACTCAGCCCAGCTGCAGCATATTCCTCAGACACTACTTAAAAGCTCATTCACCACCAAGGAACATTCTTAGGAGCAGATCAAACCACTGAAGGATGATTTTCTCCATGTGCCACAGAATAAATAGCAGAAAATACCATCACTGGAGCCCAAGTTATGTGGACTCTGAGGCACAGGAGCTGCATAAATCTGAGCAAGCAAAGTGACACATCCCTACCCTGCCTGAGGCTCTGAGCAGGAATAACTTAGCACAGAGCAGTGATCATCCCTAATCAGTGACCACAATAACATAAATACACATATTATCCTCTTTATACACCCATCCCCAGTGAATAGCACCCAAAATATCAAGCAGCATCTGACACATAACTTGTGTGTGAAATTCCACCAGCATCTGAAACCAAACTCTGTGAAGCAACCTTCACTCACATGCAAACACATTTCAGACAACTGGGAATTCTGGATGAAAAATAAAGGTATATAGTCAACCACTTTTCTTAAAGTAAAATAAAAAGATGCACTTAAGTTATTAACCTTTATCCACTACACTTCAGTGAAATAGAGTATTTTTCAATGGAAACTCAATTTCATGGAAAATTTAACTCATTGGAATGTATCTCTCTCCTAGCATCTCAATGCCTTGAAGATTCAACCCAGAGTTTCACACCAGTTCATCTGTACAGGAGTGCAGGCCTGGGACACCCCTATCACAGCACATCTGTACAGGGTGCAGGACACCCCTATCACAGCACATCTGTACAGGGTGCAGGACACCCCTATCACAGCACATCTGTACAGGATTCAGGACACCCCTATCACAGCACATGTGTACAGGGTGCAGGACACCCCTATCACAGCACATCTGTACAGGGTGCAGGACACTCCTATCACAGCACATCAGTACAGGATTCAGGACACTCCTATCACAGCACATCTGTACAGGGTGCAGGACACCCCTATCACAGCACATCTGTACAGGGTGCAGGCCTGGAGCACTAGGCTCTGGCACATCCCAGAGCTCTGGAGAGATCCCAGAGCCAGCACAAAACTGCAGAGCCAGAGGAGTGGTAGCAGAGAGGCAGTGCTGGGTCTCACCTGGCTGACTTGCACCACCACTGCACTAACTGCAGGGATCCAAATTCCCCTTTCCATAACACCCTGCAACACACAGGGAACCCTGGGCTGGCTCCAAACACCCAGGGGGAGATAAAGCATTTTACTCACAGGTTACTGACGCTCCTGCTGTGTTTTACTGGATGACACAAAGCCCAGCACAGGAGAAAAGAGTTACCTTTGCAACTCCAGAAGTGACTGCCTGCTATTTAGCCATGGAGTATCACAGGATAAGGATTTATCCCAGGCCTAGCAATAGAGCAAGGGGCATCTGAGTTCAAATCCTAATATGCACATTGACTGTCCTCCAGCACAGTCATCTTTCTTTGTGTTAACTCTTCTAATTTCATACATTATGGCTTGTAAAAGAATCAATATTTATTGACCACTGCCTTGGCTCCCTCAGTCTCTTACCAGTCCCTCCTGCACTGGAAAATGCCGCATCCTGGCCCTGGTGTGAGCTCCCAGTGATCTTCTGGGTTTTCAGTCCACAGCAGGTTTGAACAGTTCCAAGAAAAAGAAAAGCCATAGTCCAGGGAACTTTACTGCCTCAGCTAGCTAAAAAAAACTAAGAGCAAAAAGACTTAAAAAATCCTAAAAAGCAAATGAGAGCTCTATCCCGCTGTCTGTCCATCCACAGAGAGTCCAAGAGAAGGAAGGCTGAACTCTCCTCTCTCTGGTTTTGAATTCAGCCCCTCAGACACTCCACTGCTTCTCCTTCTCACTCCCTCTTCACTCTCAGATCTAGTTTTAAAAGTGCAACACTTATTTCTGGACTAAACAGAAATGGGGATACAATTCAGCATCAAGTCACCCTCGGACACTCCCTTACACAGATGAACCTTCAAGAGTACAATGAAGAAAACTATCCAAAAATTACTCAAAACACTGACAAACGACCAAATCAACTCTCTTCACTTTTACTTCAGTCCTATAAGATCCTTGTATTACTTGCTAGAAAATCCCACAACCTCAACTCACTGACTGCATGGGCTACTGTTTACTAGATTATTAAAAAAATATAAATTCCCAGTTTGCTAGTTTAATATCACAATTTAACCTGTCATTAGCTAAGAGGGGCAAAATAACTTAGTTGATTGAGTAAATTTGATTACCTTTGCCCCTTGCTGATGAATGTAAGTGATTTTAAAAATTAAAAAGCTATTATACTAGTGAAAATAATTATGAACAGTAATCTCTTGATACAGTATTTCCATGTTTAAAGATCAGCTGGCAGAAGCATGACTGCTAATACAGGCTGCCTGAAAATTCAAAACTGGAGATAATGGTCAATTCCTCCACTATTCTTGTCTAATTAGAGAATTCTGCTTCAGTTGCAATCCATTTAAGTGAGCAACATCCATATATTGAAAAGAAAGATTAAGAAAACATTAGGTCAGAAATAAGAGTCTTTTTGATGTGAGTAGGCAATTACAGAAGCCATCTCTGATTTTCCACCTCTTCTATTGTACTTTCTTCTCTGTCAATACAAACTGTGGCAAGAATTGAAATCAATAATAATTCCCCTCCCCACTTTTTTATTTTTTAAACTGTTAAAAACAATGGTCTTGTGAGAAAGCACAAACATCTGCTCTCTGGAAAGGGTGAGGAAAGAACAAATATCTCTAGAAAACTGGTAGCGGAATGTGCTGGAGTGCTGTACCCAAAGGAATTGTTGGTTTGCTGTAGTTTGTGGACAGCCAATTGGCAAACCATAAATTAGGTCAAGTTTTCATAAAACCAACCCCACACATACACATTCATGAAAAAGAACAAGTGTCTAGTGATCCAAAGACATCTTCTAATGGCCATTATCTGATGGTTGAGCACTGAACAGCCCCAAAAATAAAATAAAGCATTATTATCTCCAGCAAATTTGATGAAGTGAGCTTTTGCCTAGTGCTCTGGGTAAGAGCAAAGGGCGTACAAGCCTGGCAACACCACCAAAGAAGGAAAATGTTCATAAGTTTGCCAGTATACTGCCTAAAAATTGATAAATAAAGCCCCTAGGAAACAGTTATTGAAAAGTCAGCACTATGAAGCCCAAGGCTACACTTTTACATCTCTATAATTCCTTTACCTTCCAAACCAATCAAAAGCAGCATGGAATTTGCAAAACCTAACAATTCCACAGTGGTAAGAAACCCTTTTCCATGAGACACAATTGCATCATTTTATCATCAGGCAGAAATACAACCCCATATGTGAATAATATTGGGCAAATACATGAAGTTTCCTTGTGCTTTCAAGAATATGTTATTCTTTTTAGCTTGATGTATCAAAGAAAAGCATTTTAAAAGTTCAGGGAATTTTGTGACTACTGATGGACTTTCACACATGCTGATAGATAAGACAGGCTCATAGTTGTATCCCTTGCAATGGCACAGCCTCTTAACAATTTCCCTTTCTTCCTTAATCACACATAGTTAACAAGAGCAAAGTAAAAGTTAGAATTTCAGGTATTTGCAATGTTTCCTCAATAGCCTTTCATTTCTATTTGGGCTGAAACTTGATCTATTCTGAATAATGGAAACAATGTTCAAAGCATACATCCCCCCCAGCATTACACTCAGTTAATGGTCCTTGACTTGTGATATTATGATTTTTATACTGCATATAAAGGTCTCCTTTGGGTTAAAAAAAAGAAAATGTGTCTTAACATTTGAAGCAAAGCCAAATAATGCTGTACTGCTGGGCAATTTTCAAAGTCACATTAAAAGAGGATCACAAGAAAAAGAGGCATCAGTACAAAAACACTACATGGCTCCTTCTCTGTGCTCCAGGATTTTGTTAAGATACTCTTTTAATCCAGCCATTTACTGCAACAGGCTTTATAACATATTAAATATTATTGCCTCCTCTAACTGACAGATCAGGTTTGGTGAATCTTGACCCTTCAGTTCCCCAGAAGCCATATTAGACTGTTACAAAAGTGTTAAGAATATTGTGATAACCATAACAAAAATGTCTGTTTCCCTGATGGATAAGTTCTTTTTTGGAGGGTGGATGCTTCAAGAGATTTCTGCACAATGTGAGTGTCATGAGGGACCTAAACCACAAGGAGATTCTCTCTGACATTTCAGTGTCATCTCTGAAGATGTGCTCAAGCAAAGTCTTTCCCCAAACCACCAAGGCTCGCACAAAACAAATCTCAGGACACCCCTGCTGCAAGGACTCTGAAATAATGAAATGAGGAGATTTTGCAGGAAAGCATCAATCTCAGCAGCTGATTGCCTCTGATGCTTGTCTGACTCACCATCTGTCCTGCCTTCCCCTCCTTTTGGGTCAAGGTCTTTTATGGTGACATAAGAGCATGGCAAGGTGAAATTATTGCTGTGAGCACAGGGGTGAGGCACAGTCAGAACTGACCCCCCAAGTTCTTCAGTGCTGAGGCTTCACCACCTCTTGGACCACAGAGACCAGGAAAAGTGATCTGAAGCCCAGAAGTGGAGAAGCTGTAGTACTTATCCATCAAAGGCCTGAGAAACAGCCTTGCACAAAACACAAGCTTTAGCAGATCTGGAGTGGTTTTCTTCCATTTATTTTAATTCCTTTGATTTCATCTCCTCTGGGAGTAATTAAATACGTTTTTCCATACACTAATATCATTGGTAAAACTCATTAAGGAAATTTTAAAAAGATGAAAAATCAAATATCTTGCTTATCCTATCTAAATTTACCATAAAACACTTGACAAAGTCATTTTAAAATTATAAATGAGGATCATTCAACTTTCATTTTAAAATTATAAATAAAAGAGGATCATTCAACTTTCTTGAAAATCATCATCCCTCTCCTCAGTCAGTCAGCATCACCTGAAAGAATGTCTTTTCCATGTCCAGGATCTGTTTTTCAGATCACTTGGCTGGGTTAGCTTGTGTTTCCTCACATCCCTCCTACTCACCCATCTCTCTCTCAGACATAAAAGACAACAGATAAAAGCAACATTTCCTCAAGCTTCAGGCAAAGCAGGAAAGGGAACTTGTGACTGCTGATTTGCTCAAGTCCTGCAGCAGCTTCAGCACCTGGACCAGTTCATGAACATGTAAGATGCACAGATGATAGAAAAATTTGATCCTTGAGCAGCACAGGAGCTCCAGACATAGCCCTGAGAGAGGAATATTGGCCTCGTTTGCACTGCACGAGGTGCATCAAGGTGTCCCACACTGGGCAGCACCAGCCAAGCCCCATCCCTGCTCTCCCCTTGTCAGAGACCAGGAGCTGCCCCAGGACCCCCCTGCCCCAGGCAGGGACAGGCAGCACATGGGCAAGGCCAGTTTCTTGCTCATCTCAATAAATTCCACGGGTCCAGCAGCCAGTGGACATCTGGCCCCAAACCCAGGATAAAGCAGCCTAGGGTGCCAGAGGAGGTTCCTGCCAGGGCCACACACACCACAAGGTTGAAAATGCCTCTTACATTTGAAGTGAATTAGGGCTGGGTTTGCCCTTAAACCTAAAGGTCAAAAATCCTTATCCAGACACTGTATTCCAGAGCCTGGAAACACAAGTTCTGTGTTCTTCACAGCCTAGGTACCTAAACTCAGAATTTATTCCACTGGTTTCCCTGTGTGTTCATGCACGTGTGTGCATATGTTTAATACACATATTAAATTTTAAATAGATTGCTTTTAACTAATCACATCAAACGGCATTTGTGCAATGTAAATATTTGCTTTGTTCCTTCAGCACTCTTTCAATTACGCAGAAAATTTCAGAGAAATAAAATTACAGGAGGCCAAATATTAAAAGGTGGGGAGGGAAAAGAGTGTGAAACTAAGCTTCAAAGGGAATTCTACACTTTGATTTCAGTTTGCATATTCCAAATGCTCACATTTTGCTACACAGATGTCAAACCAGGAGGCAGGTAATAAAGCAGGTTTCTTTAAGATTTTAAAAAAATACATTTAAATGATCAAATTAAACCATATTCCAAGCATTGCAGAAATAGCTGACATATTATTAGTTCTTCCCTAAACGTTATTGAACCATATCTTTCCATTCTAGCAGGGGTCTGTCAGCTCTGCAGGGCCTTGCCAAAAATAAAGAAAGGATGGCAGCATTTCCCATCTGCTGATGAGTCCAATCTAAGGGAAGACAAAACACTGATTTTATTTACCTCTGTTCCAATTATTGTCAAGCAATACAAACAGTCATCATGACACACAGCCAGGTTTATTCATGTGCCCAGCAAGCCAGGCCAGGCATAATAAAGAGATTACACGCTCTGTTTGGAATACAGGCAACTTGGAATGGCTTTTATTGAAACTTAAGCATGGGAAATATTGGGTAGTAGGTTTAGGTATCACACAATCAGAAATATGTTTGGCTCCAAAACACAACACATGGCACCCTCAGAGAATGAGGGTGACTATTATTACAGCACAACAGGCTGCCTTTCTCTCCCTGCCAAAAGAGAAGCTTGGAATAGCACAGAGCACATGGCACTTTAAACTTGGAGGAGAGAGCCTGGAAAGAGCTCATAGAGTAGGAAGGGAAAAAAATTTAAAAGTACTGTGCCTCTGAAAGACAGCTCCTCATAAACCACCACCAGTCTCTCTACTGGAGTCACCCTGGAAGAGAAAGGACTATTTAACATCAAGAAATGGGACAGAAGGGGCAGAGCTGTGCAATATGTTTGCTGCAATAATTGAGGTACTATAATTTTTTCAAAATTTAAAGTCTTTTTAAGACAGAATGGAAAAGAAATTACAGCAGATATTACAAAAAAATGAAAGTTTGAATCTTTTTAAATGTAGATTAAGGCTCTGTTGATAAGTCCAGCCAATTTGCTGTCCAGGGCACTCTTGCCCCACTTGGCCAGCTGAGACCCTAAATTGCCAACAGCCCAGTTCTTGAAGGTATGCCCAAAACCTTGAACATGGCACCAGCTCTGCAGCAGTCATTCACCTGGTTCACCTCCTTTTTCTCAAATCTTCTTCTCTAACTAGGAAGATAGAGCAGACCCTCATTTCCTGACCCTCTGAACATTGTTCCAAGGGATATAAGGTCCCTCTTGATATTTCCAGCACCATCCCTCTACAGCGTCATGTTGTCATCTTATAATGAAAGTTCCATACCTTTTGGTGATTTCTCATGGGCACCTCCTTGCAGTACTGACTCCTTCACAGCACAGCCACCAAACTCCAACTCTCTCCTCGACCAGCTAACCCACTCTTCTATAGCACTCATCCTTATTAGACACAGCTGTGGCCTATTAAGGGCAGGAGTGTTCCTAATCTTTGATAATTAGTGCAGCTGCAACTCCTCAGGGGTGAGATTACCTTCTGCACTATCTTTATTTTCTTACATTCTATCCCCCCTTTTCTTTTAATTACAAAGTTGCAGCACCTCTAGAAAGATATGTTTAAGTAAATTGATATTATAACATATTCACATATCTCACTTAGGACTAACAGTAATATTCACAGTGTCATTCACCCCTACCTGAAAGAGTAGGAAGAGATGAGAGTCCACAGGCTTGACCAGCCTCAGAGCCTCTTGTGACAGCCTGGAACCAAGCTCCCAGCAAGCAGGCTTCCCTAGAGACTGTCTGGATGGCAAATGGGGCCTCTCAGTAGAAAGTCTCCATTCTTCACCCCCTTTCTGGGAGCACCAGTTTAGTGTGGTTACATGATCAGGTTGATTTTGCATGGTTGGCCTTTCCTGTGACTTGCCTATTTACTCCCTCCCCCTCATTCTCCAGCCCCAGGACACGGCATCTGTCACCTAAGGTCATTTTAGGGGGGAAAAGAAGGTTCCTCCTCCTGCCCTAAACAGAGGTGAGAAAACAATTTCCCTTGTATTGTGAGTCAGTTAGCCCAGGGCTGGAAGCAAACTTATCTTCCCCATGACACCCATGTGCCTTCAGACCCCAGAGGGACTGTCACTTCTCATGGAAATTTTGGTCTGGGCAGGTTTTTCAGCTCCTGGGAGGCCATCCTGGGTGGAGGTGGCCGCACTGGCATTGCACCCTGTCATCCTCCCTGTGGAATGTGCCACGGTCAGTGAGTATCACTGGACAATTTAATTCAAAAATGTCATCCAAGGTGGAATTATGCATCATCAAGGTTTTTGTTTTCAGTCATCATATTTGACCACAATCCTAGGCAAGTTGTGAGATCTTTGGGCTTCAGCTTTGTGCCCTCCAACAAAAGAATAATTCACATTAACACCATCTCCAGCCAAGAGACAACAGAACTCAGAGTCCCCTGGGCCCTAGCCCTGGGCACTTCTGTTTCAGCTGGAGAGTATTTACACTTCTCAAATGTGCACTGGAACCAAGCTGTGAAACATCCTGAAAAATCTGGTAGGCTTAAAAGCTCTAAGTTTGGAAAAGCATGAATTTCACTTTAATTTCTGATTCTTGGGAATTATCCTTCCAAGCAGCAAAGTAATGACTGCTCCTGATTACAATTCAATTCCTGATAAAAACCCTGCAGAATACCCACACATACTTGGAACAGAAAAGGGAAATGCAGTTATCTGAAATTCTCCATTCATTCAGAGCACAATGCTGCTGAAACCTGGGCCTAAAATGTCTCTCACCAGTGCTCACAAGCTGGTGTTGTAATTGATGCCAAAAATTCAGCAGCTTTATCATATGCATTTTTTCCTACTGACAAAGTATTCCATGGAGCTGTATTTCAATTCTGATTCCATATGTCACTTCAATTTCTGATCAGAGCTTGAACATAAAAAAATTATAGCCCACCTCAATGGACTAATAAAAAAGGATCATTTCTTTTTACATATCAACATTTATTAGTCTCAATCATTTCAGAAATATAATCATTATAGTCCCTTTTACTGAGAACAGCTCCCAACACACACTCATCCCAGGGGTTCCTCTGTACAGATGTTCTTTTTCCTCTTATTTCTGAGGGTGCTATGTTGTTGCACAGCAAAATCAGCCATCATGCAGTATCAAGAGAAAAAGTAATTAAAAAAAAACAAAACTGGGGGTTTTTGCTATTCCCCAATACCCCTTTTCAAAAATATTACTGTTATTTCCTTCTGTCTTCCCCAAATAAAAAGTCAAAGGCGGGAAAGGTTTCAAGTCAGAAGGAATGATTGGGTTGACCATCCTGAACTCTGCATTTCCCAAGTCTGGTTTCAGGAGGGGCTGATGAGTTTCAGCAGAACAGAGCTCCCAACTGGCTCAGCAAATATTCCAGAAGCATACAAGGGCCAGGCCGGAAAACAGCAGTACTTAGGTTAATCTTGGTTTTCAGAATCACTGATCATATCTCTTTGGTTTATAGTCTTTCAAAACCTTCCCAGAGAAATTGATCGATCCTTCCTACTGAAAACCCAAGACAGACAGGATGCTGTTTTCAAAAAGACTTTTACAAATCCCATCAATACTGGAATAAAACCAGAAAAAACAAGGCAGCTTTATTGATTTACACATTAAAATAACATATGCTTTTCTGTGCATGTGCAGTCTCCCTTAAGAGAAAACTGAACTTCTAAAGATAATCTAATATTGAGTCTATAAGTGTTATCCATCAGTTCTCCTTCCCTCTTTTTTTGACAGCCACAAAAATTAGAGATAACATGGTTAATTATTGTAGAATGAGGTAAAAATCACTTTCTAGACTGAAACATGTAGTGCAAACAATAACTGAGCTCCTTGTTAACTACAGGTCATTTAAGTCCATCCTGGAAAGTGAGCACCTGTATGGTTACTGCAACATGTAAAACATTTAACTGAAAATCTTCATCTTACTAAAGACACTGGGACCAATTCTACTGCTTCCATTTAAACATTTTTTCATTCAAAATTCATGTCCTGGTGATTCAAGCCACCTCAGCTCAAAACAATCGTATCTCAGCAGAAACTGATCCAAGTATTGCATGAGTCAGAACAGAAACAAAACATTATTTCCGTTTTCTGAGGATAACTTTCCAACTTTGTGAGTCAAGGCAAAAATGTTTAAGAATCACACTTAAGCTATATCTTAGTTTCCCTGTACACCAAAGCTAAGATAACTGCATAGTTCTGCTTCACACATTGCTGGTACCTCCAAAATTCCCATCTTCTACAGGAAGTATTTACTAAGTACATCATCCTATTCCCTACGAATCTGGAGTAAAGAGGACTGGAATAACCTCTATGTGCTACATACATGACTTGATTAGAAAACATTCATCAATGATTTGGTTTGAGTTTTCTGTTAGGGTGATTTGATTTTGTTTTGGTTTGGGCTTTTTGGTTCTTTTGGGGTTTTTTTTTTTTTTGAACACAGGTTCAGTAAGATTTTGAAAACTTGAGGTAAAGGCAGATCAAAGAGTATGAATCAACTGATAAGCAGCTGCCATTTGAAACACCAGAAAGTGCATAAATCCCTCATTAGTGGTCCTACAAACATGGCTCTACCTCAGCACCAGGCTGCCCCAGGAAACCAGGAATGCCCAGGACTGCACTGGGTCACCAACCCAGAGTGGAGTCCCAGCCCTGGTTCAAAGGAAAAGCCCCACAATCTCCTTACTCTGCACAGTTTTGTCCATGCTGGAGACACAAACTGCAGCAGTTCCTGACTCACAGCAGGTACAACGTGGAGCCCTGACCTGCCCTGTGCCTGCAGGATGGAGGCAGTACTGGCAGTTCTTACACTTTACATGTCACAGGTTGCATCCAACTTAAATTTACACTGCCTGTGTTTAGTAGAAGATGCAGCACAACTACTCCAACACATAGACTACTCAGCTACATAAACACTGGAACAGACTTTGGCAGCAGTCTTGTCAATCTCCTGTCAGCACTCTGCCAAAAGCCCTCCTGCAGGAGCTCCTGTGGTGCCACACGTGTGCTGGCAGCTGCTGTCTCTGGTCTCCACAGGCTCTGCACCATGGCTCAGCCCAAGCAGAGCAGCATTCTGTGTCCCCTGCAGCCCTGGCACTGTGGGCACACAGCAGATGCTCCCCCATCACATCCACATGAGCCACTGCAGCACAGCAGAGCTGCTGCCTGAGCTGAAGGCAATGCTCTGCAATGAAATTGTGTTTGCTTTGCCTTGAAGGTTCATGAGCAGGCCTGTGACCACAATGCAATGTAAAACATCCACAAACTAATGCCTTTTGCCTGGTGACTCCAGGTCTTCCCATGGAGCAACGGCCTAAGGAAAGAAAGGCACTGACAAAACTGCCTGTCTTAGGTTGAAAGATGTGGGGGTGTTTATTCTATCCCCATCTGTCAGAGCTGGGGCAGTTCTCTGCTGTTCATGGGGCAGGTTTTTCTATCTCTTCCAGAACCCATCCTCCCTCCAAGAGATCTCTGCTGTCCATGGCCACTGAGTGTCCCTGCAGGGCTGATCCCATTCCATCATTCCATGGGAATATGCTCCACCCAGGGAAGGAGCCAAGCATTCCTGCCTGGATCTTTAACCAGCAGGAAGAAAATCCTGAAACCTCCTCTTCAACAAAGGAAAGGGAGGAAACATGAACAAAGAATGAAATTAACTCAGTACCATCCATTTTCATTTTTCTCTGAAGGTCACCAGTGCTTCTTACAGCTTCTCCTGGCAGGGAGAGCTGATCTCTGAGGGCTCTGCAGTCCCCAGGAATATCTCACCAAATTCAGCCACTCTGGAGCAGCAGCACTGCTGTGACACGCAAGTTTGCTCCCTGCTAACTCTGCCAAGGAATTGCTGGTTTCTGACAGATGTTTCTGTTTAAAGCCACGAGGAACCGTATGGATCATTCCACCTCAGCTGTCTCAAGAGCCAGCCCAGTAACTCCAAGAGCCAGAAATTTGCCAAGAACAAATGAAAAAGCTAATTAGATCAAAAGACAAAACTTGGATCAAGATTAGAGGATCTGACACAACAATGGGATTAGACTATTTACAAGACATAATAAGGTTTGGCTATTTATCATTTCACAACCAATTTTTGCTGTGACAAATTAGCATGAAAAATGCAGATATGAGAATACCTTTGTTTCAGTTTAGTGTGTGCTCCCTACAGATGCCAAGCTCCCCAGAATCAGTCTATTCTCTGAGAAAAACCACTGCAATAGCAAAAGGAAGTAAGAACTGGAGGCATAGTAATGGAAATAAAAATTTAAAAATCCTTACAACCAGGTGCTGATAGTTTTAAGCATACAAAAAGGCGAATAAAAGGTAAATAAATCATTGCAAAAAAACACAGTTTGGAGCTATGTGGAAAAAATAATGCAGATAAACAGCTGATTTTTTGCAGCTGGATAGATTTTGCAATGACAGTGTCTTTTTTTTCATTCTCTGACTCAAGAAGCCTAAGAGATTACAAAGGTATTTACAGTTTATCACTAACAAAACTGCAATACCAAGCAAAGTAATTAAATAATGATAAAGCTTCAAATAGAAACATTTCTCCATTACAAATAGGTCCCATGTAGAAGCACCTGTAATAGGAAGAAAAAACTTTCACAGCAGAAGAAATTCCAGCCTTGACCATCTGAATTTATTGTTTCAGAGCAATAGAACATCAGCTGAATGTGGGGGAGTGCTCCATCCCAAGGTGTAACTGTCTAACAGGATGGACACATATTTTAGCACAGCAGCCAGGCAGAAGAGAGTTGGGCTGCAGCTAATACAAGTGGAACAGCAATGAAAGAGAGAAAAAAGCTGAGTTTTCCTCTCAAACTTCTTCATCACATCCTAAACTTTAATTGAAATTAGTAGTGCATTTAAAGGACTTATGTTAGCATCAGCACTGGTCAGTGCTGAGAGCACTAAAAGCATAGATTGCAGCAGAAATGCTTATTCCTAAATATATTTATTAATCCTTTGATACATGTTTCAAAAAAAACCTGCTCTTTGTCAAATTAAGGATGGCTTTTTGACACAATTAGCTTTTTACCTGGAGCTCTGGTAGTACTGATATGAAAGGAATCTAGATACACATCAGTTCTGGTTTAAATCCTGCATTTAAGAAATAGATAAAAAAATAAATCCTTCTCTCAAGCTCATCTTCCAGTAAATCCTATTAACAAAAGATATTCTGAGATAATTCCAACAAGGTGTGAGCATCCCTCCTTTCCTCTGTGACTTTTGATATTGCACATCATCATGCCAATGAGAATCCCTGCCAGTGTTAGCACACATAAATGCCATAATGCTACAATATTTCTATTGCTCTTCACTAAATACTCAGTTTTCTTCCTCTTTTTTTTTTTTTTCTAAAAGTAAATACACACTGCAAATAAATCAGCTGCAGAGAGGATGGAAAATATGAGAGAGGAGTAGCATTTAAACAATAATCAATGGTGCTTTTCTGTAGTACCTGGGTATCACTCATATTTTCTGGAAAAATCCTTTGCCCAGGATTTTGCTCCTGGGAAGCTGAGAAGCCTCAAAAAAAAAAAAAAGAAAACAATTATTATCTGATTTGCTTCTCCTGTGTTGTGCTACTTTGGAACATTGTTTACCAACAGGTAGTTGTTTCATTAGTTTCATGTGAATTGTTTTAATTCAATGGCCAACTGCGGCCAAGCTGTGTCAAGGCTCTAGAAGGAGTCACAAGTTTTTCATTGCTATCTTTTAGCCTTCTGTCTGTATATTTTTCTCTATTCTTTAGTATAATTTAGTATGGTATTATTTTATATAATATAGTATCATAAAATAATAAATTAACCTTCTAAAAACATGGAGTCAGATTCATCATTCCCTCCTTTGTCTGGGCACCCCACAAATACAATACCTGGGTCCTTGTCAATCACTAGTAAGTGTAGCTTGAGAATTCTCCTCTTTATAGAGAGCTGCATCTTGCACCAGTGCAGTTCTGGGGCTGCAGGTCCCTGTCTCTCTGCACCTGCCCTCTGTGCTGTGAGGAACGCCACCCATTGGCATCTCAGCTGCTTCTGATGCTTAGCACACAAATGTGTTCATCATAAAAAATAAAGAAGTCTTTTTATAGTCATTGTAACTCATGAGAGCAAAAGCTGCTAAGAAAGGCTTCTCCAGTTAACAGCTTAAATGTGACAATTTTAGCAGCCACATATGTACCCAGTATGGTTCCATTTCCCCCATAGATAGTTTTTCTGATCCTAGGTAGGCAAAGCACTCATTTGTCCTGATTCTGAACCAGTGCAAGCTAGTCTCCTTCAATCTCAATTAGCCAGTAGGAAATTTATTTAGAAAGCTGACAGGAACTATTTGGGGAATTAATGATCACTGATTTATGAATATTGAATAGCATTTCAATAATCCAAGCAGAGTGATCACTTGTAGATGAAGCCAGTTCTCCCAGCCATTATAGTCTGTGGCAATCACTCAAAGGCAGTTAAATGATTCTGATTTATGACCTTAACCTACAGGGCCCAGTACATTTGCTCTATCAGCGTGTAAATTCTAAAAACGCAATTCCCTGCACCTCTAGAGAGCCAATTTAAGTCAACATTATGCATGAGCTGAGCATGCTTGAATTCTCAGATCTCTTATTTCACTCATTAAATTTGCACTGAACATCTTGCAATTAAAATTTCATATAGATTTTTTTCTTATGATTGACATTTGGCCTTGGCAAAATGAGCTTAAATTTTGTTTCTTTAAAGATTTAGAAGGAGATAGATTGATCTAGACATTGTTTTCTGCAAGATGATGATGATGGAGCACTAAAGCTTTTATTAGCATTTTGAAAAGCCTCCCTTCTTGCTGGAAGACTGTCTACCCCTGGTAAGTGAAAGCAATTCAGTAACCACAGCCAAAGCTGCAGCTAATACAGCTCAAACATGTTGCTGCAGTCCATGTGACCCTTTTCTGTTTTTAGGCCAACATCTTTATCTGGGGTGGAACAAATTGGGCCTTCCAGTACAAACCAATATGTGCTCATCTGCAGTGGGTAAACAGCAGTTCTAGTATGTAATTTTGAAAATAAGCCCAGGACAACTGGAAAGAGCAGAGAAGTATGAAAGTGATTTCAAGTCCTGATCTGAAATTAACTGCTTGGATTGACTCAACGCTCAGTTTGTGGCGCTGAAATCAGACAACTCATTTTATCTCATGTTCTGTCCCTCAGGCAAGGAGTTCAAAACCAGTGGCACCCTTCTGTGATCCCATGCTTAGAGCACACCTGCAGGAGATGGATCAGACAGCAAGGAGCTCACAGTGCAGGGAAAACACAATGGCTGAGGGGAGAAGAATCATTTATGCCTCAATACACCAATGCTCACAAGGACTGCAGAGTCAAGTACCCATGGACAGACCGTACTACACAGGACAGCTCCAGGAAACACAAGATCTTTTTGCAGAAAAGCAGCTCCTAGCACAGTGACATATCAATTTCTTGTAAGACTTGGATTATTAGGGTCATGCCAATAACAAATAGCTATGCATGCGCTCCACAAGACATGCTAGTATTCATCTTGTAGCTTATGAAGCAAATCAAGAGGAAAATGTTTCAAAAGCCTAAGAAGCTGAATAAAGGAAACACCCCCCTATGTAGGAGAAACATGAATACACATTTACAATCACCATTTAGACACATTGGTTGGATTTGGATGGAAACTGCACCAAAGATAACATTCTAACTGCTTTCCCAACCTGCTCGCCAGGTTATTCACATTTCAGTGCAGATATTCACACCCACAGAGCTGGAGCAGCACCCATGCTGAACCTGCAAGTGGTAAGAGAAGGCACAGGAGCTGCAGACTGGCAAACAAGCACAAGGAACAATGCTTAAAGGCCACTTATCTACCACTTCCAGTTTAACCAATCTCCATTCCATCCAGCTGAGCAGTTTATAAACAAAGGAAATAAGCAAAAATTTGTCTCGCTAAGGGAAGAGATCAATGGCTACCTCTATTCCACTATATAGCTAAAGGAGAAATCCAGTGTACTAGCCATAAAGAATATCAATCTTGCAGAAATGTCCATGGCATATTTTACTGCAGAATAGTAAAGTCTTTATAGTCACAGCATAATTACACTAACACACCAGTATTTTAATATCATCTCTCTGAAATGAAATTTTGTTTCCATGTCCAGTCAATAATTCTGTCTCATCTCAGTGATGAATAGAGCTAAGTGAATAATTGTTATGAATAATTTATTCACTGCATTTCACCTTTCATCTCTCTTTGAACATTTTGTGAAATTCTGCAGGTGTACATTACACAACACTATTCACTAATAACTCATGCTTGCAGACCATGTGTTGACAGCTCACTGAAAATATTCAGACTGATTTGCCACTTGGTTACATTTACAAGGTGTTGTAGCTGCTCCATCACTGGCCAGGCTCAGCTCAACCAAGCTGCACTCTCAGTTTCTCAGACAGCTACAATTCTAGCTCACTCTCAGTTATTAAAGCTTGCAATGTACATTATGGTTAATTTCTCCAGCTTCAATCTTTCAGCTGGAGTGACAATCACATCATCAAGCCATGACCCAATGGAAGCTGATTCAGAATAATTCACCTGTATTAGAATTAGATAGGCAAGTGTCTGGGAATGGAATAAGAGGGGAAGAGGTACCAGAAGGAAAGGCAGGCCTGGAGCTGGGAATGGAGCATTCAGGATCTCAGGGTGCTCATTTGTTGAAATATGATGGGCTCTGACCTCAGTACCATACAAACTGAGAACACTCACGCCATCCAGGCTACATCCTGGCCAAGGTCTGCCTCCTGCCATGGAGGCACCAGCTGAACACAGCTGCAGCCACCAGCCCCACCAAGCTGGACAGGGCAGGTCCCTGACCTCCACAGCCCCTGGATCAGCCATTGTGGTGCTACAGAACAGCATATGCTCTTCTGTAGTGATTGATGAGACTCCCCTCACAAGGACTGAGCACAGATGCACACAGCACACCTTTAAGATAGCCTGGCTAATACTCCACAACTGGGGTGAGGGAGGAAGTTGTTATGATTTGGTTGGGGAAAGGCTTTTTTGGTTTCTTTCTTTAATTCTACTTCTACTTCCTACTACATGGCTTTAGAGGCTCCATAGCTAATGTAATTTGACCAAAATAAAAGCATTGCATGAAGCTAAATTAAAAATACAGACTATGAATAAACAATTCAGTGAATGTTTAGTCTGCTCACCAAAGTACGGTTATTTAGAACCCACAATTAATTTTATATGTCTGAGTTGCTCTAAAAATATCAGATAACTTCAGTAAACAGCTAACAGTTATATAATTTACAGAAACTGAAGTCCTCAGAATGATGATGCTCTATTTCTTACCTGTATTATAAAACCAGCAAGATTTACAGAACTGCAAAGAAAAATTCTTTAGCTTCATGCACTCGTGTAATTACCTTAAGAATTGAAATGTCATCAATGACACAATATGGTCATAAGTAATTAACCACCTAATTAGAATCTAGAAATCCAAAGTAATTCATGTTCAGACAAAATTGTCCTTCACAGCTGGATTTCAGTAGTCCATGAACCGAAGCAATACTGAAATTGGAAGAAATAAAAAGACACTGAACACTTTTTACGGGAATGTGCAATGCAAAGCAGAAAGGAACAGCAGACTTGGACCCCCATGCTGATTAGTGTTCAGTTTAATCAATGCTGAGATGGCATCAGCAAGAGATGGCATGTTTCACTTTGCTGGGTTAGAACTAAGTCAGAAGGAGAGAGATGAGGGGGATTGGGAACACCAGAGTTCCTCCAGGACTGGGAAAGTCTTTGCCTGTTCTGAACACACATAATGAAAGCCAGACAGCACTAAAATAAGGTGGAGGGAGAAGAATACTTGAAAAATTTCAAATATTAAGTTGAAGAAGTCATGCTTGTTCTCCTGTCCAGCACTCTGTATTTGATGAGGAAAAGAAGCAGCACCTCGTTGTATGGCAAAGCATTCCAAGATTTAAAGATCACAAATTGCAGTTCATCAGGGAGAAATCAATGCATTTTTAAGTCCTATTAAGCTTTCCACCAAAGCACTATCCACTGAAAGTTGTCATATTCTCCATTTAAAGAATTAACAGAAGAGTTGTTACTGTCAGTTTATGTGGATTCAGAGACAATGCTCTGCAGCAGGTTAAGACAAATTATTGTGAAAAACCAAATGAAAAATGTACAGTAGCCTGACCCTGAGTTCAGGCAGTGGAGGGAGCTCTCAGATTTAAGTCAAAGTGCTAGAGAATTATTACTGTCCAAATTTACATAGGCTTTCAATAATATTTATCATCATTAATTCTAAACCTTAGATTAACAGAGGAACTTCATTTTAATTTCAGGGTAATACTCTGCACTTAACAAAGGCATATTGGATGGGAATCCCTGAAAGGTGTGTGAGGCCAAACCAAGGCCCCAGTCTGTGTTACAAAGACCCAGAGGCACACTTGCACACCTGAGTACTTGGTGTGTGACACTGATGTCACAGGTTTTAAATACCAGCACATGTGAGCTCCTCATCTGAAGAGATGACTTAGGACATGGGTTAGGGCGTGGGTTGGACTTGATGATCTTTAAGGTCTCTTCCAACCAAGTCATTCTGTGACTTTCTAGGTTTTGCTAGAGGCCTCTCCTGATGGGCCATACAGGGCCAGTGATGTGTTCTGACCTCCCAAACATGCAGAACTTTTCATAGAATAAGAGCCACTGACAACCACTTCTCCTTCAAATCCTCTCCTCTTAGGAAGCTTTGGCAGAAGGCACACATCTGGTTTTTAGAGATGCTACATACTTATTTCATGTCAAGTGTTTCCAGTATTTCAAACAGTCAATCTCATAGTCTCTTCATCTCCTCTCCCCACCTGAAATAATGAGAATCCCTTTCTTCTTAATTGTTAAGATTTTATAGCAATTCCTACAGAACTGTTTTAGTCTTTCAATACAAAATAGAACTGTCTGCTATAACTACCCAGAATGATCTTTTGTATCCACTCAATACCAGATTCAAGCAATCTGAAACTTTAGTGCACATCCTAAAAAATCAAGGTTTTGTCTCTCCAGGTGTGTTCATTCACAAACCATTTGGAGACAAGCAGAGAACACCACATTAATCTCTGATTATGTTCCTGCCTTGCCTTTCCCACCACCCAGGCAGCAGCCCCAGACACTGGCAGCCGTGCTTTGGGTGCACAATAAGGCCCTGCAGTGATTGCAGATTCTACCTGTTAGATCTGGATATTTCTCAGTTGTCAGACTACTTTGCTAAGTTTCTGTCTGCTCATTTTTAATCACCGCAATAATTTCAATCTTCTCCACCTACTGTGGACCATAAATTAAAAATATGAGCAATATAATCAGGGGAAGTATTTGTTATAATGTTTTTTTCTGATTTGAAATGCCCATGGCTTGCCATGCTGACTGATGTTCTTTGGTCAGTAAATAATGCCACCTGCTGAGCCAAGTATGTGCTCAGAATGAACATACACTCCTAGGTGATTCACAAAGAGCATAATTTTCCCTTCCAGTTCCATGCCTTTCCTTTCCTTAAAATTTTCAGCAGCCTTGTTTCATTTTTAGGAACAGAGAATGCACAGACCCCCCCCACAGATCTGCACAACCACTATTGCACAAGCTAATTAATCCAGAATTTGTCCTCCCACCCACCACAGAAGGCATAAACAAGTATTAAATGAGTTACACTCCACACAGATGGAAATCCAAAACTTGGTAAAACTCACTGTCTCTTCATCCCTTCTGCTTCTTCTGCTGAACTATAGCACGCTCTTTCTGGGGCAGGAAAGAGGAGCACAGTGCTTAATAAGAAGACCATGGTATGGAAAGGGTAAGCCAGGTGACTGCAGCTCATCTTTTTACCCCACTATTTCTTATTTCACAGAATAGGAGTCACTGAGGGTGGAAGGCACATCTGGAGATCGCTTTGTCCAACCCTCCTACAGCATGCTCAGTGCTGTGTCTTGTTGGGTTTTGAGTGTCTCCAAGGATGCCCCTTTCAGACAACCAGTGTTTGATCACCCTCTTACAGTAAAATAGCTTTTTCTTAGGATTAAATAGAAATTCCTGTACTTCTGTTTGTACCCACTGAAGACCTATTTTCTGTATCTTAATCAAACCTCTCTTTTTAAGTGACTTTTCTTAAAACTAAATATGCCAGGGGTCATTATCTGCACCAAAGGGGAATGGAAGTAGTTCCATTAGGATTTATAAATCCACATCACACCAGCCAGCACAGATCAGTGATCAAACATGTTGTACACCATGAAAAGCTGCAGCCCTGGGGAGTTTCTCTTGCCTCCTGGCGATCTTCAAGAGGAATTTGCTCCTAAAGACTTTGTCATTAGCTGCTTTTTAGTCCAGATCAATATTGTTCCTCAGTCAGCTCGGGGTCATTTCTTATTTGCTATAATGGTCAAAAAGATGTTTAATTACATCACCTGCACATGAGCAGAGGTGGATTACAAATGCAACTTGTTTTCCAGTGCCATTCCAGAAGCAGATTAGAAGTGACAAGAAAACAAAGAATTATAATGAAAGTGACCCTAAAAACATTAATAAACTCTTATCACAAATTTTCTCTAAGAAAACTTGGTTTGTGATGATTTAACTGTTCTGCCATCACCAGGCATAAGCAGCATTGGCATATTAATTGTGCAATTCTGTGCTTACCAGAACAGTGAGGAACAGAACTAACAGATTCTCTAAGGCCTCTTGCAAAACTCTTCTGCAAGTTCAGAAATGCAAATTCAACTGATTATCACATATACTAAGAGCTGTCAATTTAAAGTTATCAATTAGAAGAAAAGCATCCACACTAGTTTCTTATCATTATATGGAACAAACAAAAAACTCCCTAAGTTCAAGATATGTTTTACTTTACAAAGGGCAAGTCCTTCACATTCTTCACTTTACTGTGTGGAATTTACTCCAATTTACTGTCCTATTTTCTTTTGTTGTTACTATTAACTACCTATGGCAAAACAGAAAAGAAGAAAATAATTCTGCATTAACTCTCCAATTTTGTTAGGAAGAGACTCTCATCCCAAAAAGCCTTACAAAAGAAGAAAAGAAACAGATCTGAGTCTAGTAATAAATTCATATCCCCAAGTGAGACCAGGAAAATAATTTCTTATTATACATTAAATGTCATTGGGGTTCACCATGCCCATGAAGGCTTTGAACCACATGGATCCAGAGGACAAAAGGAACAAGGCCATGCATGCACAGATTTCCTCTCAAACATGCTCAACAGGCTTCCCTGGAAGGTCTCACATCTCCCCACTCCCTGCCAAGCTTTTCTTTTTCTCCATCTGCCTTTTCTCTATTAACTAATTTTTCTACCCTGAAAAGATTCTAAGGCTGTTCCACTTTTAAATAATGAAATAGAAATTGCACAGTTGTTTAAAACACAGGGCTAACATAATGAAATTGAAAGCACCAAATAAAAAGCACCAAATGCTCTTCAGCAACAAGTACAAAGAGGAAGTTATATAAATAATCAAAGCTTTCTGTAAACTGGGTCATTTTGTTAATTATTCTGTTAATTTCTACTACTGTTAAAACAGAAAATAAATTCATGAACAAAAAAAGATCCAGACTTCTATAATATTCAAAGATTAATTAAATCAAATATCCCAAACTACTGATGTTATAAAAAAGTCATTTGGAAACCTTCTATTCAATACTGTTGGACGGCTGACTCAGAGAGTCTGACACAGCTGGCTGTGATTGGTCATTAGGTAAAAGACAATTCACATGGAACCAATCGAACAATCACCCACCACATTCCAAAGCAGCAAACACAGGAGCAGCAATCAGAGTAATTATTGTTTTCATTCCTCTCTGAGGCTTCTCAGCTTCCCAGGAGAAAATCCTGGGCAAAGAGGATTTTTCAGAAAATATCATGATGACACTCCTGAGTAAGGGTCACAGCAGCTCCCTGTTTTCAGGGTGAATTCACAGCACAGCAGCTCACACTTTGGACTGTAACACCCCTCACCTGGCAAACACAGGACAGACTCCACTCCCACCACAATTTCTGTCAGAGGACCCCAGGCACTTTTCCCCTGCAAATTCCCAGAGCCAGCTGCTGTCAGGTTGCACTGAGCAGGAACCCCAGCTGGGATGCACTATCCAGTGTGCAAAATTCCTGGGTTTTGAGTATGTACCAGCTAATCATGGATATGAGGAGTCAGCCAGACACCCAAGTGTCTATTGTCTGGGTAAGTGTTTCGTGATTTGCAAAGAGCAGAGGAGGAAAGGGACAGAATCACAGAAGAGTAAAGCCCATGTTTTCTCTCTCTCTCTCCCCCTTTGATCAAAACAATTCCTTTTAATTGCAATACACTCTGCAACTATAATGTCAATCTTCTTGGGCAAGAAAAATGGACCCCCTGCTAAGAACTAAATTATCTATTTAAGTAATTGTTTCAAAAGATGTTCCAAGTTTTTAAATTTTCAGCTCAAAATGTGGCATAAATAAAATACCAATAGTGGAAACCCATGTGTAAATCATGCTATTATGCAGAGTTATACCAAAAAGTACACCAAGCAACTGGAGCAGCTCTTCTATCATTTGATTTTTTTTTTTTTTGTGTTTCACACACTCATGAATGATAAACTTTTTCATTCCTCACAAGTCCAAAATCCCACTGGGAACATGAAAAGCAAGACAGAGTCCTTTGAATATGGTGGCATTGAAGTTAGGGGAAGATTAAAATGCAGAAGAAATGCTGGATCTGGACATAAGGGTATTTGACATAGAATTATAATAGTCATTAAAATGTAAGGATATTTATTCAAAATTGCTTCAGTATCTCAGAAGTTATTCCTTTTCCATACTACTTCCTCAAGCTGGATCACTGCTGCTTCTACTCTCCCTAATCTTTCCTTTGTAATTCTTCTTTTAAACATTTATTAAAAATTTGCACAGTTGGGGGGAAAAGCTGAAGATCTGAAGCAAAATTAATTTAATAAGGTAGGGACTAGAATTCCATTACTGGCTTAGGCAGCCTCTTTTCATGCTGTATATTGTAACCAGGAACAATTAATTTTGAAGTCCTTGATCTTTGGAAGCTTTTTCATTAATATTATTATTAATAACGATAGCAAGTCCTGCTCACTCTCCCCACTTGCCTCCTGCTAGCTGTAAGCACTCCAGCACCTCGAGGGACACTCAAAAACCAGCACACAAAGCTGGATTTAAAAGCTGCTGCTATCTGTGCTGGCCTGTGGGCAGGCAGGTGGTGCCAGGAGCTCTGCGCACAGCCTGGCCCTGCCTGTATTCAGTATCCACTGGCAACCCCAGCGAGGGGAGAGAGAATGACAAGGAGGACTCCACTGATATCAGGTGGCTAATTAATTACTTTATTAGACTATATTATTCTATACTATATTATATTACATCTAAACTGAATTTGCCAAGCACTCAACTGCCCAGAATCTTGTGGCTGTTAGCCCACAGTCCCAACACACACACACACACCTGGCCCTGACAGGCCAAGGAACCAAAACACCATCACTCTGGGTAAACAATCTCCATATTGCATTCTGCTTTTGCCCAAACACAGGCACAGCAAATGATAAGAATTGTTGTGATCATTCTCTGAGGTTCAGAGAATGTGAATCTCAAATATCCTTGGGAAGATGTGCCTTGCTTTTCTCTGTGAAGGTGAATTTCTCTGCGAATGATGAGGAAGACTCTCTGGATATCAGAAGGCGAAATAATTATTTTATTATACTATACTATTCTATACTATATTACATCTCATCTAAACTGAATCTGCCAAGCACTCAACCCTGCACCCAACTGCACAGAATCTCATGGCTGTCCCCCAACAGTCCTGACACACACATGCACACCTGGCCCTGACAGGCCAAGGAAACAAAACACCATCCCATGGGTACACAATCTCCATATTGCATTCTACTTTTGCACAAACACAGGCACTGCAAATGAGATAAGAATATTCTTGGGAGGAATTGTGCCTTGCTTTTCTCTGTGAAGAGAAATGTGGGGCTACAGGAAAGGGCTGAGGCACAAGGATCCTGCTGGTGTGACATGAGGAGGTGTGGGGAGCTTCAGAGCTCGTTGCTGTGCTGAGAGCTGGGGTGACAGAGCAGGACTTTTCTCACTCCACCCTCTGTGCAGAGGGCACAGCCTGAAGCACAGAGACAGCACTATGCTGTGCTGACAGTACCTCAATCAGTGCCACCTCAGCTGGCACATGCCCGTGCTGTAGTTGAGATGGAGACAATACAAAACAGCACACTCCATTTTCAGCAGGCTTCAAAACCCCAGTTTTTTTATACATTCTTACAAGACTAAGTTTACACTTTACTCATTGTTCATAAGAGAAGTGCTTATTGGAATAAGCTGTTGGAGGTTTCTCTTACTTATCCTCTCTTTCTTGGTTTCTACGTTAACAACCTCGGTAGAAAATTCTTTCAGGGGTAAACATGGACCCTCTTATCAAATTTCTCTCTGGCTCACAGAAGTCACTGTAAAACCTCTTACATATGCATGGTCCCAGGGCTGCCAACCACATTCTGAACAGATGGGCCTGGAGTTCAGGATGGCAATTTGCCTCAGGGTGAAAAACACACAGATCACGAGTTCAGTCCCATCATCCAAACAAAACACTTGGCCTCATCTAGTAAGGTGCAAGTCATGTGGGTTTTGACTTCAGCATTTCCACGTGCTGTTCACATGTTGGTAGCAGCTCTCTGTGTCTATGTGCAGCCCCTGCCCAGTGCCCATATTGGTGATGAGAGCTGGGACAGGACTGCATGCAGTGCAAACCTCGTTCCAAACAGGGCTCAGAGCAGGCAGCCACAGAGCTCTGCACCAACTGGCCAGGAGAAGCAGTAGCTCTGAAATAACTGCAGCATGCTCCAATATCCCAGGAATACACATTAGACTGCACTGCCTGCTTTGACATCCAGGGTGCCATGTGTCAGACAGACTGCCCCTCCACCTCCAATCCAAGAACTGTTGCCACAGGGCTCTCTTCATGGCTGTGCCTCGTTGGTCCTTACTCTCATAACAGGAACAACCTTCCTTTTCAAGGACCTCTCCATCTCATAGAACCTGTTCACACATCTCCTAACACCTCCAGGACATGACAACAAACCCCAAATCTATTCTCATTTCAAATGGTTTCAAAATCCCTTTACATATTCCAGCCTTTTGAAGCTGTGCCTTTCTGGATGCCTATCTTGGCAAACCAATCAAGGACTTAAAAGGCCCTGAATTATCAGCAGCTGTTGTAACAAGGAATAGAGGCAAACATATGAATGCATCTCAAAAACTACACTCAATTCAATTTCCCCATGTTGCATCCCTCTCCCATTTGAGAGTATGAAAACAGGGAGGGAAAACAGGGGGTGTGAAAACAGGGAAAATGCAAGGCCTCTGTTTCCCTTGGGGTTCCAGCCATGCAAAGGGGGTGGTAACATCCCTCACAATGGGAAAATTCAGCATTACTTGTGTTGGCAGCTCAAAAGTAGCCCCTGGGTGTGTCACTCCATAAAGCTGCAGATTGACCATCTGGGGTGTCTTCTCAGTGCCACACATGGGGATTTTTTCACTCCTATTTATTCTTAAACATTGTTCACTTCTGTATTCTTGCGGACAGCAGTCCATAGAAGCACCTCATGAGCACATCTCCCCAGGTTCCTGTAGAGTTCCTTTCTTCCTAACTTTAAAGAAATTAACAAAAGCATAATACACATTTCACTTGCAAACAGGACTCCTCAGAGGAAAGAATTTCGGTCTATCTTCCACACTTTTTTTTTTATTCATGTGCAAAATATGGTTTGCATGCACAAAAAGGACCCTAAAGATAAATAATCCCCTCTGTTTCCTGGCTAAATTATTACAAATCAGTAATATAGCCTCACCATTGAGGTTATAAACCGTTATTTTAAGTAATCTGGCATAAATGTTGCTTGTAAGCAGTTACCTTCCTGAACTGATGAATCATTAGGTCAGCTGAATATCTTTCAATTTAAAAATTCTTTCAACATACATTCTTACTATATATATTCCTTCAACATATATTCTTTCTATATATATTCTTTCAACATTCCCTACAACTGTGTAAATGGTGCTAAGCCAAACCAAACTCTGCAGCAAACCTGATGCTGAGGGGGCTGCATAGGACACGTTAAGCTTTTGAGCTCTGACTGGTATGAAATGTGCTACATTCAAAATTATCATCGCTCTGATGAGCAATAATCATCCATTTACCTTAGGTATAATTCCCTTTTTCTCTGGTAGCTGAACCCATCAACTATTTTAACTGCCTCACCTCACTTGACTTGCCTGTTTCATTAAAACACTCCATTTTAAACACTGATATACTCTCCAGAATCAGGGAATCAATGTGCCAGGTAATTCCTGGACAGCTGTATCCTGTTTCTCCAACAATCTTTGTAAAAGGCAAGGTCAGCTAAAATAGAAATTTTTGTACAGATAACTAATGCCTTTATTTCAGTGTAAATATTTTATAATATTTTTAATGCAATGATAACTGAAGAAATTGGTGCCAAAGCAAAAACCACAACATTCACATTTGATATTTGACTTTCATAAGAATTCAGAATTCCATAATTAGTTAGTATGAGGGGTTTTTTGCAGGCAGATAATTTTACTTTGTATACCTTGTTGCACAATACTATCATTAACAAGATATATTACCTAATTATGCTCTACTTCTGAGCAGGACTGCAGCTATAAATTTCACAAGGGCTGTGTACTGTGTGCCAAGGCTTCTGACAGAATCCCATGGCCACAAAGAACAGAATCTGGAGAGAGAGTGTCATTCCATTTGACAAACTGACTGCTATCACTGTCAGCATAATGGTCCCAGGTCTGCAGCAGAAGAGAACAACATTGATTGGCAACATCAAAAGGGTCAAGATAAATTAAATATTTATAGCTCTGGGCTGTGCTGACAGCTCCTGATGTGTTCTCAAAGCTGATACATTTCTTCTGAAAGTTGCCCCACTAAAGCTGCAGTTTCCAAGGTTCCAAGTTTATTTCCCTGAACACTCTGCCCTTTGCCATCCCCCCAAGCCAGAACCATGCAGTCCTTCCTGTAGGGGAAGTGAAATTATTTGCTTCACTAAAAGCATAATAGCCCAGCAATGGTCATACAGAACAAAAGAGAGGTGACTTTTTATACATAAAAACAGTTTTGTGCATCTGCTTTCTATTTTTTCATTTGGATGAAAATTTGTGAAAAACCTCACTGTCCCAAAATTTAGGGTTGTTGAGGGGTTTTTTTAAATTAATTGATTTCAAGCAAGACTGACTCCTTGCTCCAAGGTAAATTTGCACATTCCCAAAGACTGCAAATTGTATCACTACACTCATATTTCACAGATGCAGGTAAATTAAATTATTAGCATCACATGCAAGCCACACAAAACAAAGCCAGGAATATAATAACTGGCAGGAAAGAATATTTGCTGTAGATTAGCTCTGGTTTAACAAGCCTGATTTTTTGTTCCAGTTGATTCTAAGTTCAGGCAATAGAGTAAATTTCTTAGTTTAAGACCTCTAAACTACCACCTGAGAATACAGCATGACTTTAGTACACATCAAATGGATTAAAAATACCTACCTAGCTTGAAAACACAGACATCAATGAGCACTTGACATCTGAGGCACCATTACCAGCAAGTTCCTGAAAGGATTGGGATGAAACCCCTTACAAAGGAATGCGTCCATCAATGAAAATTACCTAAAGCAAACTGAGCAGAGGGAGTTGATATTACAAATACCTGCAGACTGATAAATGAGGAAGAGATGAGATTCTGACAAAGAAATTAGAGCCACTTGAGAAACAAGACCCATTTGAACAGAATATGTTTTCAATCAAAACTCACAAAAATGTTCATCTGGGGAAAATCCTAGACATTCCAAATAGGAAGGTTTATGAATCATCTAAGCCCATCCTTCTACAGAGATTTAAGACATTCAGACAGCTATTTGTCTAACTTCTTGAAAAACTCTAATGACTGAGATTTTGCAAGCCTGGCAAGTCAATCTAGTCTTGAAAAAGTCACATCTAGACTAAAACATTCTCAGCTGCAATTTCAGATCACATTTGCTTCTCAGTCAGCCCCCAGTGGCTGGAAACACGAGGCACATTTGTCCTTACAAATGCAGGCTCGTCCTTCCTCAGTTTGCTCTTCATCACAAACCATTTGTTCCTTTTTTCTTCCCTGGCCCTGCTTTCAAGACTAAGGAAAAGCACTCAGAAAAATAGTGCTGGAAACAGACTGGGGCTGGTGGTAAAGTGACAATGTGAGCACCAGGCACAGTTCTGTGGCAAAGGCTTGATCCATTTGTTCAAAACCTTGAAAAGGAGAGTGGATAAGTCTGCCTTTACTTATAGCTTTAGTTTCCACATTTAAAAAGAGGATACTGACATAAAGACGTTTCAAAAGAGAAAATTCACCTCTTTCCTGGTCGTCTGCTTCACTGTTAAGGATATTTGCTTTATTCCTAATTTGAATTCACCTGATTTCAGTTCATAGCAACTGCTTCTCATTCTTTTTGAGTCAGATTAAACCACCCTCCAGCACACTGTGTCTTCTCCACATGAAAACACACTATTCCTGTTAGGAATCCTCGTACCACTCAGAGGGAGCTGATGGGGATGCAGTCCATCCCTGTGGCTCCCCTTCCACACTCACAGCCCTCAGACCAACTCCTCACCACTTGTGCAAACAGCTGCAAGGCTCCTCACACGCCACAAGCCTCAAACTTCACTGTAAAATCATGGCACTTCCAAGGCCAAGAGTTCCACTGAAAGCTGGCCCAGTTCTCCCCATCTCCTCAGTGATATTTTAATTCATGCACAGAAGCTGGTACATAGAAAGGCTGACTTGAAGTTATCTGCATTTTTCCCACCAGTTCTTCCAGTCAGGGAATTAATAACAAAGCTGTGCTTCATTCCCTGAGCTGCATACAGAAGAAAACATTTTCTTTAGAAAACACAGCACAAGATTACTAGGTAACAGTTAATGTGCTAATTAACTGCATAATATCTTCAATATTTTCCATTACATTACTGAAAATAAAGTTAGGATGGAGAAATTATTTTCTGCACTGATGACATCTGGCACCAGCAATTTGCAGTTATTTTGACTAGTACAGTATTTAAATTACTAACAACACATAAAACTCTGAGCTAACAGCAGTCTGTGGCAGTAAGAAACACACTTTGTCAAAATTATATTTCCACAGGACCAGATTAATTTAATTACAATTAATAGGGTTTTTTTAGTAAATGGCTCCAACAGACATGTATAGCAAATAATTTGTGTATAAATTACTCCCTCTCCTGCTCTAGATGTTATCAGCTCCAAAAACCCACTTACAAATATGTGAATTCACTGTCATCCTCAACCATAGTATGTAAAAATGTGGGCAAAATTTTGTTAAAATAAGATACATCTTTTGCAAATACCATGTGTCTGCTTCTCCCTCCAAGGCAGCATGCAGACTGGGCAGGAAGCAAGCAGTGTTTGCTGGCACAAATGTTGATGTTCATCCTTGGCAGGGATCCCTTCCTTAAGACAAGCAGTTTTAAGACACTATCGTGGATCTACATCATCAGAACAGCATGCACATAAATATATTTTGCTAAGGGTTCTTTGGAAAAAAACACTTCAGTTCCCAGCTCTGCTCACCCCGCCCAGGTGCTCTGGCATTCTGCCTTGTGGCTGTGGTGGCCTTTGACTGATCTGCTTGTCCTGCTCCTGCTGCTCCCTGACATGGGAACACTTTCCCACAGCTCAGACACACAAAAGAACAATTCCCCTGGGGGTCCAGTGCAAGGAGTCAGCTCACACCCCAGGCTTTTGCTCACAGACTGTTTTGAACAATTATTCTCATATAGGAGCACAGGAACTATGCTGCACTGGCCTAAACCCATGCTGCTGCTCCTGGCTCCCTCTGCCCCTGCAGCCACATCCCCACTTTGGAGCTGGCTCTGCCATCCACCAGGCATCTCCAGGAGCTGCTCCAGCTCTCCAACCCTGCAGAAAACCAAATTTCTGCTGAGCTTTGCCCCATTTTAACCAGACTGTCCTGGCTGACAGGCACAACCACAAAGGGAGAAGGAGCAGAACCACCACTCCCAGAGATTAATTCACCCAGCCCACCCTTGGAAACCTCCATAACAAACCAAAGCCAAGCAGATTATCATTGGCAGATTATCACAGCACATGCAAGCTTTCAGCAGAACTCACAAAACTTAGAAAGAATAGGCTTGCTAAAATATAGCAAACCCCCCCACAATTTATGATAGTTCTTATCCCTAATAATTATATTACCTCCAGCACCTGAAAAACAGGTTATATAATATTTTCTTCAGAAGGGGAAACAAAATAAACCCACAAAATTTTCTACAGAAGTTACAAGACAATGTATTGAAAACCACCAGCCAAGTCAGAAATTGTAACAGCAACATGTTCCTGTACAAAGGTTTTCACATCTAAACAATTCAGTCATATTGTAAAAGCATTGTTTTTCTTTTATAAATATGCCCACAAATTATTCCTATTCTTACGTAACAGTCAGCTCAACACATGCCCATCACAGCCTGCAAGATGGCTCACTTTTATAAAGATACAGAACAAAGGACAACAATAGTACAATAATTGCTTTACAAATGGCTTTAGAGAGTAATTATATCATTAGTCCTGAGTGGTTCCAGCTTCCAAGTGTACTGCCACTAATCTTTTGAATACATTTTTGTTAGGAACTAAGTGGATATCACTAGAGAAAAAACTTGCCAAGTGAAGAGCATTCCACTGGAGAACTCCATTTCCATGCAGTTCATTGAAAAGGAGGAATTTCCTACTCCCATTGCCCTGGAGACAGCCAAAGGAGGAGTACTGACAGCTGCCTCCATGTACAGCTCCACAGTGACTGTTCCCAAAGCTTTACACCTTGAATTGAATCTGCCTTGATGCAATCAGTTTTGGGTCGAAAACCTCCTAACAGCCTGCCTACGAAGCAAGACAGAGCAGTCAAAAAAGGCCAGTAGGACACAGGGATCAGAACTTCTTCATGGTTCTGGATGCCCTCTAGGGCTCACAGACTCTGCAGCCATCCCTACAAGAACTGTGCCCACACCTCCCTAAGAGCCCAGCTCCCCTTTCACCTCAGACTCCAAGGAAGGTCACCTGCAGCTGTGCTAGCACACACCTGAGGTCCTGGCAGACACCTGCAGTGGCCATCTCCTACCTGCTACTTGTTGTATTATAGAGCAAGAGTTCCATTATCATTATAGTGTAAGGATTCCATACCTCCAGAGTTTCGTGCCTACTCAATGGTTTCCCGTAGGCAGCTCCTCTAAGCACTGATTGTGACTGGTCCTTGCAGCAGCCATCTGACACCTCTCGCTTCTCTGACTCCTCTTCCCACCAATCCACTCTTTTATACCACTGTTCTTATTGGCTACAGGTGTTGCCTGTTATCATCTGGCCTGCTCCTAATCTTTAGTAATAGGGTCCAGCTGCAACTTGTTAGGGGATAAGATTACATTCTACATTACCCATACTGTGTCCCCCTACACCTGCGAATACAAAGCTTCTTCCAGCTGGCTGAAGATCACCTGATCTTCTTCCTAATCAGGGAGTCTGTGGCAGACACTCACCGCAGTACTGGTAATACAGGTCCTCCTGGTAATCTTGAGCTGAAACTCTCCTCTGGCTCATCATGCACCTCAAGGCAGAGCTCCAGGCATTCCTGCTGCTCTCCCTCACAAAGGGCAAACTCCACTGCCACCCCCCCAGCTTGACCTTCCTGAAGGGTTTGTGTCATCCATTGCTGCAGTCCCGTGGTGTGAATATCTTAGCTCATCTCTGTGATGCAACAAGGCAACAGACATAAAATCCACAAGTGAGATCACTTCTCCCGCCGTGCTGTCCTCTCAATTCTTCATTTGCCTGTTAAAATCCTTTAAACGGCAATTAAGTAAGATCCCTGGGGTATATCTTCCCCAATCCCTTTGATCACTGGTTAAAAATGCCTCAGATGCACTGTTTAATGCAGTTTGTACCTGGCAGGTGTGAACAGAGCCATTATATTGTCACATTCAATCCTCTGAGGCCATTAATGCAGCACAACATGAGCCATGGTGTCAGGGGTTCACTCATGTACAGGGGATGGAGCACAGAAAAATGAAGGTGAAAAATCATTTTGGGGAAAGCTGAGCTGAAACACGGTCTGCACAGGTCCAGACAGCAATCTGCAGAAATGCAGGAGAGGTGATCACTCAGGTTAGAGACCCAGCTGAGATATTATTTCAGCAATCTGGACTGTTTTGCAGACAAGGTATTTTTACCTCAGCATAATTAAAAGACACCTGAGCAATCCCTGGAAGATTTCTAGCACTGTAGTTGGTTCCCCCTCCTGCTGACAAAACAAGAACAAACTGTATTATCTCAGCTGTGCAATGAGAACAGGAGTTATGGAGCTCTCCTGAAGGGAAACATCCCTCAGTGTTTAACCAGAGGGAACAGAACCATGTGAAAGCTAAGAAATAATCTACTTGGTAATTACAATTAATAGCATTTACCTCTTACTGGGAGCTTTACATTTCTTAAATATTTTCCAAACATTAATTAATTACTAAGGCAGGGGAGGAAATGTTGTTGCATTATGTAGAAAAATAAGTATGTTGTGATAAATTAATTATTGTGTAAGCATCACTGTTCCTTGAGCCCTTCCGTATGTACAACCAAGGGGTACACGTGGGTTTAGCTTATTTTCTGCTGTAGGGGCAGACAGCCCTTTTGGATTTTTTTTTTTTTTGTCTACTTACTTCCAGCCTAAGTTGCCAAATTTGGATTGTTCTGCAATAAGAAGAACAAACCAAACTTGTTTTTAGTGTAGACTTGGACAAATACAGAGTTCCAGAAACACACATTCTAAATTTCCCAGAGTTTAAAATACCATAATAGCCCAAAAAAAATTTCCCCAGGTCTCCAAAACAATGAGACAACACATAACTCTTGCCACCCCAACAGGCCATTTCCCAAACCAAGGACACAATTTGTACTGCATAACCACTACTTCCAAAAGCAGAAACCTATACTTTTATAGGGGTTTTTTAATAGTTTTTTTCTAATATTTTTTTAACTATACAAACAAATGTTTTGAAATTTATAAAGGCTGAGAATCCTAGAAATAATTAGAAATACTAAAAGCCATACTACCACTTTTCATCAAACTACCAGTACTGACAATGTAACAGAAAAAGGAAATTTACTTGCCTGATCAGAAGACTTTCAAGTGAAAATTTCATGAAACCCTGATTGTTTCAGGCAAAAAAAATATCCATTCTCAGGAAAACAGCCTAAAGAGAATTACTTTTCTCCTTCTCCATAATTTTTAAACATACTTCTAATACTTGGGCACTCATAACTCCTCCAAACACTTCTCAGCACTTTTCAAAGTTTTCTTTTTCATCTTTGCATGGATTAGCTCAATGCACCTCTTGTAAGGAGTTCTATTTCTTTGGGAAACTGCTATTAAATCTTCTCAGAATCATCTTCCTTGGATAAGTCTGTTTTAACTGTTATATCTCCAATAAGGCACGTGACATAACTGAGACAAAAAATTTGAAGCCAATTGCAGAACTCAATCTTCCAGGTTCCAACAGAGCTCATCTAAATCCAAGCAGCACTTCGACAGTTTCTATAATGGAATTAAACTGTGATACTGAAAATAGCAAGAGGAATTTCCACCCAGAGCTCCTCACCACAGACTTCTCAACAAGGTGGAAGCTCTAAAACCAAAATGCAATTAGTGTTTTGCTTGTTCTCAGTGTCTGAACCCCAGGGTGATGGATACTTCATAAATACACAGAACCAGCAACACCCAGTATCCTTCTTCCACCTAGTCTTCATCCTTGCACTCAAGAATACTTTGAAAAGAAATGTTTCCAAACTTAATATGAGGGAGAGTATTGTTTACTTTTGTAACTGTCATTTTACTATAAATGCTGAACTTGAAAATCCAATTAAAAATCCAATACTTTCTGCTTGATCTCATCAGATTTAATCCTGCCTGACAATCTGAAGCAAATTAAACTTTAACTTTCATTTAAAGACAGAAAGAGAATAGGTGAAATTTAAGGAAGATACTTGAGAGGAGGACAGTGGTGTCTGACTCATACTTTTAAGGCTTTTATATGCTAAGCATTCAAATGCCCTATTTTGTATAGGGTTGTCCAGGTCTGAATTCTAATTTTTCCCTTTTGTTAATTACATAATAAAAAAGTTTGATAAAACTGACAATCAATGGCTACATCTGCTCCGTTTAAACCAAGGAGGCAAATTAGGGTATTAGGAACTCCTTTATTTCCCTGACTCACCAGGTCCTTCAGAAAGTTAAAGAAAACACATGGACCAGTTTTTCATAGGCTCTCAAACACAATGATTAGGGGAAAATTAGACAAACTGAGCCTAATACTTCTATTCTACCTCATACAAAATCTCTTTACACATGATCCAACGACAGAAAATGGCACTTTGAATTGTATCACAAAGGAAAATCTTGTAAAATCCCTTTCAATATCTTGTCAAAATCAGCATGCTCTGTGACTAGATGACTGTCAGTGTGATCTATAGCCCCCAGCCAGCACTGTAATATAAACTAAATTGCCTGAGTCACAAGCAATGATAGAGTCATTCTACAGGAAATTGGAAATCAATTCTTGTCATCACTGTACATAACTCCTTTATCAGAGTTCCAGTTGGCCAGTGTAAAGCAAGGGAAGGAGCTGGGAACTGACAATCACGGCAAGTTGAACAGTCTGCACACATACTGAAGCACAGAAGCTCTGCTTCTGGAATAGCACTCTGCATAGGGAATGTGACAGATGAGAGCAGCCTGACTGTAAAATATCAAAGGTGTGCTGCATCCTGTTCCATGGGGAGAGTGTATGTAGCTTGGGTTTGGGCCTGAAAATTGAGGCCTGTAGTCTTTGTGCAATGATTCCTGGCAGAAAAGAGGGATAATCTTTTGCTAAATCTGACACTGGAAGTCTGTCAGATTGATGTTTTGTGGAGATAAACAAAACTCCACAACTTTGTGAAAGTTGTAAAGCTGGTATGTTTATTACAGCTCTGGATGCATGTGGGAATCATTCCCCTAAAATGACATGTGTGCCTCTGGGAACTTCAGGTCCCTTTTTATCCCGCTCTCAAATACATATCCATGCAATTTCGCAATAGGTTTATACATATTCATTTTTACTAATTCTGTGTGACATTTGCCACTAGTTCTTTATCAGAAAGAATTCCTAGGTCAGGTTGAGCTGCTCTCACAGCAGTCTCTGTCTCTCTTTATCACCTTCAGTTTCCTCCCTCCTTATCTCCGTGCTTCACTGAAGCAGCTTCTCTGAGCCTAGGCTTTTGCAGTCAGACTACACAGCAAGCTACATACTTAAAGATGTACATTCCACCTAAATCAAAATGGATTTCTACCCTGAAAAATTTCCACTCTGCCTCACTGGTACTGGGAGATTCCTTCATAATCACCATCCAGGCGCTGAAACCAGAGCACCAAGATCAGCATTGACATGCTCCTAAGTTTAGCTCTCTGCAGCACTTGTGACAGGACTCAGTTGCTGGAATCAAGTGATTAAATCAGTTTTTGTTACGAAGTAGATTTTTAAGCTACCTGGTAACAAAAACTGATTTAATCATTTGGGATTTCCTTTTAACTTTTAGAATCAAACTATTGGAAGAACCACTAGTTTGATTCCAAAACTTAAAAGGAAATGAAGAGTCTAACACAATGTTATTCTTACAGCATGCAATCAGCCTTTGAACAATGTTTTTCTGTGTAGATGCTCTACTATGCCTCATTTTATCTGGACTCACCAGCTAAATTCATTAACATTAAATACAAAGTCTGTTTAAAAAAAAAAAAAAGGCAATAAAGACAATTCTCTGTGAAACAAAGAACATTCTCTATTTCCACTTCTTGTACAAAAGCCAGCTCATTGAGCTCCCACACACCCAGAAGGAAGCCACTGCCACTTTTACACACAAGCTCACTTTCAACCACTTAATACAGCTGGATGCAGGAACATGATCAACTCATGCACAGCATGTTTCTTATTTTAAAGCAGAAGTCCTAACCTAAAATAAAGACTCCTTCCAAAATACAAACTCTCAGAATTATCTGGGATATTAAAGATTAAACAGTTCCAAGGTCCCTGCCATGGGCAGTGACATCTTCCCCTGTCCCAGGCTGCTCCCAGCCCTGCCCAGCCTGGCCTTGGGCACTGCCAGGGATCCAGGGGCAGCCACAGCTGCTCTGGGCACCCTGTGCCAGGGCCTGCCCACTCCCACAGTGAACAATTTCTCCCTGATATCTCAATCTAAACCTTCAAGTAACTGGCAGGCTGCAATAAGGTCATCCTGAAGCCTTGGCTGAACAATCTCTGCCTTTCCTTACAGGAGAACTTCTCCAGCCCTCTCTCTAATCAACTTGGTGGCCTCCTCTGGACTTGCTGCAGCAGTCCCATGTCCTTCCTGTGCTGGGGACCCCAGAGCTGGATGTGTCAAATATAGTTAATACAAATCATTCTGCTCAAGGGGCACAAAATTTGCTTTCCTATTCTCTGGCCTGTTTGGGAGAAGGTGTGGTTTCTTCACATAACAAAAATTTATTATGAGACTAACATTGAGGATTACTCTTCATGAGACCTAAAAAAACTGAAAATGAATCTCATGCTTCTGATTATCTTCATTACTGGATTTGATCCACACCCCTCCTTTCCCTCTCCAAACCAAGGTTTAACTTACAGCATCAGTTAAAGAATCCAGGAGCGAACTATACCTAACCAAATTCTGCAAATCATGAATCTTCTCTACAACTGTTTTCATAACCATGGGAAAATACTTTATTGTTGCAATAATCCCCTTTAAAGGAGATTACTAAAGTGAACAGGCCTGATTGAACAGTAACCAGTTTCCATTTGTTTCTGTCCTTAATTTTGACACTTTGTTAACTGCTGGTTATTGCTGAAGCACTGTGAATTTTGCTTGGTAAGTAATTTTAAAGACTGTTTCTCCATATCTTAAAAGGTCTGAAACAGAGGTTAGGAAAACCAATAAACTTAAAAGTATGGAAAGTACAGTCACAGAGAAACCTTTTATCAATGCACAGCATTGCAGTGAGACACATCCCAACATGAAAAAGTAATTTGCATGTTTACTGATGCATTGTGGATATTTGTTCAAAGCCTTTAACATAAGCTGTTAGTTACACAGCCCTGATTCATTTAAGTTCTCAAAGTTTTAATTAGCTCTGAGAAAATGTTTTATGCAGAAGTCACAAGTTGCCATGAAGCAGCAACTTCCCCTCTTTCTTCTTGTGATTCAACCCCTCATGGGAAAAGTCCTGCCTATAAGACTTGGGCCAAGAACACACCAAACAGAAAAATGCAGCACTGGCTGTTCAGCACCCTGCAGTTTTTAGCACCCAAACTACTTTACAAAGACAACACAGTCATTCACATTTTGTGAATTTCTCCCAATCTGCAGAGAAATAAAGTAATTTCTTATGGACCAATTGCCATGGTAACAACCAGGAAAGAAAAAACACTGACTCTGGGCACAGGGAGCTCACTGCTCTGCTCAGCACTGACACTGGGCACAGGGGGCTCACTGCTGTCACCTGCAATCCAGACACTCACTCCCCACACAGCACCAGTTCAGTGTCCCAGCCCAGGGGGTGACTGAGGCACACCCAGCTGGATGGAACTGGACAATTTTCTCTGTAGTTCTACACTAGTCATGGCTTTACCTGCCCTTTTTCTGCCATTCCATTGCCTTCATTCCAGTGGCACTCTAGGGATGATGCTGAAAGCTGACTTCAGCATGTGTGATTTTGATACCTTAAGTTTTAGCTTTTATATTTTTCAGATTCTGTGCTGCTTTATTGTGTAACTCTGAGCTTCATATTAAGTGTTAGCAAGATCTCTTCACAGGGTGAAAGTGGCAAACTCTCCAAAACAATCCTTTTCCAGCTTGTCCAAGGACAACAATTACAAGCTCCAGACCCAAAAAGTATAAACAACAGTGAATTTTAGAGAGAAAACTAAGGAGGATGGAACTTCATAATCTAAAGCTGGAATTGGACAATTAACTCCAATATGCAAATGGAGCAGATCTGATAAAAGTGAGAGACCCCATGAGCAGTCGTGCATTTTGTGACCATTTTGGGTTCACCTGGGGTGTAGCCCTGGCTGGGCTCTTGTGCTGCCCAAGGTGGATCCATTGAGGCCTTTTAATAAATCCCTACTTTATTCTTTAACTCTGTCCAGTCTCTGTTCTAGGTCAGCCTTCTCAAGGCATCAATCTGATGAGATCACACACTTTTCTTTTAGCATGTTAATTCTTATTCTCTTCTTTTACAAAATTTAGCCATTGGAGTGCATTCTTGTGGCAATGCAAAAAATGACTTTTCTAAATGTTGCACCTACTACATGAATTAAGTAGAACAAACCACTCTCAAACTTTTAGAAGCTCAACAAGTGTATTTTTGTACCTATGCTTTTAGAATCTTCTACAGGATCTTTGACTTTTGAGTAATATCTAATTCTTTTTTCTCCATTTGCTTTTGGATTTTCACTTCCATATCCTGTTTAGGACTAGAAGAGTAGAAGGAAAAAAAATGGCTCATGTCTTGCTGTCTGTAGCCTGGCAAGCTGGAAACACAGGATCATTTGGCAAAAAATTGCAATTCTGTGAGGATTTCATTTCTGCATCAAAACAACCAATAATCTGTAAATCTGAATAACAAAGGATCCACATCTTCAGATGCTTCTCAAAGCTAAAATACACTTCTGTGTTCCATCATAACTATTAGAGATATCTATTGAAATAATTCATATGTTTTCATAGCTGGTATACATAATGATGCTAGAAAGCTCTGAACAGAGGAAGAGCATTACCCAGGGGAGTCAGAAAAGTGAATTAAAGGTTTATTTAATAAGTGTCTTTAAAGCTTCATTTGTCTGAAAATGTGTATCATGTCAGGCACAGAAGCAATCATTTATAAACCACTTGCAAGTAGCTCCATCACTCAATGTACCTGTGAGCTCAGCACACAGGGTCAAGGCAGAACTCCACCTTCACCCTCTCTATTCCCACCCCAATGTAAAGTTCCTTCAGTTTTTCCTGGATCTGTCCCACCAGGCAATGCCTTATTGCCTGTTACTATCAGCTGACAGACGTGGGCCCTCTCAGTGCCATCCTATCTATATGTTTTCAGCAAGTCAAACAACCAAAATAGTGAAAGTCCTAAATCAAAGTGAAAGAAAAAAGAAGGATGATAGACTTCACCAGTTAGAAAGAAAACCAGAGCAAACTGCATGTGATGCTTCTTTGTTATCATAGCACACCCAAAATTTCACACAAATGATGAAAACCTACCTGAAGGAAACTCCTTTTGTCCAAGTTCTGAACTCACCACCACTGGTGACAAATCACTCTTGATATCAAGGTTACCCCTGAGCTGGGGTAAACCAAGCAGCTAAGCACTCAAACATCACCCCTTGTCAGCCTTTCCCCCAGCAAAGACCCTCTGATCATATTTAACTTATGTTACGGCGCCACTGTGTCTTAAATAAGAGAAAAAAAAACTAATTCTGTAGTTAAACTACAGAATTCTCCTTAAAACCTGAGCACTACTTGAGCCTTCACAGTCAGCTGTGGTGGAAATACTTTAAACAAGCACTGGCTGCTCACAGATTAACCCCTAAACACAGTTAAAGGAATTCAGTAGGGATGCAAAGAGCTGAGCTGGAAAATTTAAGTTACCACTGAGTTACCCAAGTACACAGAGTCTGCATTATCCTTAATTACCTACATCCCTCTATCATTGCTCTGCCCTTAAGAATCACACCCAAAAAAGGGAACATGGTAAAAAAACCACATGTCACTAGGCCTCTCCTGCCTGTATATGTAAAGTGAGACCAATCATTTAAGACTTTGCTCTGCTTATGCAGCTCTTCACGTTGCTCTGCTAAAAGCAATATGATGAGAATTACTGAATGCCATTGCAGGACCTACAAAATACTGAAGAAAACAGTACAAAATCTACTACAATGTCATGAGCTATGATGGTGGCTAAACCATTCATATTTACCAACCAAGACCACACAGATGGTCAATTGTTGAAGTCTGGCTGAGGGGTTGCTTGCTAAGTTGCTCTAACTCAGGATTTTAGGAATAAGTGCTAAGAGTTCCCCCTGAACAAAGATCAGGAGGTTGGTGCTTCTAATTGTTTTGGATGGTTTTGATTATCAAGCCTCAGTAGGAGCTGTATGATGCTCCAAAGAGAAGGTATCATGTATATTTTTAATGCTTCTACTCATGCTCTTTGACAGCATGTGCTACATCCCATCACTATGACTATCTCCTGACAGTTATTTGCCTCTGTGGTATTCAATATGTGACTTGGATACAACACACTGAGGGTTCCAGAGGCAAAAGGAGGAGTAACAAACAATTTTACAGGACACTTTCCCTCTCCTTATACTGGAGCAGATTGTATGTGTGGGAATCCTTAAAATCAGTGGGTGTTTTGGAAAAGTAGCAAAAGGCAAGCCTCAGAGACAGCAGAACTGTGATTAGAGCTAAGCAGTAGTCATAAGGTTTGTCAGCAGAAAAGTTATATGAGAAGTAGAAAGCAAGGACAAATAGAACAATGGTCTGTGTATTAACACTTGTCTAGAGTAACTCCCTAAGCTACAGAAAAGTTTATCTAGCAAGATATTAGGAAGTTCTAAGTTTAATAATGGAGCTCTGTGCATTGTGTTTAAGGCTCACAAGCAGGTATTGTATTCAAAATAAGCAAGCATTGTTTAACCAAAGGTACATGTGCTTATAGTGGTTGGATAGAACTACTGTCAATGTGCTTTTGCTTTGAGTGGTTGGTCAAAAAACTTTTCAAGTGAGTTGTAACATTGAGTTCTTTTACTGCTGCTGGGGATGTGAGCTGCTGGCATCTTCCCATTGTCATAACAATGGAATGAGAGTGATGCTGGAAAATACAACAGCTTGAGATACGTTCCCCATCAGTCCCATGCTGTTGATAATTTGTACATAGACCCCTGGACAGCACTGGAATGTGTACAGACAGCAGTGTAAGGTTCAGAGGATGCCAATTCCCCCTAAGAGCTGATGCTGCAGCGCCAGCCATCCCTCACTGTGAGTCTCACTCCGTGGAGCAGGAATTTCTTTCCCCGTCACCGCAAGTCCTGGCCAGGAGTGCCCAGTGCCAGATGAAGGCGGGCCGGCCCTGCCGATGGCTCCGGCTCCGTGGAAGGCGCTGGCACAGCGGCCGGGGCAGCGGCTCCGTGCCGGGGCGGCGGAGCGTGGAGCCCGAGCGCCATCAGCCGGGGATGCGCTGCCCGCGCTGCCCCTTCCGCACCCGCCGCGCTGAGCGCAGCATCCGTCCCGTCACTTCATGTAAATTTGTCTAGAATTAAAAAAAAAAAAAAAAAAAAAAATCTCAGAATTATTTTTACCTTTTTACCACTTTCCCCCCCCCCCCCCCATCTTTCTAGTATCAGTTCCATTAATTCTGCTTTTTCCCTAAATCTCACAGAAAGGGGTTTTTCAAAAGCACTAGATCTTCAAGTGAGTTCTGGAAAAATCCCTCATCCAGAAAGATACAAATAAATCCCTAACCTGCTTTGCTATTACAATGAGAAAGATAAGCATAAATCCAGCTATAACTCAAATTCAGTCTTTCTACAAGCTAAAGTCTATTGAAAAGGAAGATTGATGGCAGCTTTACTGCACATTACCAGTCCTATTAACTAAAGATATTTCTTAACTGTTAACTTAGAGAGATATTCCTGCTGGTGAAGGTTTATCTCTGCCTCCTTTGCAGTCAAGTAGGATGTGATGTCTCCATCTACTTCCTCATTCTCTGAGGCACCCTACAAACCTGCCAGTGGAGAACAGCAGAACAGAGGTCTCCCCAAAAAGAGCACTGCAAACACACATTGCTAGCTGGGAAATCAAATTATAAAGCCCCTGCAATCCTGTTGCCCTGAATGGCATGGAACAGCTTTCTACTTACAGCTTCTACTCTGCCCTGCTCCTCAGCACTCCCCCTCCTCTTCCCCATTCAAGCACACACTGTGAGCATCTGGATCATGGGACAGAGACAAATAGGGAAATTTCTCCTCCTGCATTACCAGAACACAGAGGAACTACTACAGACCACTGTCCTGGCCTCAGCTTTAGCATACCATGCAGGCACACCTTGTTCATTGTATTTTATGCTGGCTCACCCTTACCTGCAGCCCAGTGCAGCAGGCACAGCTCATACAGCTACTGGGCATCAGCCACTGCACCCAATATCTGAGATATCTGAGACACAAATCCACTGGGATGCCTCCCAGTTCATGTGCTGTATTCTCTAAATACAGCACATGAACTAAATGATGTGTCTTCTGCACTCGTGACTTGTTATCTCCCACCACTCCCTCTAAGAAAACTTAAGCTGGACAACACCTGAGTTTTGCATGCTACTGCTGCTACAGAGCTGGAGACAATGTGAGGGGAAGTAATTTTAATACACAAGACAGGTTAGAAGCAGTCTGAGCAGTCTGGCCTTCAGCTGCCCAACAGGCCATAAACAACAAAAAGCTGTTTGCAACACAACAAACCCAAATCATGCAGCAGGCTTTTGGTTCCTGGCTGAGACAGATTTGAAGTATCAGATCATCCTAGTACATGTCTGTTTCTAAAGGCCTGATGAGGACACAAAGCTGTTCAAGCTTCCTTTGCTTGCCTTATTTCTCATGACCCCAGACTGCTGCAAAGCAAGGGCACAGCACAGAGCAGTGAGAATTACATCTCTGCAGAACTCAGCCCAGGATCCAGCTTAGATCCTCTGAGTCTTAATCACAGAGCACTGGAACTGATGGTCGGGGGCTGCATAGCTTGGAGTGGCTAATGAAGTTGTAATGGGGCATTTATCAAGCGATTTTAAAAGTAAACATCATTTATTACCTTGCAAAATGTAGCACTTTAGTGACATATTTGGGAGTGGCTCAGCTGCCCGGTCCCTGGGGAGCCAGGACACCACACAGAGTAAACCTGTCAGGCACTGCAGTCTGTGTCAATCCAGCTGTTCCCTACAGGCAGATTTAAGGACCATCACAATGAAGCAAAGCAAGGACTTGAGGAAGTCCATCTTCCATCTCTGATGAACGCTCTAACAACCAGGCATTTGAACACTTACAAACTACTGAAGAAAACAACATCTACTACAATGTCATGACCTATGATGGTGGCTAAACCATTCATATTTACCAACCAGGACCACACAGATGCTCAGTTGTTGAAGTCTCACTGAGGGGTTATTTGCTAAGCTGTGTCGCAGACATTTCTCCACAGAAATCCTTTCTTTCGGATTTCTGTGTCTTCGGGAGGCCAGAGGCCTCCGAAGAGAAGATAAACAATTATTATCAGATGCTGTGGAATGCAACAGGAACACCTTGATTGGCTCATTTTCTATGTTTATAATTAAGGACCAATCACCAGTGCAAGCTAGGGGACTGAGTCCTTGAACACAACTTTGTTGTAGATTCTTTATTCTTAGCTTAGCTAGCAGCTCTGCAAACCTCTCTCTATATTCTATTTAGTATAGTAATAATGTATTATATATAATATCTTAATAAATATGCCTTCTGATCAAGATACAAGATTCACCGTCTCTCTCTCACCAGCTGCGCCCACTCAGGCGTGGTAATAAAGCTGCTCTAACATCTTCACTCAGGATCTAAGGAATAAATGCTAAGAGATCCCCCTGAACAAAAGACCAGGAGGTTGGTGTTTCTAATTGTTTTGGATGGTTTTGATTATAAAGCCTCTTACAGGGGTGCATCTTTCTTATGTTCAGAAGACTCATACTAGGAACTCTCCTTGAAAGTTTTTGAAAAGCAAATATGTTTCAAGAAAATAGTTTTCTTAGTTTGAGAAGCCAGCATTTTCCAACATAAAATAAAATTCACTGAATAGTGCTCAACCAGCTACAGCTATTATTCTCAATTATTATCCTGTTCCTCTGGGTACTTGAGGGTAAGTAATTTCATCTTGTTATCTTGTTTCTCAAACATGTTAAAACAAACTTTCTCAACCCTTTCCTTGACTTGGCCACTCTCCTTTTGTGCAATCTCCTTTGTCAGCAGCAGCTCAGCTCTTCCATGGCAAATAACTGGCTGAATTTGGTGACTGTGAGAGGTAAAACACACTCCTCTGCCTTGGGATACTGGGCTGCTCTCTGGAGACAATTTGCATTTCCCCAGACAGAGTAAGCCTTGGTGGCTATTAATAATATCTCTCCTTTTTCCCAAAGGAAATGGACTACAGAACTGTTTTTTCCTTATCCACCACATGGTTCAGTCTCTTTTGAACCTTTGCACAAGCAGGCCACAACAGCTAGTCTATCAGCCAGTTTTTCAGTATGAATTTCCACTATTTATTTCTAGTCTCATCTGAAATTATGTCAGACTGGTCTTTACTGAATTATGTCAAGCATTTCCAATGGGGCTGGTGGAAACAACCACATGGAAATCACACCCAAACCAGGCCCAGACCCCAGGCTAAAGTTACAAAAGAGAAATCACTGCCAACCATTAGCTAAAAACTAGGAGTCACAAAATAACAGCCAGTTAAAGCCCTTGAGAGCAAACCACTGAGGAAGACCATCAAAACCAGTGACAAAAGAGCTGCACATGAGGGAATTTCAATAGACCTATAATACCTCCAGATTTGTTACTGCTACTCCAATCAAAGCACAGTTACTGAGTGAGCACAGTTAGAAAAGCAAAAATCAGGAGCATGCACAAAAGATGACTCTGCTGGCACTGCACAGCTCATTGTTTTAGGTCACAATTGATGACTCCACTGATGCAAATTAAATGCAGCTGCAAGACCCAAAAGGACAAGATGGACAAAGTGCTGGGGAAATGAAACAGAAGAATGAGATTCAGTAGTCAAGTGTTATTCATGAAAGGCTATTTAGTGATCATTTCAACATTCATCTTTGGTTATTGGAGGAAAACCAGAATGAACATCTAAGATTTAAATAAAAATTAATGAAAAATAAAGATGTGAATAAAGCCACTCATCTGCAGTAATGGCTACTAAGAGATTGTCTGTACCAAGCACTTGTACTCAGTGACAGCCATAGTCTCCATACTTCAACAACAAATGAAGGACCACTCAAAACTTTCAGGGTTCCAGTGGTTCTCCTAGACAGATTTTAGAGTCTGGAGGCATTTATCTCAAATCAGCAAAGCAAGTACAACTGTCTTTTGCTATATCAAAAAACTGAAAAGCTGCCAGCAATACTTATGCATACTACAGAAAACATTCTGCATGACTTCCATCTGGTATTCATCAATCCAAGTGGATGTAAGGATGGCATATGTTACTGCTCTCCCACAGCCTAGAGAAAGTAATCATCTTGCCCTCCTTGATGGAAACAGCACATATTTTTACATGAAACAGATATTTTTATTTAGTAGTTTTTAAACAATCTAGGCACACTTTTATATAGAAGAAGGGCATTTCTACTGGAAGTTCCAGACTGGATGGAACTCTATCCAGTTTTTCCAAAGGAGAATACTACCTACAAAGGGAGACAAAGGATCACACTGCAAAGAACCAGGTGGTTTGCCACACTGAAAGATGTGAGCCTGTTCTTCTGTCGATGGAGTAGAAACCCTCTGAACAAAAACAAAAACTCTAACACACTTTGTCTTCCATCATTACTAATGTTACATTTGCTGCAAGTCTTAAAATCCTCATGGACAAGCTAATTTTTCCAAGATAAAGGCAATAAAACCTAATTTCTCTGTGTTAAGCAATATTTTCTATCTCACTGATAATGCAGATCTTCTGGCCAGCTTTGTTACAGAGGAAAGTATTTTGTCCATGTGATGGGAACTGCAGAGATATATTTGCCAAAATATGGACTGAAGGTTTAAGGAATTAACACAGCTGGATTTCTACACACAAAGCAAATGGATGAGCTAGCTGAAGTCTTTAAAAAGAATCCCACAGGGGATCAAACTGACTGATAAACCTTTGCTACAGACAGAGAGCATGAAGCAAAGCCCAGTGAACTCAGGGCAAGGCTCTTTCACATAAATGGACACAGATCTGGTTCCAGCTCAGAGTATGAACACAGAGCCTGCTCAACTTTCAGCAAGCACATGTGTAGCAGAGGCACAAGCTTGGGGATTGGGGGTTTTTTTCCTCATGTCTTGTTGATTTTGAAATTATTGATATTAAATAAATTAAAGGAGAAACCCTAGACAATGTTAGGGGGATTGACAAAGGAATTCGCCAACTATTAAAAACCAAAACTAGGGGAAAAAAAATCTCAGTATTTTAGATTCTACTGAATACAGTCTTCTTTTCCCCCTCTCATGACTATTTTCTTTGAATTTGATGTCCCAATTCTGCCCTTTGCATTCCATGGTATTAAACTCCTTGAAAATGAAAGAGAAACACACAAACCCAAAGAGCAAGCTGGCAGCAAAATTGCACCAACTGCAGGGAAATATAATAAAGCTTTCAACAGCACCAGCCATAAACAATCCAGTAAGGATTATTTCTAATGCTTTGCATTTCACCTGAATAATTTTTGACCAATATGGACAGAAAGTGTGGTATGGAGGAGATACCAATGTGGAAAACCTGATTCAGACAGACTTTCCTGCTTTCCCAGAGGTATCAGTGCTTCAATCACTTTAGGATATACTTAAGACATATAAACACAAATATTTATTTTTGAGAAATACAGACTCTGCTGAGAGACTAGACTGGCAAGAGAGAAACCAATTGATCTAAAAGTGAGCTTGCAGAGCACAAGGAAATGCCACAGCACAGACACCTCAGCTAGCTCATTCTGTCTCCTGTTAGGAGGTTTTCATTCCTCATGTCATTCCTCTAGACCTTTTCCCCCAGTCCCAGTGTGAATTTCTCTTTCCCAAATGTCAGCTCATAATAACATTTTAGTTAAGGTCCTACCAAGAAAACAGACAAAGTGTTATCATGGCCAATCTTCATCCAAGTTCTAAATAATATAGGAGGAAAATGTTAAGCTATCAGAGTCTTTTCCATGAAAAACACAGAAAGCTGTTTAACAGAAAGTGCTCATAACACAAGAGGAAAGTTGCAGCCACCTCACTGCCTTATCTGGGGAGAATGAGTCTGCAAATGGCAGGTAAAGATGAAGGAAAGAAAAACAGAGATTCCACCCTTCAATGCTAAAAAACAGACAAACAAACAAGCAAAAACCTCAAAAAACCCACAGTGTCAGATTTAAGGACATCAGAGAACCATAAATTCTTATCCCTTGCAGCACAACACAGCTTCAGCAGTGTATTCCTGCAACAGAGGTACCACTTTTGGTTCAATACACCTATTTCTTTCAGAAACTAAATAATTTAAACTCCTCAGTGAAGGATCCCCCTTGTCTAGGGAGATGCCACTCTAAAGGTTAACTATTTTGCTGATAAAATTTCATACCAAATTTATAGCTTCAATACAAATTTCAGATTCCATGTCACTGAAAAAACAGGCCAATTATAACAAGGTGACAGCAGAAGCCATTTGAGGAGTGGGACCATGGCCAATATGGTTACCAGCACCTCTATTTACCTGGGATATTTTTGGGTTTGTTTTGGTTTGTGGTGGTGGTTGCTAATTTTTAAAGCAGAAAAACCTTCAACCATCTTCCAAAAGAAGTTATCAAACTGGTCCAGCTCACAGCAACACCTCTGAGGGAAGAACACAACTCCCTGCAGAGATGGGGTTGTGCTGCTTGAGCTTCCCCCCTGCTCTGGGGGAAATGCAGGCACAGAGAGCTCCTAAGGCCTCAAGCATACAGGGTCAGAAGTAGAGATGGACACAGTGTTTGACCTAAGGTGTTGGAGAAGGCTTGAAGGTTTAAAATAAAAAAAGTGAAACAGACACAAAATAAGAATAAAGATTTGTAGTCTAAGCAAAAATATGTTTTAAGCAAGTAGAAATATGCCTCATGTAAATGAATAAATTTTAAGCAAGATGGTAGAAAATTTTAAAGTCTAGCAATAGAACTTGTTATAGAGTTAGTAAAAAGTAGGAGATACAGCAATATGTTTCTGTAGAGTTCTATGATTGGATAAAAAGAGATGCATTGTGGCAAATCATTAAAACATGGCAATTAATTATTGGTTTATGAAGATGCTAGTGAGCTTTGTGGAAGTAGCTGATTGGATAAGAAATAGATAAAAGATATTGTAACTAGAATTAAAACAGATTCTGGTGTGGTAACTTTGGATGTAACAACCTCACAGTCTCACCCTTCCCTGAGACTGATCCTGCAATAAACCATCTTTTAATCACCTCATCAGTCAACCCCATCTGCTCTGTATCCTGAACACTGCTCAAACCCTGTGATGCAGATCTTGGTTTACCACCTCTCTCAGTGCCCAAAAATGACTTTTTCTCAAATACTTACATGCATATGAACCTGAGAGAAAGGGTCAAAAGGTAACTCTTGTACAAAGATGGGACTCTTTCATATGTAGACATTTTTCATAACCAACAATTTCTCTCATAACTCTGACAGAAAATCTATACTGAAGATGTTTATTTTTACTATATCAGTGCTTTGGAACAGGGAAAACAGTGCTATTGATTTCAGCTACGACTGCCCATTCTTCTGTTTACAGCAGGATAGATTTCAGTAAAATTATTAGAAACAGGAGCAATATTTTATAGCAATATCATATTAATGTTTCAGAGACTAACCATGTCTTATCAACCCATGAGCATCAAAAAGCCAAAAATATAAAAATTGAAGATGTACCCTCAAACTGCATATTTAGCAATCTCTTTAAATGTACTTTATTTTTACATCAGAGGGCTGTACAAGTTCAGTTGTGTATTCTCTAGAACAAATTAAGTCATAATAACTTGACATCTCGCCATGATTCTCTTCTGTTTTGCCACCTACATTTTACATCAAGCAAATAATGTAAAAGCAAATAAAAATCTGTGACGGTCCTTTTAGCCTTGACAGTCTGTCGTATTGTGAAAGTCAGAGTAGATCAAGAATTTCTCTCCTTTTTCCAGTCTTGCCTCTCATTCAAACACACAGGTTTAAACATTTACATGTTTATTCATAATTTATTGGAGCATTTGCCACTCATGACACAAGTACAGCTCTAGCCTGCAGGAAAAACAATGACTAATAGTTGAAAGACAACATTCCAATTAGTCTTTGGGAAGTACATCCATGCTCTTTGCTGGTTCTCAGGTGCCAGTAAGTTCCAATTGGGAAGTCTGACATCAAATATGTCACCCAGAAAAATTTACTGCTTTCAAATAGCAGTAGCAGTTAGATCAGAGACTGATTCTCTCTCCCAGTATGTACCAGGAAGACTTATCTTTAAAGAAGTCTCCAAAAATATGAACGCCTTAAGAAGGCTGGTGAGGAAAGCTGTGCTCATAGTTCTGTTCCTGCCACTGGGACATGCTTATTCTGCTTTAGAAGACATGTGCCAGACTGTATTTTGTGTTTGAAATTTCAGTGTTAAGCATAGACAAAAATAGCAGAGCCAGGAGATGCACAGGAAAATTGTTGTGCAAGATGAAAACCCCACTCTGGCAACTTTTGCAAGCTAGGAAGACCCCTGCAATGAGAAAACCTGTAATGAGAAGACCCCTGTAATGAGAAGACCCTGTTTCCCTCAGCTACTTCTCTGTCACAACAGGGGAGCCCAGCCAAGTGCCATTCAGTATTTGCTTGGGTGCCATCTTTGGCGTCCCAGTCACAGACTGTTGATCCTTAAATTAACAGACTTGGAAACACTAGCATCCCCTCCATCAGGAAGCATTGCAAGTCTCCAGATTGGGTTTACTGAATAAGCCTTTTGCTCCAGGATTGTGTTCATCTCTATGATCCTCCTTCCAAGACATCGTGCATCTGCAGCCCAAATCCAGACTTTGGAGATAAATTAGGGCCTAAATTTGATTATTCTCTGTAGACTTGGAGCAACACAAAGCATTTACAGAGCCCTGGAAGGGTTTGGGTTGGAAACAACCATAAGGATGATCTACCTCCACCCCTCTGTCATGGGTAGGGACACCTCCCTCTAGAACACGTTTCTCCAAGCCCTGTCCACCCTGGCCTTGAGCACTTTCAAGTTGCATTTCAAGGGGCATTTGCCAATAAAAAAAATCCAAAATAAATCAAAGTGGATATTAGTCACCTGAGGGCTAGGGCTGCCATGATGTTTTATCATCAAATTTCCTCCCCCTTTTAAAATAAGCTGGCATAGAGCTGGCACAGCCTGTGCTGCATCCCATGCCACAGCCATGGTCAGAGGCTGTGCAATCCTCCTGTTCAGATGAGTACTGGACCTGCTCCAGTTTCCAGTTACATATGGTCATGATTACCAGCTTGCTTTGGAAAGCACAGGGACTCTGAAAACAGCACGTCTGGAAGGGGTTTCTCATTTTAAAGCAGCTCTCTGTGACATTGAACAAGTTTCACATTTAGAGTTTTCAGTGTATTCTAGTACTCTGGATTACTTTTTTCTGCGATTTTAGTAGAGAATTTCTTTTACCTTCTTCTGAAGGATCAAGAATTTTTGGAATTTGATATATGGCCTGGCCAGTTTTTAAGTCAAGACCCTTCTGTCTGGACAAGAGGCTAGGAACAAGGGAATAGGGAAAAAAATGACAAATACCAACAGGCACCTCCACTCAAATAAAGAAGCATGTTATCTTCCTGAATATATTATGCTCAATCCTCATGTTAATGAGAAATATATAAATAGAATTGGGCATTAACTGACAATTAGATTTTTTTTTTAATGAAAAGGACATGAGGGATTTTGTTATTAAGGGAGTTAAATTCTAACATCTGTTTTTAATTCTACCAGCTTATTTGTTTGTTTATACCTACAGGCTTTCAAGACATCATTCAACACTGCTAATTAAAGCTGACAAATTCTGTTCACTGTGATGCTTCCTTGTATCCCTGCAAGGCACTTACTCATGTCAGCGCTGTCACTGCAGGTGACACTGCTGCTTGATGGAGAGGTGACAAGGGTAGAGTGCCCCTGAAGGGATGAGAACAGGTTCACCTTGTCACCTGCCAGACAGAGGAGGGAAGAAGCGATGGATGGCAGTGACCATGGCTCTGGCCACATGCATTTGTCTCTTCTCCAGGCTTGGTCAGAATCACCCAGTTTTCTACCATGTTTTGCTTGAAACAAAATCCATGGCAATATTCTCTAGTACATTACTAAAATGCCACAGGAAAGGGACTCCCATTTAATAATACATTGCAGACATACACAGACACACAGTCTGTTTCTCTTGGCAGTAAGAACTCCATCTGCAGCAATGCCCTCAGGAAACTTGCTGTTTGTGCTCCAGTCAGAGCAGCACAAGGCTGATTCAGGAGAGCAGCAGCAGCTCAGATGGGAGTGGGCCCAGCCTAGAAAAGCATTTGCAGAAGCTGACTTGGCCCAGATAAAATGCTAGAAGCCACAAGAACCAAAGACAAGTTTATTCATTAATTCATATCCTGGCCTGCAGACTTCCTAGATCAAACATAGTCAGTATTAGCTACTAATTTGAATATGTTTTTCTTTAAAACAAACAAATAAACCCCATGCCACACAGACAATACTGGTGAAAGGTCAAGCAAGCAGGGCAGGGACTGCCCATTATAAAATCCAGGCCTCAGAACTCTGCATCCTATACACATTTCAGTGCCCTACACACACAGTCACCAATGGAACAGGCTCAAGGGTGACTGCTGGCACCCACAGTGGGCTGTGCAGGCTGGACATGTGCCACAAGGAGCATACCCAGAGAGGGAACAAGTCAAACAGAAATTTTCCTTATCTTTCCTCACATAAGAGTTTCACAACCAGAATAGACTTCTTTTTTTACCTTTGGTTTTTTGGTTGTTTTTTTTTTTTTTCATTTTGGATTGACCACCATGCTTTTCAAGTGTATTTTTAAAGCTGTTAGAGTCTAGAAGAGGCTTTTTATTAGCCAGGTACACAGTGCTCAGTACCTGGGAGCCTGGCTCCCTGGCTGAGGTGTCTAGACATCTCTGCAGTAAAAATAACAGCACAGCACAGCTCTGTATTGAATCCACTCATTTTAGCATCAGAAGTCATTTCATGCCCCAGGTTGCCACTGTCAAACACATCTGTTGTATGAAAATTATCCACTGCCAACTTGAGAGCAAAGCAAAATATGTCCAAATTATTTGTGCTCTCAAGAAAACTTCACCTCCTGAAAGAGTACATGAAACAACACAGCCCTCATCATCACCACTGCTTTAGTCACTCCAAAACTCACATGACATGCAAACAGATCTAAAAATCCACTTTGAGGAGAGACTTAAACTGGGAATGGTAGCTTTGACAGCAATATTCCAACAATTACTACACTGCATGCTAGGAATGTATAAATTATGTATTCAAAATGCTTTCACAGAAATAGATGAAAGCACTTCTCTCAATCCTCTAAGAAGTAAAAACAGTCATAGAGAAAACAACTGTTATTTTAAGGCAGTTTTTAGCTTCATTTGTCTAAAGCTACACTTTCATAGTTTAATACACAAAAACATTATGACATATATGCAAATCTGATATTTTCATGCAGGAAAGGTGAAATCCCTATCTATGAAAGGTTGAAGTCTGATCTTTAAAAGAAGCCTGCAGCTGGTTTCTGTCATCTTTCCTTCTCTCCTTGTTTCAATAAGCAGACCCACAGTTTAAGGAAAATTATAATTTTGTCCACAGGAGAAAAAGAACAACAGACCTACCCACACTGAGCCCAGGATTCACCTTTTCTCTTGGGGAAAAGGCTCTGGCACTCCTAAAGAAAAAAGGGAGAAGGGCAGAGATAAAAATCAGACTCTCCACGTTTTCAGCTACAAAACTTTGCAAGTAAATAATAAGAAAATCATATAAAAGTATTTCCCAGTAATTCAAACACATTTTGTTTCCTGCTTTCTTTCCTCATCTAGTCTAGTACTTTCCATAATTACTGAATTGAAGAGGAAAATATTTTTACAACTTCCACTCCTGCTCTGTACAATAGAAGTAAATATTCTTTATTCTCATTCTTCCTTCTCAGACTTGCAAGATGACTGCTGTGTGGTTTCCTCCAACCTCAAGTCTAAAAGATACCTTTTACCTATTTATGCTACATCACCCAGATCCAATAGATTAAAAGCACATGGGTCTTGTTTTTAAAAATATATTTATATGTATTTTAATGGTTTGGGATGCTGAGAGCCTCTGAATCACTCTTTGAAAGGTAAAGCTTATGCTGTCGCAGGTTGTCACACCCTTCATTTGAAGGCTGTTGAACACTTCTCTTGCTGTGGCTCTGTTCTGACACATTTCCCTTCTCCCAGCCCATGCACATGCAGGGCTCTAACAAAACAACCCCTTCAGGCAACACCAGCCAGCAGAGCACCAGCAGCAAGCAGCAGCAGGGACAAGTATATCCATCATCTAAAATTAAGCTCTCCAGACACCACAGAAGCTTAGTTATTAAGCTTGAATTGCAACAAACCCAAATGAACAGGGCACAGAGAACAAAGCCCATGACCCAAACCCTCAGGAGAGCTGAGGGCTCACACCTGTCAGGATACACAGGACATCCCACAGACCTCAGAACAGGTTGCTATATGTGCATTTAACTAGAAAAAGTTAAAGGTTGCACAAAAAGTTTCTTAAAGAGACATTCTGAAACATTTCAAATGCAACAAAATTAACAGATACTAAAATTTTATCAGTAAATCCTCACAAACAAAACAGTCTAGAAGAGGGGATAGAAAACCATCAAACTACTTCTTCACTTTAGCAATGCTTGGAGAATGTGAGTGCATTTTCTTTTAAAATGTTGAGCTGCCTAATTGAAATGCAGCTCATGTTACAGCCAGGCTTACTTCTGGATCACTAAGAAATTGGTCCGATTTGGAAATGTCAGGATCTGGTTAGCAATTCAAATGGCCATGGTGGTAATTACGGCTTTTCATGTTCCAGCATGTTGCACTGCATCAAAACTGACACAAATGACTAGTTTTATAATATCACAGAATGGAAATAAATGTCCAAAATTATATGAAAATGTACTAGTAAGAGATTAATAACTGTTATTCTATGAAGAAAGATGGCTCTTTTCTACCAGTATATTTTTTAAAAATGTTCTCTGATAGCATCTCTCCTTGAAGAAAACTGTATTATATTATCACTCACAAGCTATAATCATTTCTGTCAGCACTAGTCAGAATTTTTGACAGAAAAGAGGAGGAGAAATTGAATGGGTTGTGGGGAAAATAGTGCAATCCTATAAATAAGTCCAAAGAGATACCACTTAAAGGTTCCCCTCCAGCATTTTGTTGACTCTCCCAGCCAGCAGACTAGAACATTTCAAGTGTTTTATTTTGATCATAAAGTGGAGGAAGCTTGTGGATAGGGAGCAATGCATCATGAGCCATGTGCACAGCTCTACAATCTGTAGTACCAATGTGTCATTTTGAACTATGGGCCTAAAGCAATATGCATAAGGGAAACTTTTCCTCTTCCTCAGGGAAGAAAAAGGAAGAAAGGTCTTTTGAAGTCTAATACATCCCCAGAAGTCTTACAACATAAAATAAATAAAGCAAGCACTATCTTTAACAGTTCTCTTGTGCAGCAGCCACTGAGTCACTGAGCTGCCCTCCAGCTGTGGAAGGTTAAACAGAGATCAGCACTTGGTACTGCTGCACACCTATTTTGCCATCTGATAGATCACACAACACACCCTCTAGCCATATACATGACTGAGAGCACAATGAACAGGCCAGTGCAACATCATCTCAGGCTGACCTGAGCCTCAGAACGCCCATGCTTTCTCTGCAGTCTTGTATTTTCTTTCCACCTGACTAAGAGGTTGGGTGTCCTGTGTTTATCCATTAATTCATCCATATCCTCCCTCCTGTTCCTTGCAGTGCTGCTGTGTCATGAGGTTTGTACTTGTTCTGAGCAGCATCTACACCACTCCCACAGAACAGGCAGTGATGCCAGAGCTGCAGGTCCCTCAGTATATTACCCCACTGTACCCTGGTCCTGATCCCAGAAGGAACAATTATATCTGTGCTATTCATGCTTCTGGTCTCCCTTGGCCACTCCATCCTCTTAGACCAAGATGGAAGTTCTTGAAATCACCTAGAAAGGGGATCAGAGAGCTGATACAGAGTTGATCACCTTGATCAGATAAACCAGGAGGGGACACGAGGGGAAACTGATGGTTTGACACATTTTGTCCTCAGGTTCACAGGAACATAACACAAAGTGTTCAGAAGTAAGAGTGTTTCCTACCATAACCCTCAGGCCAGATTAAAATCTAACAGCAGTGAACCAGATAAACCAACAGTCAATTGTTAAGGTTAGCAGGTGTCACCAGCACTTAAAGAAAAATATAAAGGTTTCTGCCTTAAGGAATGTCTTAGGTTGCAAATGCAAGTTGTGGCAGGGAGTGTGTGTTCTATTGCCATCTGTTGGAAGTGGGGCAGTTATCTTCTGTTCATTGGGCCACTTGTTGAAACTAGGTGGGGCAGTTTTCTTTATTTCTTTCTTCTATGACTCATCCTCCGTCCACTGATATCTTCTGTTCATGGCCAGTGAGTATCCCTGATGACTGATAAAATTCCATCATCCCGGGGGAGGAACCAAGCATTCCTATCTGGACAGAATCTGAGGTTTGGAACACCATGAGTAGCCTTATCTACTGAATTCCTAGGCGACAAGAGCTACATAACCACCACTGGACCTTCAGAGGAAGGCCAGACACAAAACACCATAAGAACTTAAACTTCTCTGTTTCTTAAAAAAACCCTCAGAATGTACTAACCAGTGACAACATGGGGGAATTCATTAACTACCATTCTACCAATCAAGCAAATAACATTTTTATCTAGGAAAAAGCCCCACATCTTACACACTCAGCAAACATTTCTAACTCTGCAAACAGGCTGCTTCTATCCAAAAATCAAGGTCTTAGTCTACAGCTGGGATACCTCAACAAAGTGATTGAAAACAAACCCATGGTGCTCTGCATAAGGAATCACACTCATGTTTCACAAGATTATTTAGAGCATTTCTTGTCTTTAGAGCATGGAAAGGAATAAGCAAAAATACTCCAGAGTCATTTTTTGCTGGGATTATTTTGGTGAACAATGAAGCTTATAAATTCACAGTAAAACAGTGAACCAGTGCAGAGACTTAAAATAGATTACAAAGCATCTACAGGCTCTCTAATTCTTCTTCACCAACTTTTTTTTTTTGTCTGTTTAATATTGACTTTAAAAAGTAACTACAGGGTTAGCAATGAATCCTTATGGCTTTGTATCAACCTCAATATACACAGCGTTACCTAATACTGCATTACAAATGCAACAAATATGGCATTACACATTTAAGCATGGAAAAAGAAACAAATTGCCTTATGTGAGAGATTATCTTTCTCCTGCAAAGAGCCAAAACCTGAGCTTCCTCATTCAAGCAAACTGTCACACAAGACTGGACCTCAAAGCTGACAGCTGTGCACAGCAGGTGACCTTAGTATTCCCATTATAATTTGTGAGAATATACTCAGATGGCTGCCATGATTACAGAAAAATTAAAAGTTTAAGAAATTAATTTGACATAAAAATAAAATACCTTCTCTAGAGAAGTTAGTTTTGTGTAATGTGAAACCAAGAAAGAAATTCTGAGGCTTAAACTATAAACAGCTGCAAAAAGGGATTTTTTTTCTGTACAGACTTCAGTATAAAAAGGGCCTACCTACTACATGCACAGGCTCCCAAGTGGGAGTTACAAACAATAATTGTAGAAGTAATTAAAGAAAAAAAGGGCAAATAGACAGATTGCATTCCCAGTAGATGAAGGCTGTCTAACAACTTACAATGAACACGTTTGAAGTCAACTTCAAGTAATATGCTAACAAGAATTAAGTGCATCTGTTTCATGCTCCCTGAGAATAATGTCATCAAAACTGAATTCAAATGTTTCAAACCTACAGAGAGCCTGAGCATGTCTTTGACTAATTAAAATTAACCATGTTACTGAGGTTACAAGCTTACCCCTTTGGACATGAGCAGATCCTTGCTAAGGTCACTTCATCAAGCAAAATAATGAATGTCTGTGTTCAAAAGGCATGAACAATACATTTTTTTAATTAGCATTTTACTGGATTGAGGGAGATTTATGGAGTTATTTGAATTTTGGAAGACCCACAATAGCAGTCCTCAGTCATAATACTATGGAAACATAACAATATGCAATAAAACTTAAGAAAGCAGGTCAACACTTGAACCTTGGCTGAATTATTAATAAGCCTAAAATAGTGTTTGACATCAAACTACTCTATTTTTACTAAAGAGTATCAATTAGCTTTTATTTTATTTAAAATAAGATAAACAGAATAAAGGTAGATTTAATTCTTGTTTGATATCATTGAGGCTGTTGCATCTTCCAAGTTCCTCAAGTAAATTATAGATCTTGTTTTCCTAGGTCAAATGGAAAAGGGAGCAGAGAATTAGAACTGCTGTCTAAACAGAAAGTTCGGGGTAGTGCAACAAGTTCCAAGGCTCTTTTCCAGACTTTATTTTTCTATACTATATAATATAATAAAAATAAATCTTTTATCATATAACATATGATAACTATAAATATATATTTTATCATAGAATATAAAATGGGAAACTAAAATCATGGTACAGAAAATAAAGATTAGGTTTCTTAGACTGCACTGTGCAGAAAACCAGATTAGCGCAGGGAGGGAATGCAGTGGAGGGAAATCCTGATCCCCCAGTACCCTGCTGCACCAGGCAGGAGGTGAGCTCAGCCCAGGTGTGCAGTTTTCAGTCCCTGTGCCACCAGCTCTGCTTTCCTGTGCAATCCCTTCCCTGCTGGGAGGTGCATCTGGGTATCACAGCAATATAAAGAAGAATTTAGGTGAGAAACTGACAGTTTTAAAGGCCATTATTTCCTTTGCAAAGCATAGCAATCCATGCTAAAGTGTTCCCTGTGGGATTTATTCCTGTCTGAACACAGATTTACTCCCTGTGTTCCAACTGCCCACATGACTATAGGCAATTTTATTTTTTAGCATATTGGCATGAGCAAACTCTGAAACATACTAAATGAAAATAATCTTCTTATGTCACAAAATAAAACCCCCCTATTTTACCAGACACTGATCTGATTATTGTCTGAATAAAGCTAATCAGTGTAATTACACAGTTTAAAAGTGCACACTGTGGATCCACAGATCATAACAGACAATACTTCTCTAGGTGTCAGCTGTGCTTCAAATTTGTTAAATTGAAGTTTTATATAAAGATTTTTTTTTTCAAAAAACCCATTGGCTTCTATTTATTCTTTCAAATTCAATTATATAAATAGAATTGGAAGAAGTTTCCTACCATTTGCTTTCCAATGAGGACATTCCATTAAAAGCTAACAAACTTAAAGATGAAGCAAAGTCATTCCATGTATTGTGGTGCTCCATCAACAAAGGGCTGGATAGGGAAATCCACAGTCCCACTCTATTGCCCTGACAAAGCTGATCAGCAGTTTACTTGACTATTAAACATGGACCATTATCACTTAATATGACCATTGTCATTTAATATCTTAGCATTAATATGTGAGATTGCCAAAGGGTTCTAATCACAGCAATATCATTCAGGTTTAAAAAAATGAAAAATATCCCATGAGGTATCCAGCAGCTTTTTCTAATTAAACAAAACCACATCAGAATGCACTACTGTCACTCCCATAGAGACAAGGGTCAGTGCCATTGCCCTCTTCCTCTTATGTCCTGTGACAGACAAAACTTGATTTAAGACTTTCCAGGAATTCAATGTTTATGATCTGGGAATTCCAGCTTTACCTTTACCCAGTTGATCCAGCTCTGAGCTGAAGTATCAGTGATGTTCTCTTGCATACAAGTTCAGCAGCTCTGGGCTGAAAACCACTTTGACATTCCTGGCTTGATATCCCACCCTCAACAAATGCATTTGATGCTCATGTATTGCCTCCTGGCTGCCTGCTGCCACAGCCATCTGTCTGCATGGCACACTGCCTGTGGGCTGGGGGACGTGCCAGCTTTACTGGGGCACAGATGCCAAGAATAGGTGGTCTGAAATGCACAGCCAGCACATTAATTCACTGCCACCTTGTCTCACTGCCCTCTGACCCCCACCTCAAGGAAGGCAAGAGTAGCCATACAAGAAGAGACCAGGAGTCCATCCAGAGTTCTCTCTGATTCCAGACACAGGTCATTAACACGTGCCTTGAAGTGAAACGAGCATCAAGAGCTGAACAATTATGAAATAACCTGCTCATCAAAAGCCTGGAAACATTTCAGCTGTAAACATGCACAAGGGCTAATCTGTAGAAAGTGCTATAAACCCTGGAGTGAACCCTGTCATCTAGAACTGGAAATGCCTCAATGCTGTTAAACATGTAAAGCAAATTAAAGCCACTCCAGCCTTAACTCAGTGCCTTTATTTAATACACAGTTGAAATGATTATGAAACTACCCGTTTCTGTGTTTTCTTATCTCAACATTGGAGAAAAACTTTAAATTGAACTATTTTATTGCCTGAATATGATTAAGAGTGATGTAAATAGTTCTTTTGTACCTTAATTCCTGTGAAAGGTGAAATCTGAAGAATGAATGCTGGTACTTAATTTTCATGCCTGTTCCTGTCTCCCAGACTGTTTGCCATGGGTAGGCAACCAATTTACTGGGGAGGTCCCACAGCCTATGGTGAGGACAAGACACACTCCCACAGCTCCCCCAGCCCATACCAGTTCCCTTAGGTAAGAAGTTGGGTGGACTTCTATGGGATCAGGGAGGACTGTTCACCACTTTTCATTCATGTTTAAGGAGCTGGTGAGGAAAGGAGCAGTGAGGAAGAGGCTGCAGAGTACAGGGATTTAAGGACTTGCCCTGGTGCCAGGTTTCATGCCAGTGCTGAAGCAGCAAGTTACCAGGTAGAGCTTGTTACCCAGTGTGTGCCCATCTGGCTTCCAAACCAGCTGACAGCCAGGCTCTGCACTGCTGGCACAGGCAGAGCAGGGATTAAAAACTAGCCTGAAGGCTAATGGCAACAACACAGGACAGATCAAATCACATGGCATTAAAAAGCAAAGTTGATGGAGTTCCAATACACACACGGGGTTTCTCTGAGGAGGTGAGATCCAGCCAGCACATACAAATACAACTGACCTTTTTGGCAGAGAAAAGGTTTTTGTAAATACATTTGATTTCCCCAGTTATATGGCACACAAAGGTGCCAATTTTGAAACACATTTGAGCCCTGAGTACAACACAACTGCTTTCCAGTCCTGAACTAGGCATTCTACCATATTTAGACAAAGCCCTTTTGAAAAAATACTAAAACACCACAGAAACCCAAACATCTCGTTCATATTCTGCTCAGACAGCAGAAATTACTTACCTTCTCTCCACTTTTCCTTATGACTTCATCTTTCTCTCTCCATCTCTCCTCTGCTCTTCCCACCCCACACTCCTGTACAGCTTTCAGATAACCAAAGACCAGTCATGAAATACAGTCACCTATATTTTTCAAGTCAGCTACAGCAATAGCTGACTGTGCTCCAGAAAAGCACTGACCTGAGCCCAGACTTTAAAATAGCAGTGAGCATAAGTCCCCTGAACTGCATGAAAGTCCAAGTAGATTTACCACAAGAACAGGACAATGCTGAATGCCACCAGCTGAGCTGGCCCCCTTCTTCTGGCAAGAAGGGACAACATTTCAAATGAGAGCATTTCATGTCAAATCACAATCAATTTGGCATTTGCATTATTAGGTGTATAAGCAGACTACACGCACCAGACAAATATCTTTGTGCTCCACAGCAGTTGCCATTATTTATGAATGTATCTCAGCACAGCACTTTGCTGCTTAGAACTGAGCATCACTACCTGGCACTGCTCAAATGTTTCAATAGAAAGAAAATTTCTATGATAATTTATTTGTGACAGCTACAAGAACTGCGAAAAATATAGTTGTAGTTCTAGTCACAAAAAGACATTTCAAGTCTTGCCACAAGAGTTTACAGTTTTGGGCATGGGGCCAGGTGTGCTAACTAACACCAGGCATGTTTCCCACGCTGGAGCTCCCACAGCATCCCTGAGGCTCTGCCTTTCATGCACTCAGGTGCACTCCTCTGCAGAATCCTTTTTTACTGGCAGAAAAGGGATGTGCACGTGCCCTTAGTGAGCAACTGAGCTGTTCTTTAACAGAGAGGGGAAGGCACTGGCACAGCAGTCGCTCTCTTCACCTGCTTTTGACCAATGCATTAGCAGCCAGCAGACGAGAGACTCTGGGATTTTCCCAGGTAGTTCAATAGCTGACCTGGGCTGTGAGCAGGTGAGGTTCACCTAATGCGCAGCCAGTACTAAATTGGACTCTTGAACCTGAGGATGATGAAAGCAAAGCATGGCTTTTGCCCCACAGCCTTCCTCTCAACTCTGCTCCAGGTCCTCTGATGGGACAAATAGAGCTCACCTCACCCCACCTCTCACAAGAGCTCAGTCATGGGAGCTTCACTGGATTTCTATAAAGAGGTGGCAAAACTCCAATACATCCTTCCCTTGCTGACTGCTCAGAAAGCTGTCAGCACACTCTCTGGATCAGAATATTTGTTTCATTCAGTGTATGTGTTGACCTATTTATGTAGCTTTGTCAGCAATATCTGTATTTACTCCCCATTGGAAAACATGAACAAATGCCAGAATCCTGTGTCATTTCTAGACATGTTTTCTCATATGAAAATCAGACACTTTCTGTCAAGTGATGTTCTTCAGAAGGGCTAGTACTGTGCACACAAAAAGTCCCAAGCAACTTTAACAAGCAGAGTTGCTGGACAAAGTCACAGGTGTTGCAAATTAGGCAGAGGTAAATTACACAGAGCTGCATATGACAGCCTGGTAAGAGAGCAGGCAACTTTACAGAGTGCAGAAGTTACCACTACACTATTCCAAGTCAGATTTTAATTTGGGGTACCCATTGACAACAGAGGGATGAGGGAGGAAAAAGTCACTCAAAAGAACGTATAAAGCCTCTCTGTTCAAAAGGTTTGATAAAGCAATTATTGAAACATGAGCTAAGCCCACCATGTCATAAGAAGGCCAGCAGCCACCTGCAATTCAACACAAGCAATAGTTAAAATCTGTGCAAAAGCAGATGCTGTGTGCAAGGAGCTTTTGTTGGATCTAGGCAGAGCTCCAAATATGACACCCAATTAACAATGGAATAACAGGTACCTAGTAGGACCAAAAATGTGTGTTTCCTCTCTTTCCCAAAAAATAATTTAAAAAAATTTTTAAAAAGAGACAAAACCTGTAAGGCTGAACTGCTCTGTTGCTGCTCAGAGCAGTTGGTATCAGTGCTGCAAACAGGACTGCCAAAAGGCAGCATGACTTAAGGCATTTCCTGCAGATCTGTGTTTTAGAGACCAGAAAGGAGCCCAGAGCCTTGCACAGTGGTGGCACACTGTAACACCAAGCAGCAGCTCCCATGTTACCCCTGGAACACCTGTGGGCCCATGACTGCAGCAAACTCATGCTAACAACAGCATCTTTACACTCAAGGATGTGACTTCTGTACTCTATGCTTTTAAATACCTTTGTTCTTTCTTGTACTCATTAGAAATTAGAGACAATTATTAACACCTTTCTTAACTAACTATAAAAATATAATAGAAATAAATTCCAAAGTTTCCACCTAGTATTAATGGAAGCAACCCAAGTGCCACTTCTTAGCACAGTAACCTGCAACAGCTCCTGCCTTCATGTCTTGCTATGATGATTTGGATTTTGCAGCTTTTTCTCCAAGGAAAATTCCTAATATGAAGAGTGGAGAGCTAGCCAAAATTAAAATTCATGTATAATACACAGAAAATGTTCCTTCAAAGTATTATCTCCCGGGATCATTTTTACTTATACACCTCTTTCTTTCTTGTAGAGAATCTGAAAAGTTTAACTAAATACATCCAATCTCACTGGATACATTCAGACTTGAGAATATCATTTCAGTAATCATAAAACCATTAATATTAGAAAAACTGATATTACTACAGTAATACTGTGCTGATATAAGTAATTGCACTTGTTAGCATATAAGCCCCTATAAGAAAGGTCACATTACTATACAAATTGCCTTTAAAAATAAAAATTAAGCTTGTATTCCTCCTTATTATAAGAACAGCACAGGTCATTAGTGCATTTAAAGTGGCTTTAAAATCAAATCAAATTTCCCAGAGTTTTAAATGTTTTCCAGCTTCACCCAGCAATTGAGCAAGAAAGTAAAATTTAGCAACTATAATCACAAGCAACTTCATTAAAACAAATTCCTGTGGCTGGAAAAACCTAGTATAGAAATAAAATACCTAGAAAAAGCCACAATGTAGAGGTAGTAAAATAAATTTCAGGTGCTAGCTTTCATTTTTAAACATACCTAATCTAAAACAGCATGACATTCAAGACAGTAAAAGCTTAAATTCTCTTATTCTTTCAGCTGAAACAAGCTACAGAAATTGGCACAAATTTTACCAACCTTTGGTCTGAAATTATACTACTCTGGAAAGTAAATAATCTTCATTCTGCCACTATATAGTTTCTTAGTTTCATAAATATTCTTCCTAATGTTACCTCCATTTAAAATACATTCCTCTAACAGGCTTTGTTCCCAAAATGATGGCCAAAAACTCATTAAGAATTTTGAACCAATGTGAAGGATTAACAATGAAAATGCATTTGTTTATTCTGTGAGACAGGACATCCATTTATGGCACACATTGACTCTTAAATTCAATGGAAATTTTCTAATTTATATGACAGAAGTAGAAACACATAGCCAAACAGAAATTACCAGCTGAGTTTCTTAAATAAACAAAATCCTTTACTGTTTCTGCTATGGCTTCTCCCCAGATGCCCATCCATTTAGTTTCTTGTTTCAACCAGTCAAAAGTTGGGTTTTTGAGCTGGTTAGTTTTCAACACCATGTAAACTTAATATGTGCTGCCATTGAACAACAAAAGCCTCTTCCAATGACTCTTTCATTTATCTTTAGAACTCAGGAAAACTTGAAGCAGTCTAAACAGAATGAATCATTAGCATTTCCTACTCTAAAGCATCTAAAGAAAGGCATTCTTAGGTCAGAAAACAACAGATAGCCATAAGGGATGCTGTAGATATTCAGGATGTTAGCAGGAATGGCCCCAAAAGTGAGCAGCTCTGTGGCTTCCCAGGGGCCACATCACCACCACTGGTTGTTCTGGGGAATCAAAGTCTGCCTCACCCCAGGAAATGCTCAGTGAATTGTCAGGCAGTGGTTCCACATTGCCATAATCTCTTCTGCATACACAGCTCCATTCTTTACCTTCCTTGGGTCTGCATCTTGATTCTCCTCCTTCAAGGATGCAACGTTCCTCCAGGAATTCCACCATTCTTCTCCAGGAAGAAGATGGTTTAGCTCTTTTGAGGCAGAGTGAGTATTTCATGCCCACATACTCAAACAGATTCCTTAGTTCTGTACAGATGAAGAAAAGTAAAACTACCAGAAGATATTCAGCATTTGTGACAAAAATTCTCATGCTCCATTCAGCCTAAACCATACTGAGGTGCTGGCCAGAACGTAAATGGCTTTAATGTCTTTTAGTTATAAATCAAAGACTACAGCAAAGATCTTCTACCAATTTTTCAGGGCATCTGCTGAGGCTCAGAAGTTGCAAAGAGGCAGATAAGTAAAACAACAAAGGCTTTTAATCCAGCTGAATTACATCAGACTCTGCAATCCCCACAGACTCTTCATATCTAGCATTTCTCATTGAAAAATCAAAATCTAAACATGGATCAAGAGAGAAAAGACATTCTTCAAGGACTTAAAATCAGACCCTAGCTGTAAGTGATTAGGGAACAAAATGTATTTTACACCTCCTGTAACAGGGATAGCCACACATGGTTCTGAGCAGGCCCCAAGTGTGCTCTGGCCATGCTCCAAGCTAGCTGGAAAGCATGGAATTATTAACCTAGCCCTGAGGAGCATCTGACAGCCCTTGTCTTGTGAGCACAGAGTGCCAGCTCAGCTTCAGTGTGAGCATGGCCCATGCCTAACTGCTGGGATGCTGCCAGCATCTAGGAATACTGGACAAATGCATAGCAACAGGGGATACTCCTGGATGGCAAATTTCTCCTCAGCCATTCCAGTAAAACTAGACCTAAAATATACAGCTGGTGTAGAAGGGAGCATGAACTGGCCCCAGGTTACAGCTCTATGGCCATGCTTGTTCTCCTTGAAATCTGAACCACTCTACCTCAACTAATGAAGCAAGGTAAAATGGTAGGTGTTAGGAAAGCACAGCTCCAGACTATTGGCTGCAGAGCCAGGAAAGGACATTCCACACTTCAAAGAAAGAGCTTGGAACACTTTCAGAGTCTACAGAGTGGACAGAAATGAATGCTACTCCATTTTAACAGGGTTTTTGGTTCTATTAGCAAGTATTCTTGGCACTTATTTTTCTTTTCAGATGGAGTTTTATTTTCAGAAACAGGTACCAGAAAGACACACAAATGTTGCTAAGTTTAAGATATTCTTTTGTATCTACACTGCCACTAGGGTAAGTGGTTTCCCCAGGGAAGGAATACCAGCACGGATGTCAGTGCAAGGGAAGGCCAGCTGGTCTCCAAAGTGTGGGCACATTGCAATGCAGTAACAATTCCACAGTGTAATGTACTGCAGTCTAAAAGCAGGCTCCTGAATTTTGGTTACAAATCCTGGGTAGGCAACAAACGGGATGGTACAACCCAAGAGGTTGAACTTGTCAGGGTTAGAGTAGGGCTTGCATGCAACAGCTGAGGATGGGGGAACCACTTCCATCTCTACCACCTCTACAGACAGCAGCAAGAGGGGGGCAAAGCAAGGAAAAGAAAAATCAATCCTAAAAAGCACAGTAGGGTTTGAAAACTTATCCATTCATTTTTACTCAAATAACTGAAAGCATGAGGTTGCTTGATATATTTCTTTAACAAGTAATATGAAAAGAGCAATCAAAACTTCTCACCAAACTGCATGAGCTGCTATCCATGCTGTTATTTTTTGTTCATTGGAATAAAAGTTCTGTTTCTGAACCCAATTTCTAACAGATGCACTGACTCTAAGTGATGTTTCCCATGATCTTGGTATCAGGATCAAAACAGAGGTAGTCTGAGTACACACACACAAATATAGACAGACCATCAATAAGCCACACTTACCACTAGCACATGGTGCAGCATGGAAATAATAAATGACACATCAAAGCACTTCCCAGCTGTAAAAGATACTCCTTTTTAATTCATCAGCTCATTCAACTGCCTCTTCGTTAGAGTTGATATTCCATACAAAGTAATCAGAACTCTTTTACTGGACTAAATATGAGCTAATTTGTAGCAATTTGATCCAGAAGATTTTAATAAACACCTTAATATCACCTTTTCTTTTATTAGAAAGCACTTTTATGATAAAAGCAAAGTTTTTTGACTTTCAGTAATTCAACATTTGGTCCTAATGCACTTAAATGGAAAAAATACTTAGAGGTTTCGAAAAGCCTAAAATAGAGAAACATCTGCTAAAATTTAGGTGCAGCTGTTTGGTGAAGAGATCCAACTCTAGAAAAGCCAGTATTGAAAGCTCCTTCTGCAATCAATAAAAAGTCTATTTAAAAAGTCATGGAACAGGGTGAAGTATTTGTTCAGGTTCAAAGTGATTTTGTTTTGTTTTGGTTTTAAAATACTGACATCTTTTGGTCATCAAAACTTGGATGAATTTCTTAATTTAGTGTCAAACAGGTGTTTCAGCCAAAGCCCCAACTAGGCCAAATTCCAACCAGGCCATAGCAAGAATAAAGATCCCCAAAATTGTCTAATTTTTGGTACAGGAGGCCTGTTTTATTTCCTGTTTAGCAACTATTGTCACTTCAATGGTGAACAAAGTCACTTTAACTTAAGCTTTATTACCAGCTTTAGGCTCTTTTAAACAACTCTACACAGATTTGTATGGAAAGCATCTTACACACTATTACTACATTGTTTTCTTATTGGGGGGAAATCTGAATGGCATTTACATAAAAGTCTAATTCATATGAAATTTGTATCATTTTGGCTCAGGGAAGTATGAATGTAGACTATTACAATCCTTAGCCTCAGTGAGAAAGTAGTATCTTTCAACATTGTAGATTTAATTCTTTATTCAAAAATTAAATGAAAGGCACTGATAAATTTCATTTTTTCAGCAATAGCAATAATCACTAAACCTGCACCAGGCAGGTAAGATTCCTGCTGAACAGACATAGACTGTTAAAATGAGGAAGTTCCATTTGCTACTGTACTTAAGAGCTTATGTCTGCCTGCCTAATGCTATCTAGTGCCTGTGAGTGCAGTGCATACAGTACACTGCCTTACACAAACTGGAGAAGAGAATTAAAGGGCTGAATATTAAGAGATGCACTCTTCTGCTAATTACCCAAAAGAATGACTGTAGCAAAGTTAGACTGCTGCATTCCAGACACATAACAAATATTTCTTGTACTTTTTGCATAGCTTCAAATACTCCATAACATTATAGTGTAGTAGTATTGTTTTACAAGAACATGATAAAACTTATATTTCATTTCTGTTTCTGCTGGAGAGGGAACAGGCCAGATTCAAAATGTAATGCACAACCATAATGTTGGTTAGCAGAACCACAAGCTACCAAAAAGATTCAGGTGTGTTTTGATTCATGATAATTCTTGGGTTTGATCTATATCCTGGCTCATTGCATCACACATCACTGTGGACTTCCCACAGTCCTATACTCACCCCAAGTGTCCCTCGTCCTGGAGCACAAGCTCAAAGGACTTTCATCACTTCTAGTACAGTCCCATGTTCATGGTTCTCCTCCAGGGAAATCTTTAGCAGAGAGCTAAAGTTATTAAAGATAAAATATGTATTATTTTGCTGATTTTTTCAGATTACCAGCAATGAGGCAACAATATTCTTTGTATATTTTAATTAGTTGGGTCAAAAGCATATGGCTTGTCAAAGTTAACCTTACTGCTGCACAACATCTCTGTGAGTGCAAACACAAGCCAGAATATCCAAGTGACTTTTAAAAGACTTTTATGGATATTCCACTCTCAAAGGATCCTGGATGAGATCAATGGACACCAATCAAGATCATTATGTATGACCTACCTTGCCCATTTCCTTCCCTTTTTGCCTTTGAGGCTCTTTTAGTGCTCTGAATATCTTTCTGGGGAATTTCATTTAATATCTTGGCAGCACACTCAATTCCTCCTGTCAGATCCTTGAGGCACTCCTATAAATAAAGGGCAGAATGCTTTATTACTAGAGTCAGCAAAAGAACTGAGCACAGTGATGCCCTTACTCATACACAACATCATTAAAATGTGCACACTGTTCCTATGGTTCAGAGCGAAGGGAGGCAAGAAATTGCAACCTAATGGTTTGTTCTCTCTGCTCCTAGACCTGTGTGCAAGACTCAGTATTGGGAATTCTGCTCCAGATGAGCTACCATCTCTGCCTCCTTTACTTCTCTTGACACAGCCCCACATCTTGCAGGTCTTACATGAACACATGCTTTATTTGTGATTAATGCTGACATGTAATTAGTATCAGCTGCAAACCTAGCACTTCAATTCTCAGCAAACAGCAGCCTGGTAGGAGAGGCAGTGCTGTACTGAGGTTGGAGCTCAGGGCTCCTAATCTACTTTTGCATTTCCAGCTGCCCAAAGCATGCCAGAGACATGGAAGAAGTCACACAGGAACTCCCATTCCACATCTACAGCAACTTCTGCAGCCTGTTGCATTGATCTAAAGTAAAACAGACAGCAGGTCGTTGCTAAATGTACTAATTTAAAACCAGCCTACTTCAAACAGACTTCAAAGTCCTTGCTAGTATTACAGAACAATCCAGTCAGGGATGACTTACAAAAACACATTGCAGCCAGACTCATGACTTTATCATAATGCTCATCTGATTTGTGAGTGCTCTTCCCATGGGCTTATGTGGTAGGGAAGAATTTTACTCTTTTGAAAAAGATATTTCTAACATAAGGAAAGCACTAAAATAGGACCCAAACCTGCCATTTCATTACTCAGTAATTGTAGTCCAACAAACAATAACATCCAAGACTTATACCAGTTTTAAAGAGGGCAAGGGTGCATCAGGAATTCATTTTCCCATTTAAAATTATTACATCGTTTATTAAAAAACTTAAAACTTAATATTGCATAGTAACAAAGTCCAAAAAGCATTAGCAGCATCTTACTCAGGTGCAGGAGCTTTAAAGCAAGCACATTCACCTTACAATTCCCCTTTCTGAGATGCCCAGGGGGAGAAAAGCTAGAACCAAGAGTATCTTCAACACTCCAAGGGGGCACATTATATTAAGAAATTAATTTCAAAATAGTTTATATTTAAGGCTTATAAAACTTCAGCAAAACATGATGACTTTACAGTTAACTGCAAAACTGCATATTATTCATTAGTAGCTGCTTCCAGCAGAGAGAGCAGGGAAGGAGACATGCCCCACTTGCATGAGATTGTAAAGTTATTGTAAAGTTCTCTTGCAACAGGGGAATGTGCCAATTGTCAAATTTCATTCATTTTATAACATAGTATACACATTTTCCCCAAAATGCAGCCTTAGAATGGGCATAAATTCCACTAGGCAGACTCCTTACGGGAAGAATCAACAAAGAAATGAGCTATCCACACGTATAAAGATAGCCAGCATGCACCACTGCCTCTCTAAGGCTCCAGTTTCTGTTGCAAATGAACAGAAAACAGTAACACAGGCCAACTGAGTTACTCTCACCACTACTCCCATCCTCCTGACCTCACATCCTCAACAAAATTGTTAAACTGATGCCCTTCAACAGAATTTTATGGATGAAACACAAGATTCAAGGGACAGTAAGTCCCATATCACAAATTATAACTTGCAAGGGCTTGTGGAAGGCCTCTTTAAAAAACTGCTGGGCTCTTTTCTTGACTCTCATTTCTTGCATGTTCAGCTGCTGATGTTTACAGGGGCTCTCAGCCACTGAGCAGTGAGATGTTATACATGTTATTGCTACAATACCTGATAGGTGGGTTGGGGGCTGGAAGGGAGATAAATTTTTTTCAAAATGAATGTTGTAAAGACCTTTCAAAAGTCTTACAAAACATCTCTTTCAGAGCTACCCTGCATTACCAGAGCAGCACATCCACTTAAAAGGAAAATGAATGATCTTTCTTCTTATTCACACTTGTTGCTTTTCTGGATTTTAGTGCTGTTGCACCTCTTAGGCTGAGATGACTCCAACACACACACCCTTCACACAACAAGGCCATCAAAGACAGAATATCAGTGTGAGTATCAGTTTGAGACATCTCATCTACCACACCAGGATTTCTGCACTGTGGTCCACCTTGGGCAATTAAGCTACCACTCAACTCCTACTATAACTCTAACAAATCAAACTTACTTCTCAAATTCAATATTAAACTACACTTCCTTTCTTATTAAAATGCTTACATAAGTGTTGTGGTATGCTGTAATGTCCCATTTTGGCCTTCCAGGTCATTTCCCCAAGTGTGCCTATACCTCTCTCCCTTCCCCCTTGCCCCCATGCTGAGTGAGTCCTGTCAATCAGGCTTAACATTCCAGCAAGGCGTTGTGTGGTTGGTCAAGTTCAAAGGATGCCCCTATGCCCAGAGGTCATTGGCCTTTCTGGGTGTCATCTTCCCCTGAGACCCTGTCACCTGGTTGGTGGCTCACCTGTACCTCCCCTCCCCCTGTCCCTGAGCTTAAAAAGGTGATCAGACCATGCGGCCGGCATTCTGTTGGAGCAGTTGCTCACGTTCAGACCTCTGTAACCATGGAATAAACCTCTGGACATTAAACCCTCCAGCAGAATCCTCTCCTTTTTCTCTTCACCATCACCTGAAGCTATTCCTCCTGAGGTAAATGGGGTTCCAACAAGCCTGGACTTGTTCAGTGCCCAGCTGCAACCACCAGCAAGCCAAGGTATCTGTGGGGTGATACACCACAGTTGCTGCCTTTGGCCCAGCAGCAAGGGTCAGACTGGCCCAGGCACAATCCAACTGGTAATATTGGGAGCCTTTTTCCAATACATAAGGAAGAAAAAAGGTGCCAAATAGCAAAAATATTGCTGGTGTAGGGCTCCAGCAGATGCAGAACAGTGTGACTTCAGTGATCATTATTCAGTGTTTACTCAATAAAACTCATTCTGTTCAGCTCAATCATTGACTGTCTGAATATATACCATAGCATTCAAATGCTGAATTTTAAATAGTAGGTTTCCATAAGGATTTCACTTGTAACACAACTTCAGCAAAATTCAGCAATAAAGTTCATAAAGACTTAATTTATGCACACAGGCATTTTTTTCACACAGACCCAAAAGAAAGATCTTTTCACTGGACATGTCTTGATGGTACATGGAAACTTCCATTTATCTTGACAACAGCTAAAAATAACAAAGTCCTCAAGGAAAAAAAAGGCTGTAAAATGATTTCTTTAGATTTGTCTGAAAAGCCAACAAAATCATAGAGATACATCAAAACAGCATATACAGCCAAAAAAACTTCAAAGGTTAGTTTAGCAGCACACAATGCAGACATTAATATTTTTTCTTATCTGTACACACAATTTTATATATATAAGGTTTTATAGTTAAGAATTAAACCAGCAGTGTGGTCAGGTAGGCTGACTTGCATACATACTAAGGAAAAAAGAAAACACTTTTAAAATCACATACATGTGGTTTTAATCTCAAGCATGCAATAACATTCCTTGCTGCCTTTGGAACAGGTATCAATGTCAAACTCAGGGCTGGAATGTCATCACTGCTGGCAGGGCACTACTGCCAGGGCACTCATATACGTAGTGGTCCCACTGACACCATCAGGTGTTGTTTATGCATGATTCAAGTCTAAATGTCAAGGCAAAACAGAAGGAGCCAGCAGGAAATACACCATGGAGAAGTGTGAGAAAGATTAGCTACACAGAGCACAATTCTCCCCTGCTCTTTCAAGTATTGGGATTTTGGGAGTTCTCCTTTTGTTTGGTTGTGGGTTTTTGGGTTTTTTTTTTTTCTCTTAAGGAAATTTCCCTCATACATGTTAGTAGGAGACAATAATGACTGGATAATAAGGAGAGACAAACGACGTAGTCGCAGCTCAGGGGAGGGGATGCAGCTGGCTGCTCTCTCTTTACCGGGGGTGTCTCATGGGGAGCAGAGATACCCTGAGATTTTTGGACTGAGGAAATGGGATTCAGTGCAGCCCCTATCTCTCATGTTATCTCATCATTTGGAGGACAGAGACACTGTGGTTGCTGTGGGGAGAACTTGGCACACTGCAGGGTTTCATCTCCTGCTGCCTTTCTTCTACCGTGAGTACAGTTCTGCTTGTAAGAGCGGCCGGTGCACTGGGACCTTATCAACACCCTACCTTACTAACAAAGGGATTGTCACCTCAGGGGGAAAACCCCAGAATCCCGAGCCTGCCTTTCCCGGCCCTGCTTAGTGCCAAGCTGTACTGCCTCACCCTCACAACTTCACCGGCACTGCTCCAGGTTTTCACTACACTCAGTCTCGCACCCCCTGCCCACCAAGATCTGTTCCCACTACACCTGTGGAGTTTGTAACATCTCATCTCCCAGCTGTCATTATATTGCAAGAGTTCTATTGTCATTACATTGCAAGGGTTCCATATTGCTAGAGTTTCATACCTCCTTGATGTTTCTTGTAGGCATCTCCTCTAGGCAATGACCCTTCCTTACCCTCACAATAGCCAACTAACTCCAGCTCCCACCAATCCACTCTTTTATAACACTCTTCTTATTGGCTACAGGTGTGGCCTGTTAAGATCAGGCCTGCTCCTAATCTTTAGTAATTGGTTCAGCTGCAACTCTTTGGGGGATAAGATTACATTCTATACCACCTTCATTTACCCATACTGTATCCCCCTACATCTTCCACCCCGGGAATTTTGCTCATTCCTGCCATTTCAGGTAGCTGCTTCCAAGAGTCCTGCTGGGGCACCGGGATCAGCTGCCTAAGGGGTTAGTGAAGTGAAGCCTCTGCTCCATCCCTTCCCATCTTGGCCGCCATTACCGCGTGAGAGAGCTGAGGCCAGGCCCGGCCCACAGCACCCCATGCCGGCCCAGGGGACTCCTCACGCCGCCCTGCCCGCCGAGAGCCAGCAGCACCCCCTGAGCCCGTTCCAGAGCCGGGCTGCTGCTGCCCAGCCCTGCCGTTTTTTCTGCCACTGCTCAGGGTTTTTGCTACACTGTAGCCCACACTCCTGGCCTGCAGGGACAGCAGGCAGTGCCAGCTCCAGCTGCCGAGCTCCTGCCGCAGCCCAGCTCCGCCATCCAGCCCGGCCGCCATCACCGTGCGGTGCCCGGGCCCGCCCCACAGCGCCCCCTGCCGGCCCGGGGGAGTCCCCGCCCCGCCCTGCCCGCCCGGAGCCAGCAGCGCCCCTGGCGGCCGTGCCCGGAACTGCACCCAGGCCCTTCTCTGCAGTGGGACAAGGCCGGGCTGGGCCTGCGCTGCTGCTGTTTGCTTGTTTGTTACACACACATATTCTAGTAAAAGAACTGTTGTTTCCCATGTCTTTGCCTGAAAGCTCCTTAATTTCAAAATTATAATAATTCAGAGGGAAGGGGGTTACATTTTCCATTCCAAAGGAGGCTCCTGCCTTCCTTAGCAGACACCTGCCTCTCAAACCAAGACAGGAAGTTGAACATAAAATTGCACTGTAAACAGGAATGATGAAATGATCCTGATTACAAAAAAAGCTGACATTTAGGCATTAAACATACTTAAGAGAAAATTAAAATTAGACACACTTTCCTACAATATTCATATTTAAATCCTTCCTCAATTTTTTTTAAAATCCTGATTGCCAAGTTTAAAACAAATTTTGCTATACTCTGCTAAGACATGGGCCCTCTGAGAAAGAGAAAGCCAACAAAAATACACTTATATACTTCCCAATTTTTAACATGAGTTTACCTGCACATTACTTTTACTTTCCAAATCTGTATCTACTTAGGTTTTGAACTATTGAACAGCATTAATGAAACAAGTAACTTGTTTGAAAAGACTAGAAATTAGACCTAATTTTAAATATGCACTGGCTTAACAAAACTTTATAATCTGCTCAGGTGTATTACACTTGTGATTTCCTCAGTGTTTCTTTAATGATTCTGGAAGGTAATTCTCTGTTGCACTGCAAACCAGTTTTGTTCACACATTTAAGTTCCCCCACAGTGGAGTGAGCAAGTTATCAAGAGAACTAATTAGCTTGACCTTCTGCTTCCCCACTACTGAGAAATGCACCAAACAGGTCTCTTTTCATGTCTGAGTCTGTCAATTAAAGCTCAGGCGTTCTATTCATTGCATTGTCCTCAAGAATATTTACCACAAGCACAGGCTATATAAGGAATGCACTATCCACTTGCCTTTTCACACTGCCAGGTAATAGCTTTGAATTTTCTTCAGAACAATGACCATAAAGAAACTTCCTTCGCAGAAGGCAGCCAAAAACCTTCAGAATTCAGAGTTCCTTAGGCAAAATTTAGAGAGAAAGATGTGTCTGGGAGGAGGAGGAATGGAAAGGGGGCAGTTTGCTACCGTCTCTGAGGTGGGGGCTTTTTCTTGGGAAGTGCAGAATGATTTTGGCTGGGGGTGAGGGGCTGGGCTTGGCCCTGACTCGCTCTTGGGATCAGAGTGGGGAGAGGTGGTGTTTTGGTGCTGGACTGCTGCTGCCCAGAGGATTCGCTACTTCTGAAGAGGTTTTGTCCTGTACTGCTTCGCCTTAATGTGGATGAAGCTTTGCTCACAAAAGCAGTAGCTGAACCTTTTCAACTCCTGACCTCACTGGGAAGGGGTTCCTCATGGTAGGAGAATCACCCAGCTGCTTGTGGCAGCCCATCCGCCACCAGCCAGCTCTGCTGTTTTCTGCCACTACTTCAGGCCTTTTTTGCCACACTTTAACCTGGCATCCCATGTCTGCCCGAAGCCCCACAACTCCTGCCACAGCTCTGGAGTTTTTGCTACACTTTGTTTGCCACCTTGGGTGTGCTCACCTCTGCTGCTCCAGCTTGCTGCTTTGAGGTTCCTGCCACAGCCCATTTCACAACCCGGAGGGGCACCGAGACCGGCTGCCCCAGTGATTTTTTGAAGCAAAGCCCCTTCTGTCTCTCATCCGCCGGCTGCGCCGCCATTACCACGTGAGGGAGCTGAGGTTGGGCCCGCCCCACAGCGGCCCCTGCCAGCAGGGGGGGGAGTCCCCGTCCTGCCCACCCGGAGCCAGCAGCGCCCCTGGTGGCCGTGCCCAGAACTGCACCCAGGGGAAGGGCCCTTCTCTCTGCAGCGGGACAAGGCCGGGCTGGGCCTGCGCTGCTGCTGCTGCTGTTAACTTGTTATAAAGCATGAACAAATGATTCTTCAACTAATTAAAGTTGAAAAGAGGGTACATTTATAACAGCGCTTGACACACATGTGTCTTTGTTTGGAAAGACAGGAGTCTGCTAAGGAAGGCAGGAGCCTCCCCGGAAATGGAGAATGTAAACCCTCCCCACCCCTCCAAATTGCTATAAATTTTAAATTAAGGGGCTCTCAGGCAAAAAATATAGGAGCAGGAAATAGCAGTTCTTTAACAGTGAAGAAAAATAAAAGGGTAAAATAAACAATGCAGTACACTGGACCAACACTGACAGAATCAGAACACAACCTGACACCCTGTGGGTCAGGGTGTTGGCAGCAGTCCCATTGGAATTGTGGCTCAGCCCTCCTGCAGTGTCAGGGGTGGTTCTGCTGGAGCAGGGATCCTGTAGAGAAGGATGGATTCTTCCTCCAAAGATCCAGTGGAAGAAGAGACTGCTGCTGTTCCTCTGGGGAATCCAGTGGAGAAGCTGTGCTGGTGTTCCAGAATCTCCAGATTGTATCCAGGTAGGAATGCTTGGCTCCTCCCTCTGGGCTCACATCTCACAATGGAATGTTATAGTTCTTATCAGCCATGCAGTGACATTCAATAGCTGTTATCAGCAATGTCCCCTCCAGAGGGAGGTGTGATTGTGGTCACTCAAAGAGAGAGATAAGGCAAACTGCCCACTTGACAAAGGTAATCTGCCATACAGATGATAATAGAATACTCTTGCCTTGCAGTCTGGAACAATGTGGAATAATTTCCATAAACTCCTATAAACTCCTGCTCTCTATTTATCCAGAAAAGGTTTTACATCATTAGATGGCTTCCAGGACACTTTCTATGATGCCCATTACATAAACATTAGTTCTCACCTAATATTATAATTAGTTGAATATCCATTACAGCTGTGCAATTGTCCTCTCTAATTGGGTTTGTGGGCTCTGGAGAGGAAGATATCTTTCTCACGGTAAAATCTTCAGCCATGTCAAGTTGGCAGGGCTCCTTGATTTGCTGCTGACAGCCTGAACCTCCTCTCATTCTTAGAACCCAGTGGTATTTATGGTTCCTGCACTCTTACAATACTTCATCTATCAGCTGTCATTCCCAACCTGGTTTCACTTATCCCCACCTGGTTTCACAGTATATATTCTTTGCTAACTACATTTCTAACTTAACCCCATAATTCATTTAAGCTCTTAATTAAAATGCATATAATTTTCACTATCTTAGTTGCATTCCTTGCTTAACCCCTTGACTCAGTTTTACACACATATTCTAGTAAAAGGACTGTTATTTGCTTTCCCATGTCTTTGCTTGAAACCCTGTAATTTCAAAGTTATAATGATTTGGAGGGAAGGGAGGTTCCAGCCTTCCTTGGCAGGCACCTGTCTTTCAAACCAACACAGGACTCAGATAGTAATGGACCATACAGAGACTCTCAAAAGACTAATCATATCCCAATTTATTAGGAAATTCAATAATTGCTGCATTTGAATGAACTATAAATCCTCATTTCCCTATAAATCCTCATTTCCCCAGGACTCTAATAGCAGTCTTTTTGCAAATATAAGCCCTGAACTTATCCATTCAACCTCCTTTTACAAGTAAAGCAAGTCAGAAGATAAACCATCAAAATGAAAGGCAAAGACCTGAGGAATAAAAGGAGCAGGGACCCTGCTGTAAATCACCCCTCATGTTATGCATAGAACCTTATAATAGTTGAGGTTACAGGGGAATTGCAGGGGAATTAATTGAAGAAGGTTATTTTGGAGAAAAAACAAGTGTTGTCTGCATTTTTTCTACTTTAAAATAACCCTTAAGACACATACGTGAAATTCAAGCAAATTGATCACAGAAAATGGATTTTAAGACCTAATATAAGGCCTTAGCTTCCCATTGCACAGCTTCAGATAAATACATTCATCACATCTTCCAGACATACCCTTACAAATAAATCCAACAACAGATCTTGACATTTACACTGCATAGGGACTGTCTAGATCTGCTTGATTCAAAACTCTCCACCTATTTCATCCTTGGTATGCAGAACACTCCCATTTAGCAGCCCAGATTACTCTCTTCATAAATGTGAAATTGAACTGCAGAGAATCAAAGGATCAGCCCTCCAAAGAGACTTGCTTCTTGCACTGAAGAGCAGCACAGATCCCTAAGCCATTCTCACCTGTGTCATCCATCACAGTGAAGGAGGATTTTAAGCTCATCAAATGCCTCATGGAGAAAGTCAGCATATACCAGTGGTGTTCACACAACACTCACACTAAGCTAAATGTTGTCTAAATTACCTTTTTGAGAAGAAGGTGCATCTTACTTTTGCTGCAGGAGTGCATTTTCCTCTTTTAGAGTTCAAGCACCTGACATCTTTGTGAGCTGTCCACTTGAAAATCTTTCTACTGACAGCCAGTCAGCTATCATTCTTGTGTCTGAAACACAGCTGACATAAAATGAAGTGACATTCCTCTCTTACCCAATGCCCCAGTGATCACAGATGTGTCCAAGATGAAAGAAGTCCAATTTCAGTTTCCTCTTCTGCTTGAAGGAGGGTCAAGCTTGCACCTTTTACTATTCTACCAGCCAGGAAACCTCAGAGCCTGGGAACTCACAGTCAGTCCTGGGCAGAGAATGATGCAAACTGAAGTGGGAGACAGACAGGTGAGGGAAATAAATTCTCAGTAGAATTTATTCTAATGAATTTTAGGGCTAATTTTAGGGGCTGAGTCTTTAAAGCCCATTAGAAGAACATCATGCAAAACTAACCCATTTCTATAAATCTGCACCTATATTACTTCCTGAGAGAAAAAAGGTTAATCAGTTTCCAGAAGCTTTTGGCATCAGTGAGTTTTAGATGATCAGCTATTAATTGCTGTTCAGTAAGAATACAATACAGTAAGAATACAACAAACCTTGGACAATAATATCAGGCATGAGAATTCAACTGGTGTTCAAACAGCTGAATTAGGAATGATGTCTTGTGGGTAAAGCATGGCCTGCAAACTTAAGTCTTTCCTAATTCTGTCTTACACTGTTTTAAAACTCAGGGTGGCCATCAGTTCCTCCTTCTCAGACCATTTCCCCAGATGATAAATGGAGATAAACATAACTCTGTTATAGCATGCTTTGAGAGCTACATAACAGTAAGATTACATTAGTATAAAAATCAACACCTCACAGTAGCTGACACTCCATCAAAGCATTGGTAAAGAATCACTGCACTTCAATTTAAAATAAAACAAAACCAGGTGGTTTGCAAAGTGAGTAACTACTAGCTTCGCATCTTGTTTTCTCAGTGTTTTTATAACAATCATAAAATCTGTTAGTCCAACTTGTCTGTTTTCTAATTTTCAAAATGAGAACAGACTCCAGCATTTGCTCTGGGGCACCCAGGAACTGATGCTGACTGCCCGGGTCCACAGCAGTACACTAAAAACTCTAAAGCAACCCTGAGCCCTTAAACACTTTTTTTTTCTATTATCAAAGTGACAAAAACCAAATCTTCTTTACCTTACAGAAGAAAGTAGTTCCTAGATGGGAAAAACACAACCCAGAATGTTCTTGTTGTATAATTAGAATGTAATATCTTAGAGAAACGTGTGACAAGGATACCTGTCATGACATGATGCAGCTCCCTCATGGACATTATCCACACCATCTAATGAGAAGGGACAGCCAGGATGGAGGTCAGGATGCTGGCAGCTGATGTGTTTGACAGACAACTGCATTCACATGGCCCTGTGCAAGTTAACAGGAGGGAAGTTTTACTCTGACAGTGCTCAACCATTTTAAACTAGAATTATTTTGCAGTATTTGTATGATCCAACAGGAAAGAAACAAAATATAATCTAAAAGCAACTTTGAGATTATAGTACCCATAACACTAACTACATAATTGAATGGAAAAACTAATTTGTTTATTACAACAATATTTCTTTCTTCGTAACATAAATTAAGCATATTTTTTGGCAGCTCTCTCTTGCTAGGAACAATTTTTTTACTGATGAACCTGCTAATTTTAAGGGCTGAGGCTTTAGAGCCCATTCAAAGAACATCATCAACACATTTTGTTTTTTAAGGCAGGGAAAAGAAATGTTAAGCAAGCTGCCATTCCCATTTTTCAAAATAAATCTTTTTCTCTCTCCCACAGTTATATATAAAATTAATTTCAGAAGTCACTTCTGATTTAGATGGCTGTGGAAGCAGTCACAAACCCACAGCACACTTAAAGACATTTCTGCAGCACCTCCTCATGCTGCTGAGTCTGCATGCATCTAAGCCAGGACAGCAGAGGAATTCCAAGTGCCATTATGCTGCAAAGGCAAAATGTGCTTTGCTTCCCCGGATACAGATTGCTATTCATATTGCCAAAGTGCCCTGAGAACAGGACTCTATATATCTCTAGGCAGAACATTTCTTGAATATTTACCACCTAAACAGATATCAGCAAAACTAGAGCTAAGGAGCTGAGAGAAACCTCCACCAGGGCTCACTCAGGGTCTCCAGTGCACCTGTGAAAAATATAAGTGCAGCTAAGGGACACCGTTCTGTATTTCCTCTCCCCTTGGACAGTGTTTTCTATACAACTTGGTATCCTTCTGAAATATAACACAGATACAGTGTTAATTTTTTTTTTCATATATTTGTGGAGAAATGGCTTTAATTAAAAAAAATCTTTGCCTTTGGAAGTGTATATCAATACACATCAATACTTGCATGTATTTTAGCCATCTCCTTTTAATAACAAATGGGGAAGTGCAGTGGAAATCAAATTCTTGTCATTTGAAGGTCTGGGTCAAAAAAAAGTAGGTTTCTCCATTGTAATTTCACAATTTTTGTGTATGTAGGCGGACTTCCTGAAAATATGAAGCATTTCTCTGCAAGTCCTTGGGTCAAAAAGGTTCAATGAGGCATTGAAATTTATCAGGTACTTTTAAAAAGCAATTTCCTAGGTATTTATGGAGCTCCTGCCTAAGAACACACACACTTCTGTTATTTTGGCACATTATAAAATCATCTAGCTCCAGTACTTCAGTTAGTTATTGACTTTACACCAACTAAACTTTATTATCACTATTTGTTCATGACTCACATCTTTACAAAAAAAAAAGCCAGAAACATAAATAATACAGTTTCATGCTAACAATATAATAATTTATTCACCAATTAGTCACTGATGAAAACCAGAAGAAAAATACTCATTAGCACTTCAGTGCCCAATTTCAACCTGAAATAAAACAGTTCTCAGGCATCTCAGAAGCTGTATTTTAACAGAAGCCATAATTTTTGCCAGCAGCTCTATAAAAGGTGACACTTCCATCCATATTGTCCTCCAATGTAGCAGCCCAAACAAAAAACTACAATAATATAACAGATATTCCTTGCACCTTCTCCTCTTTCCCTCTTTATTGGGCAGGCAGGGTCTGGTTTGTCTTGAATAAATTTTGGAGCAAAGCAAGTGTGGAGATGCCAGCTGGCTTTGTCCTTGCACCAAGAACAGTTGTTTACACCACACCTTCCCTCCGTGCTGAGCAAATCCTGAGCATCAGGACCCTGGCAAAGCTTTCTTCTGCTGCATTCCTTTGGTTTTGATGCCTCGAGAGGCTCCCTAGAACAGAGGGAATAAAAGAATAAAGCAGGGATTTATTGAAAGGCCTTCAAGGATGCACCTTGGGCAGTAAAAGAGCCTGGCCATGGCTTGTTTTCAGTCTGTGAGCACTGGGAATGTATCATGTGAAAGGGAGCCTACATCCATATTTCATAAGTAATAATCAGTGAAATTAAATACAATTTTCCATATTGATACATAACACAGAATTGCTCAATTTGCAGAGCATTAAAATCTTATTTTCAGCATAGCTAGGAGAGGGTAGGAAAGAAATCAGGCCCTCCATCAGCATGGTCAAAAGCCCCAGAAATCACTGCCTGTCCTGAAAGTGAGCTTGCATAGCCTGTTCATCAAGATACTAGTGTTACTGAAACATTAGTGAGCACACTTGTGTGCTTAACTAGGCATTTCCTCATCTGGAGCAAGAGTCAGAGCTGCTGAAACCACCTCACTTCCTCTGAAATCAACAAATTCCTAAGAAATGAAGAGGATTTGAGCACCTGAACACCAGGTGAGCTCTGGCCTCAGTTTCACAGTTTTGTAAAGAGCTAAGGTGGCAGCCTGAGCAACTGTTTCATAACAAGAGGAATCTTAAAACCTTTTTTTTTAAGCATATTGGGTCTTTTTATCATGCAAGCAGTCATTTCCTGCTTGGGGACAGTCTCCAGTCCAACACATTTCCCAGTCTCCAACACAACACATGTTTTCCCAGCTTGTTCTGTATTTATTCTTTCTGGCTCCCTTGGCCAAATGCACAGCAATTTCACCAGAAATTGGTCAGACCTTCAATATCAAAAGTGGACTTATTTGCATATTTGCTTTCCTTCTGCATCAGAGAAAAAGTTAAAAACACAAGAAAAAGCATAGGAGAAGCCTCTGTCTAAATGCTCCTGGGTAAGACACAAACATGGAAAATATGAAATCCAATCTCCCTTGCTGCTTTCACCCATTTGAAGCAGAGTTTTGAACCAGCTTTTCCAAGCATTTGAGCAAGACTGCTGGCCTAGCAGCTATTGCCCTAAGTTGGATATTCTTTTTCAATAGGGAAAAACTACCAACAGATAAAGCCAAAACCAAATCCTCTCAACTCTAAAGCCTTCCTTGCCCAATCTTTCATGATCCTAGAGACTGCTTAGCTTTAAAATCACCATCACGTTCTTGTAATAGTTACATTCCACATGCAACAGATATGCACTACACTCCTCCAACCATGGCACTGCCACATGAGTGATCTTATCAGCTCTGCAGCAGTGTACTGTCCTCTGTCACATCCATTTCCACTGCACTTCTGTCTATTGATCCATTCAAAGACTCTGTTCCTTCTGTAGAAGAAAAAAGCCTTTTTTTCTGGCTTAGAGTAGCTAGTTCATCTAGGACACTAACAGGAAAAACTTCAAGCCACCTATTATATGCAAGTGATTTGTCTCCATAAAACAGACCTAGTGCAATGGATTGCCCCAATGTTCATTTTCTCTACACCTCTTCTAATCAGTCAAGTCAGAGGGTGCAAAGCACGTCTAAATGTGGCAGGTAAAAACAAAGAAAGGCCACATAGCAGAGGAGGCTAAGATAAATTGCATATTTACAGGAAGAATAAAGAACAAACTCCTGTGAAGAGAATGTGAAGGCATGGAAAAAAGTGATCAGTGCCTTGCAGATCACACTTGAAGAGTCATTTTCAGTTTGCTTACACAAGATCTAAAGCACTGCAAGTACGTGCAGAGTCACCACAGGCAATGGAAAGTTCACAGTGTTTTCAAAGACTGTCACTCAGGCAGGACATCAGTTACAGGGCACTGGTAAAACTTGAGTAATAAGCTCCAGGAAGATGACATGTTCAAAGGTATTAAGATGGCAGTTTTAGGCACAGCCATCCTTCACATAGATCTCTGCCACCAAGGGATATTTATTAGAACTTTCAGTGTGATTGCAACAATATGTAAATTGGACTGCTGAAATGAGGATATATGGTGATGATGTATGGTAGGAGTCATCAACTAAAGATTGGAAGTGGGGATGAAAAAATGATGTGATTACTGTGGTCAGGCATTCTGAAGGTCTTGGTTTAACAGACTGAGCAAGATGTACTACATCAGAAAAGCCCTCTAGAATAAAGTTGCTCAGTAATAATAATAAAGTAACTGTCTTAAGTATTGAACTATGGAGTACAGTATATCAAAGCCACGTTATTATAGAAACAGAGACACAAAAAAGACATAAAAAATAGATGAGTTGTATGGTCTTGTTGACCATATTTTGTTAATATAGATTCTGCAAGCAGTAAAATTTATGAAAAATATCAGATTCCTCTACTAAATGGTCTCTGTTTCATCTGCATTGCTGTTCAGATGTGAAGAGTTTTTTAAAATGAGGAAGTGATTATACATTTGAGAAAAAATGTTAGATAAATAGAACTACACTAAGAGACCAATGGTCTCTGTTTATTTATTCTTTTAAAACAATTTTTCCTTTAGTCTTGTATGAGGAGAAACAAGCAGAGTTCTTTTACAAAGCAAGTCCACATTCACATTATTAAGAGTAAAGATCTACTTTGTGTGAGAAAGCATGTTTACTGTCCTTCAGATTTTAATGGGGATGAAATACATGAAGTGACACCCATCCAGGAACTATCAGATCTTCTCAAGTCAATAGTCAGACACCTTAACAAACCTCTGTCTTCATAAAGTGCCAACAACTCTGTGGTGGTGTTCGCAGGGGTCCCAGGATGAGGGAAGAGATGAGAATCTTGACTCCATGCTTCAGAATGCTGATTTATTATTTTATTACATATATTATATTAAACGAAAATGATATATTAAAACTATACTAAAAGAATAGAAGAAAGGTTTTAATCAGAAGGCTAGCAAGGAAAGGAATGGAATGATAATAAAATCATGTGACTGCTCACAGCCTCAACACCGCTGGCTGCTAGGTCATCAAGTAAAAACAATTTCACATGCTGGGTAAACAATCCTCCAAATCACATTCCAAAGCAGCAAAACATGGAGAAACTGAAGCTTCTCAGCTTCTCAGGAGAAAAGATCCTGGCAAAAGGATTGTTCATAAAATATGTCTGTGACACTGCTCTTCTTCAGAATGCCCTCAAAATCACCTCTGATACCTCATCCCTGTGCATCTGGCATCATGCACAAGACAAGCCCTGGCCACCACTGTCATACTTGTACATGAACAGGACTCACACTGAGCACAAGGTGCCACAGAGCAACGTGCTGAACAGGACAGACACTTAACTGCAGGTGAAATTAACAGCCAGGAAACTGTAATTGCAAGGAAACTGCACTGTAAAAATCCAGTGAGCGTTACAAAACAGATATAGTATAGATTACAGAGTTCACATCTTGTAGAAACAAGTCACTTTACAGACAAGAACAAATCTTCGGAAAGAGGAAGAGGTATGGTGGAGTTCTATCATGTGATGGTGTTCACAGGGGTCTGAGGATGAGGGAAGAGATGAGGATCTGACTCCATGTTTCAGAAGGCTTCATTTGTTATTTTATGATATATATTATATTAAAATGATACTAAAAGAATAGAAGAAAAGGTTTCATCAGAAGGCTGGCTAAGAATAGAATAGGAAAGAATGATAACAAAGGTTTGTGGCTTGGACTCTCTGTCCGAGCCAGCTGACTGGCATAAGTCAAATAAATCAATTATAGTGGTGAATTACCTTATAGATCTTCTCAAGACAGACATAGAGAATTCAATCCAGATTAGGCAACTGTAAAACTACCCCTGGATTTGGTATTTCTTAGTGACATTTGGCATAACTAACCTCAGCATAATACAGGTTAAAAAGTAACTTGTTCTATGCAGAGGTCCCTTGGAGGGCCATATTCACACAGCCTAAATTACACTCAAGTCCCTGTACTTTATATTTTCTAAAAGCACACTGTGGTTTGATAACTTATTTCAGTCCCATGAGTTGTCTTTTCCAGCAGCTGCTCCATCAATGGATCTGTCATCACTGACAAAACACAAGGAACTTAAGGGATTTTAAATCCATCTCTTGATAAAGTTACATGATGAGATTTCTGAGATCATCTTTTAAACACAATGGGCAATGACTACTGCTGCACTACTGCCTACCTGCCTTTCCAGAGTCTTCAAGAAATGCCTTTTTAAAAGATTTCTTAGAATAACTGTCATCAAAAAGAAAGATGCATAACTGCATATTCCCTTTAAAACACAAGCAGAACCTGAACTCTCTTGATGCTGAGATCTCTGCAGTGAATCTACTGTAGTATAGCAGGTTTATCTGTTGCATCCTAGGCCTGAATGAGGAGGAAAAAAAAATAATGATAATCAGCACCCTCATCTTCAATCAGCAGCATGTTCCAAGATCACAGGATCTGAAATTCAAATGATCAAGAGGCCATTAGAGACAGTACAGATTTAGTAGATATATGTTCATCCTAGTCTTATTGGGATGGGGGGACTCACCAGGGGAAGGAGGAGGAAATACAGAAGTGTTAATTCCAAATAAATAGAAAATTGAATATATTTGACCATATTCATCCTTTCACAGAATAGTTATGTGTCCCACTAAAAGTATACTTACTAACCAGTCTTTAATGTTCATGTGGGCAAAAAATACTGACAATAAATATTCCCCATCCAGCTCTAACTTTAATGACTGCTATTTACATCAATAATTTTGCTTATAGGATGAGAAGCTACTCCAGAGTTCTCTCCCTGTAGACAAACCTTTACAAGATTTTCCATTCCACGTGGACTGGTCATACATTCTCCTCCAAGGGAAAAAGCCTCCAAAATGCCTTTGCTGCCCACACTAGCATCAGAACTGAAAAGAGTGATCTTGCAGTACAGACTTTGCAATGTGACCTCTCCAAACCAAAAATCTATTCCTCTTCAAAGGGCATTTCTAACACTTACTGCTGCAAAGACATGAACATAATCCTTATCCATAAAACCATTCAACAAACACCTATATATATATTTCCAAACAACTAGAAGAAAATTCTAGGAATTCCTTTAATTTCCATATGTAGTCATCAATGATCAGTGTCATAAAGATCAAAAAACATACTTTTCAACTGAAATTGGACTAAAATGTTCCATCTGCAGGCTTTGGGACTGTGTTGTCACAGTCACATCACATTATTTCCATCAAAACAGCTGGAGGTTTCCAGTGTAGGAAGAAATTATTATGAAAAGTGTCAATGTGTCACACTGTGATTAACTTCACATTATAGCATTTGACAAGTAGCCAGCTCTAAGTCTCCACCAAGAAAAAGGGAAATGGAGAGACAACACACATGCAAGTCACAAGAGAAAATAACAGTTCACCCACTGCTGTGTGAGCAGATTTTGACATTGCTGACTGATGCCACAGTTGTGAAACACTTCTGGAGTTTAATAGTTTTGGTAAAAGGGTCTTCATGCATGAACAAACACAGTTTGCCTTGTCCTGACAGTGCATGTACAAAAGGTGTCTGTCTAAAACAACATGCTCTGTAATTATATCTTCAATGAATGCTGCAAGTATTTTAGGAGGTAGCAGTCACAATTCATGGCAGGGATGAGAGAAAATTTCCCACCTGCCAAATGCACAACAAAGAAACAGAGTTACTGTGACACCTTTCAGACCTAAAAGGCTCAGTTTAATGACAGTGGTAGGTACAAAGGACTACACACATCCCTGAAATTCCTGGACCAGTGACTTCCCAGGGTATGTCCTCACAAAGAAACAAAGGTGTGGTAATAGCCTCAAGCAGGTGTATTTCTTTGGTTTATTATGGTAAATTGTGGTTTATCTACTCCGTTAACCCATGTCATCTGACCAGCTGTGTTAGAAAACAATAAAGCAAAAGACAAGACAATAACAAGACAACAACCTGGCTACACATTGTCTAAAACAATCACAGGTGCCTTCATCTACATCCTCCCCCCATTTTTGGGAAATTCAGGCACACAGAGCTCCCAAGCCCTCAAGCTCAGAGACAGAGATGGACACAGTGTTTGACTTGGAGAAGGCTTCAAGCTTTAGAATAGAATAGAGAAACAGACACAAAATAAGAATAAAGATTTGATGTTTAAGCAGAAATATGTTTTAAGCAAGTAGATATAGGCCTCATATAAGTGGACACATATACTAAGCAAGACAGTAGAAGATTTTAGAGATTAACAATAGAACTTGTAGAGTTGATAAAAAGAAGATACAGTAATAAGTTTCTGTAGAGTTATATGATTGGGTACAAAAAGATGCATTGCAGTAAATCATGCAAAATACAGCAATTAGCAATTGGGTATGAAGATGCTAGTGAGCTTTGTGGAAGCACATGATTGGACAAGAAATTTATAAAAGACATTGTAACTAGAATTATAACAGTTTTCTGATGCAAGGCTTCTAATGTGATAACTTTGGATGTAACAACCTTACAGTCTCACCCTTCCATTAGACTGATTTTGCAATTAACCATCTTTTGAACACCTCATCAGGCCATCCCATCCTTCTGTATCCCAGACAAGCAGGCATATTCTGCTCAGTCCAGAGCATGTTGAGTCTGACTGTCCTTTGGAGGCACAGCCAGAGCCTTGGTGCCTTTGCTCCAGAGCCTGCTGTGCAGTGTCAGGAGGCCCTTGGCTCCTGCCAAAGCCTGCGCACCCCAGTGAATTGTTGTGGATGTGCCAGTTCAGTCAGAGACAGATTGTCGTGGTTTGATGCTGGCTCAATGCCAGTGCCCCCATAAAGATATATTATCCCTTGACCACAGCCTCCCAAAAAACTCACTTCCTTATCAAAAAGGACACAGAAACAGGTCACTTTCAGAAACAGGTCACTTTCCCAGGCATCATCCTGGGGAAGTTGTGTGAAGCTCAGAGAAAAGAATTAAAACAATTCTTATCTTAATCTCTACACCTGTGTTTGCGAACATGCAGAATGTTTGTATGTGGTGTTTATGGAAAGAGACTCACAAGAAGGTGTTGTTCCTAATTAAGGGTGTGAGAGGTGTTGTTAAGAACCAATCAGATTCTGGGTGAACAATCCTGTCTATAAACATCTGTAGTTTCCTAACAAAGCTCACTTTTGTGCCTACTAATGACAGGAGTTAATGTCGCTTTTCTTCAGCCTAACTCAACAGTGTCAAACCCTTCTCTGGTTCACAGCTCCAAACTGCTGACTCAGAACACCCACACAGGTTCTGGGCCAAAAAACAAAGCTCTGAGGGGAGTTTTCTTTTCAGGAAACTGCATAACTCAGACTGCACACCAAAGAATGCCAGGCACGAGTAGCACAAACTACTCCACAGCCTGGAGTGCCAGGATCTCATTTTTCCATTTCACTTGGCACTAGGAGCACCATGCTATCAATTTTGAAGGTAATAATTTGTGAAAGTATTTGGAGGGGAAGCAAAAAAGCAACTTAGGGGACTTCATCAAAAAGAACTGGAATACTTTTAAGCTGGAGTCAAGACAAGGAAATGATACAAAACATATGAGATCCCAAATCCTAATTTCACTTCTAGCAGGCATCTCCTGTTTGTACAGTCTATTCTGCAGCTACTCATGGTTTATTAAATTAATGGAAACTCTGAGCTTTAGCATATGTTTAATAGCTACAGTGTGCTTTTTTGAGCAATGATATTACTTTCCTACTGTATAGAAAAATACACATGGATGCATTTATGTATGTCAAAAATACCCATGCAGGCTTTGATATTAAACAACAACACATATCATCCTTGGTCAAACAGTACGTTAGGCTGTAGTTAACAATGTAGAGGTAAGCTGGTTCCTCAGAACCTAGAAGAATTCCAAAAAACAAACAAACAAACAAACAAAAACAAAACAAACAAACAAAACCAAACCAAACTAAGCAGAAACCCAAAAAAAACCCCAAACAACAACAACAAAAATCAGTTACAAGGAAGACATTCCTCCACAATTAATCAAAACCCAATAGGCCACTGGTCCTTCCACAGTATGGCTGTAACATCAGTCCATAACCCAGATGTCCCTCATACTCACACAGCTGGAAAGATGTGTGGAACACAGCAGGACAAGGGGAAATTTTTCACCTGTGTTTCAGTCAAAAAATTGTCACTAACTAGACTAGGCAGGTTTTGGCTAACACTCAGTGATAACACCCAAGACAAGAAATCCAAGTTCTAATCCTCAATATGTGCCACCCAGAAGGATGAGGCTGACATCATTTGCACATTTGGAAGGTGCTACATATTGAAATGAATAAAGTTGTTTCCAGCGCACCAAAAGCACTGCAGAAATTTAATTCCTTACTCTAAAAGTACAGGTACAGGGTAATCACAGGTGTTTTTTAACTGTGGGTTTGCATCCAAAACAGCTGTATCCACAATCTGTAGTGAATTAGTGTTCCCCAGTGGCAGGAATGCTGGGCAGGTACGTGTTGCACACTCAGACATGGGAACACCATTGTCCTAGGGTAACGTTGTGATGCTTGTATCCCCATTCATGTTGGATATGCTGGATATCATGTTCTGTGCCTTCAAGACTGGCTCTGAAGAGTGAAAGTTTTGTTTTCGTTTCTTATCAGCCAGTCCCCCACGGCTGGCGGACACACAGACAGAGCAGTGCATGGTGCTGCTTTTGCTTTTTTGCTTTTGCTCTCTAGCTCTCGCTTCTGCTTTGCTTCTGCTTGCTCTTGCTTTTGCTCATTAGCTAGTTTAGCTAAACAGTCCAAATTTCTTCCTCAACTGTTTCTCCTTTCCCTTTTTTGGGAAACCTGCTCCGGGCTGGGCCCTGGGAACACCGAGAGTTTGCACCTTGTGGCTGCAGCAGCTGCCCCAGCACAGGAGGGACTGAGAACAGAGCGACCACCCCCAGAGAGACTTTGTGTATTTGTCATCTTTGTCAGAGCAGTGACAGAGTGGTGACATCTGGTATTGTTCATTCTGTGTGCTGGGGGTGCTGTGCCTGTTAAATAAACAGGTTCTTTCCACTTCTCTCCAAGGAATCCTTCCCAAACTTGTTGTGGGGAGGGGCTGTGTGGCTTTGCTTTCTGGAGGGGGCCCTTTGGAGGTTTTCTCCCAAATTTGCCCTAAACCAGGACAACCATCCTGTCCCCCTCCCATACTACATGCAGCGAAGGCATAACATTGTACCAGGACACAGGACAGGCACAGAGGGGCAGGGTCAGAGCAGCACACCAGGGAAAAGCAGCTCTGTGGCAGTGAGGCATGCTCACATATGGCTCCTCCTGTGAGCCAAGAGTGACACCTGCTGGGATCCAGGCTGGCCTCACCTCGGGGCTAAGGAGAGTCCAGTTAGTGTGGGAACCCAGGAAATTCCTCTGGCTGCCCTGCAGGACTCGAGACCCTGCCTAGGGGGCTCAGAGACCTTGGCACAGAGCCCAAGACCCCTGTGCCTTTGATTCAGCCCTTGGAAAAAACAATTACTAACCTTTATATGAAGAATTACAAGCCACGAAAGTTTAAGTAGAATGATAATGAATTTATCACAGGGTGAAAAATAGATTTTTGGGGCTTTTAGAATGGGGGTTCAGGGGGCAAGATGGAGGAATCTGGGCATGTCCTGCCTTTCTTGTTCTTCTTCTTCTTCTTGGCCTCCATCTTCTGCTGTGATGGTGGCACTGACAGATTGGTTTAGAGTAGAAGCTCACTGTCTAACATAGGTGATAGGTATTGGAAAGTAATTGTAAATATTGTACGTGTAGTTTTCAGTATAAAAAGTTAACACTGCCCTGGGGGCAGGCAGAGTGCCTGGACTGCCTTGTTGAGCAGACCTAGGCCGGACAGGAGAAAAAAATGTATAGATAAGAAACAATAAACAACCTTGGGAATGAGAAATGAAGAGCTCTGACTCCTTCTTCAAGTGCCAGGCTGGGAAAAGAGACTTTCTAACACATCTCAGGGTCACTGTGACCAGCAGAGAACCCAAGAGGCCAGGAGAGCCCTAAGTGACAGCACTGAGAGCCTGAGTTCCTCCTGCACACACACACACAGACACACCCCACTGCCTACATCCAGAGGAATCCACAGACTCAGGAGGCTTCTAGACCAGCTACGCCACATCACACAACTCAGCAATGGCACACCACACCAAAACTGCAGCAAAAAGGAGCAGTCAGTGTTTGTGTAAGGAATAAAGGACAACTGAGTCCACTTCAGAGCAGTGAAGAAGACAAGAAGCAGAGATTGAAAGGTCAAAGGCATTCACTGCCATCCTTCCACCTGTCCCAGATGACTTTCAGGGACAGTGATACCACCCTAGAAGTGAAACAGAGAACATTGCTGCAAGGAAAATAAAAACTGCTGGAATTTTCCTCACTGAAAATGACATGTCTGTGATCAACACAGTGCCAGTCTTGAGAAAAGATTACAAGAAGTTCAATATCCACATCTGCTCTGAAGATTTCTAGAAAGATCAGCAAAGAAAAATCATTTTGTGCAGTAAGTAACAGAGAATTAGGTTTATATTGTATTGTGACTGAGTGTTCCTTATCCTTAGATCTCAACCTGGGCTAGCTCTACAGTGCAGCTCCTGGGTGCCTCTGTGGGCCCTGCAGTTAACACAGGCTTTGCAGTGGCACGAGGGTTAGTGAACACAATTTAACTAACACTGTGAACTTACTCCCTGCCATTTTCCTACAGCATCAACCTCTAACTGATTCTGTTCTCTGTGTTTTTGAGGTTGGAGATCCCAGACTGAAACTCAGGCCTGAGCATTTCCCATTCCATTCCACCCCATCCACTCCCAGATATCAGGGAAAAATAGGAGTTGGGGGAAAGGGGGAGATAAAGTAACATCCAAGAAAAAAAACCTCAGCTTTGCATTCTGCTGCTCGAACTTCATCTGCTCAAAATAATAGAGCATTGCTGCCACCTTGTGCTTTGAGAGATGTCTGCAATCAAGGGGTTTCTTTCATGTCTTACTTTTTTAAACCACTAAACCAGAGCTGCTCCTTACATCGGCACATTGAGGACAGAGGGTGAGCAAAGCCCCCGTGTCCCCACAAAGGGGGGACGTTGCCTTTCACCAGAGAGCCCAGCCCAAAGCACAGAGCTGCCTCCCCTCCCTTCCAAGGACAAGGGCACAGCCAGAGCAGGAGGCTCCCAGGGCCCCCCAGCCAAGCCCTGCTGCAGACACAGCATCCACAGGGCCAGGCATCCCCAGCCCCCTTCACCAAAGGCACCAATGATTTGGTGTGGTGGTGTTCACAGGGGTCCCAGGATGAGGGAAGAGACGAGGATCTGACTCCATGTTTCAGAAGGCTGATTTAATATTATATTATATATATTATGTTAAAACTATACTGAAAGAATAGAAGAAAGGATTTCATCAGAAGGCTAGCTAAGAATAGAAAAAGAATGATAACAAAGGTTTGTGACTGACCGAGACAGTCCAAGGCAGACGGACTGTGATTGGCCATTGATTAGAAACATTCACATGAGACCAATCACAGATGCACCTGTTGCATTCCACAGCAGCAGATAATCATTGTTTACATTTTGTTCCTGAGGCTTCTCAGCTTCTCAGAAGGAAAAATCTTAAGAAGACAATTTTCATAAAAATATGTCTGCAACAAGAAATTTATTTCCTCTTTGATATTCCAAATTGGGTCTAGCAATAGGAGAAGGTCAGAGTTTGGGCAAGCAAGGTCAGTGCAGACATGGCTCAGATCCAGCCCAGCTCTGCTGTTTTGCCCTCACTTCAGTTAAAGGCAGTCACCAGCAGGACAATTCCTCAACATGCTCACTGAGGAAGATCCTGCAGCTGTTCCCAGTCCAGAAGTTGTTCTGACAGGACCTACAGACAGTCTTTGTGTCTGGAGAAAAACCCAGCATTGCAGCCCAGCCCATCCTCTGTGCGCACACAGAGCAGATGTATTCTGACAGCCACTCACGACAGCAGCTTGGCTCTTCCCTGCAGCTGTCAGCACTCGTTGTTGTAGTGTGGAGCCCCCAGTTCAGTCCTGGAGTGAGAGCCAAATCCATGGCTGCAGCACAGATCCTGTGGAAATACCAGCACACAGTCAGTGGTCTGAAAAGTGAATGTTTTGCTCAGATATATCCAGGGCAGGCATAGTGGTTGGACCTCTCCAGTACAGACCACAGTGCAATATTTGAAAGAAAAATTATAATTTTATCCTTGCCACCTGCAAAGGAGCAACACTGACAAAGCAGTGGCACCTCTGACACAGAAATGTCCTACCTGATACACAATTTTGCTGTGCTACAAGCTCCAGCTTACTTTTTTCATTACACACTTCAGTTTTATAATGTAACTACATAGGTCCTGTTCAGGTAGGTCATTCTGAGCTTAAATAACACATTTGTCTCCTACAATGGGACGGGAGTAATGGATATTATTTTAGTTATGGATTAAGTGTGCTAATAGAACACTTCATCTAATCCTGTTTTCTAAGCAGCGTGGCTACTTACAGTCTCAAAATGAACTGTGTCATCAGAGTGGTTTCATACAGCACCAGGCTCCTCCTGGTTTGATTCCAATGTCACAGATGTTGTGGTTAACATCCACCACTGATAATCTGATTAATCCTGCCCTGAGTGGTACTGAACACACTAGGAATTAATTACCATCAGAGGGGTGAAGGGCTGAAGGTGTTTGGAATTTAAATTTGGCATGTTTGTACAAATAAATCAGAGATAAACGAATACATCAAAATACCTTAGTGCTTGAAATTGATTTGCTTCTGTAGAAAAGAAATTAAATTCTGGATACAAACCAGTAAGCACCAACAGACATAATACAGATTTTCATTACAAGAAAGGCAACAACTTCTGCTTTCCCATTTCAATTACCGTCATAAATTCAAGAACAGCTACTTGAATACAATCCTTAACTCCTATTGAGTAGTATGGGATACAGGAGCAAACATTTTATCAGTTGGTGTTACTGGGGGTACAACTGGGGAAAAGTGCTCAATTCTGCACAGCTGTTCCTGGTCTGAATTGTCCCCTAAATATATGGGTCACACTGTGATCCCTGTAACTTTAATGTACCACTCCGATCATTTCTGTCACAGAGAAATGATGGGAAATTGTCCATCCCAAAGCATGTGGACAGTAAGATGAATAAATTGCAATGACTGACGTGGTACCAGTTGACACAGAGATCACAGGGCAGTCACCAACTTCTGTCAGGCTGGGTTCCCTTGAGTTTCAGCCAGCAATGAGGAGTTAAAGCCACTCCCAGCCCTTCAGAAAAGCCATTTAGTGTGAGGATGTACCTTAGCCCTAGGCCCTGGAAATCTTCCTATCAGAAGCAAAGAACTGAACCCAGTATTTCTCACAGAAATGCACTGAAGTACACTATATAGCAATATAGTGTATAGCAAATCTACTTCCTCACATCAAACTTGGAATGGAAAACAAAGGTTTTCTGGACCATGGTATTGCATGCTGTAGATCAGGGAGAGGACCCACAAAGAGACCAGTAATTTATACATGCCAGGCTGTCAGTCTGTGCACAGAATAAAACACAGGAATGAAGCTGGTCAGGGCACTTGGGAGGCCACACTTCTAACATTATTTCATCAGTTGCTATAAAATTCAGTAGTTTTCCAGCACACTCCATCTTCAGCAGATGAGCTGTCCTGGTGCAGCTCAGCACCAGCCCAATGTGCACAGCATGCTCACTGAGAATAATGAGAGACCTTCTTAGGCAAAGGATTTCAAGGTACTTGTAGACCCCACCTTCCATCATCAGCACAAAGAGAACCTGCTGCAGATAGGTAACAATAAGAAATTATTTACTGTTCCAATTTTATATTTGGCCTAATTTAACAGCAAATATACAAACACAGCAGGATCTTGCACTCAGGCACCACCCCTTCCATGGGCAACCTCTTAATTTCATAACCAACTTTTGTCCCATTGACCTCATTTAAACACATAGAAGTACTCAGGAAGAGAGCTACAGTCTGAGTGCAGTGTTCTAGCCCTTCACTGAGGCTATCAAACAATCTGCTAGAAGAGGGTAGAACCTGCAGAAAAATAAATTACATTCCAAAAAAGAGAAAAATAAATACAACACGCTCTGAATTCTTGCAGTCTCAGGTTGCTGTTGATAATTGCTGCCCTGAGATGTGCAGGATGTTTCTGCTTCGGCCCACGCGGCTGAAGAATGAGTTTGGACTTTTCACTTTTCGGTCTTGAGGTTGTTTATTAATTCTTATCTATAAAATTTTCTTTCTGCCCAGCCGAGGTCTGCTCAGCAGGGCAGCCATAGGCACTCTTTGTGTTGTCCTTTTATACTACAAACTATGTATAACATATTTGCACTTAATTTTCAATACCCATCACCTATGTTAGACAGTGCACTTCTACTCTAGACCAATCCCAAAGTGCCAACATCACAGCAGAAAATGGAGAACAAGAAGAAGAAGAAAGGCTGGACACGCTTAAGTTCTTCTATCTTGTCTTCATAACTCTCATACCAAAAATCTTAAAATCTACATTTTCACCTTATGATAATTTTATTATTATGCTATTCAAACTTCTGTGACTTTCAGGTCCTCATACAAAGCTGGCAACTTGCTCCAAGGGTCAAAATCAAATCCCCAGGTGTTCTGGGCTGTGTGCCAGGGTCTCTGAGCCCCCTGACGGGGTCCTCAGCAGCTCTGGACACCCAGAGGGATGCACTGAGTTCCAAAATTGCAGCACCAGCATCATTTTGCTTCAGTCAGAGCTTAAAAGCTTCACCTCAAAAGCTACTTTCATCTTTCAGAAAATGCATTTTAAAAAACCCCAACAAACTAACAAAGCCTACATAGCACTGCCCAGCCCTGCATCCCACAACCCCCCAGAGATTTAACCCTCCATGGTACTTGCAGGCAGCTGTCTGTCTGTCCTTCCATTAGGGCCATAATCCCAGCAACAGCCAGGCTGGATGAAGCTGCTCCTGGACATAAACTGCAAACTGCTCCAGGAGTGAAAGGACACTGAGGGCGTGTCTGCTGTCACTACATCAATTCCTCCCAGTTCTCACTCCTGTAGCAAGCACATCTCTTCACATGAAGACTTCATCCCTGACCCAACCTGCATTACTACAGGTAGAAGCCACAAACTAAAGCTCAAAAACTTCAGTTTCTGATCTATCTTCAAGTCAGATAAATACAACAGCAGAATTTCACTTAAGCTTTTCTTCTAGCTGCAGCGATCTGAGGAGCAAAATACAGCATTAATCTGTCCAGTCCAGACCTGCTTTCAAACACATTTTCCTTCACACTTCAATCCATACAGCCATGGCTAATAACACTCATACATCAGCAATTTCCTTCCTGTGGTTCTCACTCCTCTGGGGGCAGGGAGGGAGACCACAAACTATTTGAGAGATATCCACAGAGTGTCTGAGAAAACCTGGTTTCTGCACACCTTACAGGAAACCACTTATGGGCCCATAAAATTTTAGAGGAGAGGCTCCAAGAACCACTACTGTCCACTGTGATATTCCAATGATAGAGAAATCTCTGATTTATGACCTCAAACCCCCACATTATTTTACCAGCTTTGCCCCTTCAGCATAGCAACAGACAGGATTTGTCACTGTTGTGGGCCTCAGTCTCTTTACTAAACTAAGGGGGGGGAAATTGCATTTTTTTTAAAGATCTAAGATTAAGTAAATGTTATTTAAAAGGTATATGTTGCTACTGTTCTGCCTTTAAAGTTCACCTCTGTAAATCTCTTCAGTACATCAGATTAATTGAATTCCTGAGTCTCCTGTAATCAAACCCTGGAGCTCAGCACTGGAAGCCACACATTTACGTGGAACTATCCCGTTTGCCGACATAGAAATAATTGTTGTGAGGTTGGTTTAGTGTTTCCACACTGGGGGCAGAACACCACGATACAGCGTAAATATTAATGTAGTTGGTGACAGTTACATGTTCTGTGTTTGCAGCAATTGACATACAAATCACACAAAACAGGATCACATAAAAACAGAGCAGGGACAGAATGCAGAAATCATTGGTCAGCGGAGCAGGGGAACCATTATGACACCATTAAGGCAAAGCTTCCCAAGCAGATTTGTCCTGTCAACACAGGGACAGAAAGAGATGATTGCATATCATCAGCAGAAATGATTATGTCAGCAGAAATATTCAGTTGCTCCCAGCTGTTGGGCAGAATTTATCAATGATATAAACCTTGCATACCTTCAAGGATGCCTTGCTAGTTCAGGTCTTGAAGGATGTTGTTTCTTCAAGTAAATTTGCTAATTTATTATTAAGATCTTGTTGAAGAACCAACAAGCCATTGTGCTAGCTAGTGTCCAAACACAGATTTTTTAACATTACTCCTGTTTCAGCAAGCATACAATCACTGGTTTAATAATATATTATATTATATTATATTATATTATATTATATTATATTATATTATATTATATTGCACTATACTATACTATAGTGTGTGTTTATCATACACAATTCTTTCATGTTTCATGACCTGGCTTTTACATGGCTTTGCTTTAAAAATTTCTACTGCTTCCTGGAAGAATCCCACAGAAGAGCTTTTATATATGCTTATGACTTTTAAAAATGCATGACTTCATTAGAAGAAGTCCCAATTCTAGTCTGTAGAAACATGACCCAAAATCAGTTAAAAATCAGTGGGAGCTTCCCATGAGTAGTCTGGGCCTGGAAAAGCCTTTACCAGTCATCTAACCTTCATTATGCTACACACAATTTCTACAACAAATGAATCCTCCTGGCACTGTCTTATCTCTTGTGTTTCTTCAATTTCTACCTTTCTGAAAGCTTCTTTTGCTTTTAAATATAAAGGTAAAAATCTGGTTTGACCTCATTCTCTCCAGAAAGGAGACTGGACAGGCTATCAGCACCAATCATGTTTATGTCCTTCCCCTACCCATTGCCTTAGCTGCTGCTTCCCACAGGGCAAGGAGCTAATTTCCCAGTCTTGCTCAAATCAGTGGTTTTAGTGCACAAAGCTCTGACTGAGCCTCTCAGGGTGAGCAGGACACAGGTCACAAGTTGCCTGAGCTGTGAGCTCACAGGTGTCACGCACTGGGCAGGGCCCATCTTCCCAAAATTCTGGGGTGTACCTGTTCACACAGGCAAACCCAGCAGGATTCCTGCAGACAGAAATATGCATCCTGAGCAAAACTTTTAAAAGAGTGGCACTACAACTCCCATCCTAAACATTTAGGCTAACTTTGGCAAGCTATTCAAGATCTCCAGTGGTAGAGTGCTCTGCCTTTCCAAATAATATAATTTGCAGCTCTGCTATGCCTCCCACAGCTGTGAGCAGGGCCACAAAGGTGCTTATGCTGTTCTAGCTACTCTCTTAAGGGAAACAAAGAGGAAAAAATTACTACTTGAAAAACAGCAAGCCTGTATAATGCTTTCAGGGAATGTTTGCACTTAAGCCTCACCTTTGTTCTTACCCTGCAGTAGAAACAGTACTTACAGTTTAAAACACTTCATTCAGCATAGAAACTTGAAGCCAACCTCTTTCAAATGCATATTAGTGTGAAGGGCTTCACCTGGCCATGGCATTGTGAAAGCTGTGGGTTATGCAAAACCATTCTAGCTTGGCGCCAGAGGGGTTAGTGCCCAGGGTTAGTGTCCAGGGTTATTGCCCAGGCAGCCTGCTGTTAACTCCAGACTGTTTCCCCAAACACTGATGTAGCTACACACAGCTATACACACCTATAGGTTATCAGGGTCAGAGAATTTGAAGTAAAAGTCATTGATGTCACACCATTCTGACCATGGTGTTCCCTCTGCCTGAACCTGACCCTCAGAAAGCTCTATTGATTAACATCAGGGGTTGACCTGCAAATCTATTACATATCTATTGTACATCTCTGATACTGCCTGGGTAATCTTCACGTGTATCAGAACAGCTATCATTGTTTAAATTGTTAGATTGAAACTCCTATCCCTAAAGCCAGACAATTGAATGTGGTGGTTCTTTTTTATTTTCTCTCTCAGTACAAAATGTTTGTTAGTCACTTTAGCATAATACACCTTTAAAAATATTTCTAAGCCCCTCCTCGATGTCATTTGCAGGGAGCATTAATTTACTTCGCTGCTTTGATGCTTTCTTTTTTTTTCTTTATCAATTAGCAAAGCATTCTAGGTCCTGGCCTCCACAGACATAGAGTGGCAGTCAAGAAGCTTCAAAGTTGCACTCCTTTATTAAAAGAGTTTTGCATTACATTATTTTGTTTTTGAAGTGCAAGGGATGTTTGTATTATGTTGCTATAAGTTATGTTTTGTCATCCTTAGGCAGACCAGGCTTCTCTGTGAATAGCACTGGTGACATCAGTGACATAAGTGAAATATTGACTGCCTGGGTTATCAGTGGGGGAAATCTGACCTTAGGACTTCATTGTTCTATTCTTCATCCATATGAAGCAGTAAAATTTCAGTTCTCATTTCCAAGTATTATATAGCCATGGAAAATTGAAAGTAACAAATATCAAGCCATGTACAGACTAGGGAAGAGCTTGCTGGGTCACCTGCTCTGTCATCATCTTCCAGAGCAGAATCATCGCTCTTTTAATCAGAAAACATGGAACATGGTCCAGGTTCTACAAATATCTTCTGCAGGTAGCTATCAGAGACAGAGCTCCTCAGATGTTTGTGGCGTTTCTAGTTCAGAATTCTGTCTGTTTTGCCTCAGTTTACTGTCAAATATACTATGGCAATCACTTGGTGTTTCTTAAGATAAAAGTCTTGTGCTATTCTGAGGCAAAGCTGGAAATGCTCTGGCAAGCACTCACCTTGGGGCTGGCTCAGTGCAGCAGGAGCAAGGAGACTGTGAGCAGTGTGAGAGGAGGGATTGCCGCCTGGACATTTTACACTCACACAACTCCATGGGCACAGCTTCCCAGTGCTGGATGTGCAGCACAGGGGCCACGGAACCGCACAACGGTTTGGGTTGGAGGGACCTCAAATCTCATCCCATCCCACCCCCTGCCAGGGACACCATGGGCAGGAACACACATGGGCAGGAACACGCATGGGCAGGAACACGCATGGGCAGGAACACGCATGGGCAGGAACACACATGGGCAGGAACAGACATGGGCAGGAACACACATGGGCAGGAACACACATGGGCAGGCCCATCTGCAGCAGCCCTGGAGCTGCAGAGGAAAACTCCCCCCTTGTGCAGGATCCCTGCTGCAGCAGAGCCACAGCTGGCACTGCAGGAGGGCTGAGCCCCCCTGGGATGGGGCTGGGACACCGCCCTGACACACAGGGGGCAGGGACTGCTCTCACTCTGGCAGCAATTTGGGTTTTTTTGTTGTTTGTGCTATTGCATTTGTATTTTTAATTTTCCTAGTAAAGAACTGTTATTCCTAATCCCATATCTTTGCCTGAGACCCCTTAATTTCACTGTCTGACCTTCAGCTTGGGTGGTCTGAGCAGTCTGCCTCGCTCTGTCAGTGTGTGGGGGCTCTGCAGTGCAGGGTTCTGCTCGTGTTTATCCCTGAGACCAAGGGAGTGCATTAGTGAGGCTGCAGGCACAGGGCTGGCTAATAATGCTCCTTCTGCTGGTGAGGGAGTCAGTGACTCCAAGGGGATCGTGTCTGTTGACAGAGAGCACATCTGGCTGCCATGTAGCCCTGCACTCCAGAGGTCTAATCCTGTCCTGATTTACTCCCCATCAGGGTCGTGGCTGTAACTCTTCCAGATGTGCCACAGGTTGGTAAATATAATTCTTTTATCAGTGACTAAATTTGGACAGAACTTGGTCTTCTGTATGTGCTCGTAGATATAATTTAACTTCAGTGATACATTTGGATTTAGGAGGCTAATTATAAATACTTGGTCTGTGCCTAAACCTGTAACATCAGTGTTCCTTGACCAGAATACACAACAATTAGAATATGGCTGCCCAAGTCCCTTGCTTTATTTAAATCAGTGGGGTTTTTTCTTACAACATTCAGTTTCTTGGATAGAACAGTTGATATCTATGTGAGTGTGTATATGAATGTCTCTATAAAGAAGAAGAATAATGATAAGTTTTGATTACCTTCATGCTCTTTCACAGTGTTGAATGTCAGGAGTGTATAGTGTATAGAACCAGAGTCTGGAACTTTATCTCATTTGTAAACAGTTTTTTTTGGAAGGTTTGCCACTATCTGTTCTTGTTTTTTGGAGTGATGCAATCCATTTTAGACTTTCTTGTGCCTATGATAGAGTAGCAGTATAAACCATACTTCAAAGAAAATAGTCACAGGTTGATAGCTCTTGTAAGCATTTATAAAATCCCTTTTTTCCACCTTTAGATGGCTCAGATAGGTATGGATGGTTCTGGTACTAAATTTTTAATTAATTACATATTTAATCTGTGTCATCAATAAATCTAATTTTTTATGGTAACTTAATTGTTTCTTCTTTTTATGGATGCTTCTCCAAGACAAAGAAGAAAATGTATCTAGCACATATTGTAGGAGCTACAGTGAAAGTTGCATATCTATTTTTTTACCTTACTATAGCTGATTTCTGTGTACTTCCTTAACCAGTTTAACATATTTATTATCAATAAGCTTTTGTTACATTTTGCTCTTCATGTATGAATTCGCAGCTTCCATCCCACCACTTCCTGACAGGCCAGGAAATCAGGTGAAAATGTGATGGACTTCTTCAAGGGCAAGGAGAGGGCAGAAAATGTAATGGCTGTTGAATTTAGCAAAAGCATTCTGGTAAATGTATTCTACTTGCTGATATGTTTTCATATTGTATTTTGATAGAATTCCTATTTATTTCCCTTTGGTACCACAGGGTGCATTGTGCAGTAGCTGTGCAGTCAGGTAGCTTGCAGGCTCACTGCTCTTCTGTGTGTCCTGAATGTAAAAGAGATTTAATGGAACTGATCTAGTAAGCATGATCCAAAGGAATGAGAATAAAATTTGTTGTCATAGAATTCTGAGTTTATATTTAGATTATGACAATTATTAACTTTCTTATTCGTTTTCTGCCTGTAAAATTGTTATTTTCGTTTATACCTTTCTAACAAAAGGTGTGATTTGCTTAATTACTACACTGAACATGACAGCTGCTAACATGGATGTTGAATCATTAATTCTCTAATTGTAGCTTTCTTTAGAATTTCAGAGGGATCTCAAATTTGAAAAATTACGTTTTATTTATTTTGAGGAATATTCCAGTAAGTCTGCAATATTTTCTTTCTGTTTCTTGTTTTGTTTGTTTTTGTAAAATGTCATCAATTCACAAGTGTTTTGTAACTAACGTCTCCACTGTAATTTCCTTATGCTGAACAGACTCATTCCTCAAATACCAGGCTCATTAAGCTCATGAAGTAGCTTAAAATACATAGTTAGCTACTTTGAAAGTAATAAACACACTCTGGAAGATTCAAAGCTTTTTCATTTACCTATTCACTTTTGTCAGCAGCACTTTGCTCCCTTTGTTTGTTTTCTCCCTTTATCCATTGTTCTGAAGCTGTGTAGAGAGGCTGACAATAGTGACATGCTTTATCAACTGAGGAGCACCTAATGCACCAAAGATCTTTTTCCACAGTTCAGTAAGTTGTAAGGCTACAAGTTATAGATAAGGGGTCAGATGACTGTTCAAAATTATGAAGAAGGGGTCTAGGTTTTGAAGTGGGTCTAGGTTTTCTTTCTGCTACTTGGAATTCAGTTGTTTTAACTGCTCAACTCAGCACCTCTCCTCATGCAGGACACCAAAATGCAAAATTGCCCTTCTGCTGGCAGCATGGCTGGCTAAATAACTGTTCCAATTTGTTTCAGGGAGTGCAGTCCTTCAGGCACAGCCTGCTCCAGTGTGGGTCCCTCATAGGGTCACAGGTCCTACCAGGAAACCTCTCTTCATGGATCCACAAACCCTGCTCAGAGCCTCCTTCAGGCACCTCCGTGCTCTGGCCTGGCATCTGTGGATCTGTGCCCCCCATGTTCTCCAGGAGCTGCACATGGATCTGTGCCCCCCATGCCCTCCATGCCCACACATGGATCTGTGCCCCCCATGTTCTCCAGGAGCTGCACATGGATCTGTGCCCCCCATGCCCTCCATGCCCACACATGGATCTGTGCCCCCCATGCCCCTCATGGCTGCACATGGATCTGTGCCCCCCATGGTTGCACATGGATCTGTGCCCTCCATGGCTGTACATGGATCTGTGCCCCCCATGCCCTCCATGCCCACACCTGGATCTGTGCCCCCCATGCCCCTCATGGCTGCACATGGATCTGTGCCCCCCATGGTTGCACATGGATCTGTGCCCTCCATGGCTGCACGTGGATCTGTGCCCCCCATGCCCTCCATGCCCACACCTGGATCTGTGCCCCCCATGCCCTCCATGGCTGCAGGGCACAGCTGCCTGTCCATGGGCTGCACCAGGGGAATCTCAGCTCTGGCACCTGGAGCAGATCCTGTGCCTCCTCCTGCACTGCGCTCCCACATATTCTCGCTCCTGCCCTCTCTGGCTGCAGATACAACTGCTCAATTACTTTCTCTCTTCCTTCTTAAATACGTTATCCCAGAGGTGTTACTGCTGTCACTGATGGATTTGACCTTGTCCAGTGACCTGTCCATCTCTGAGACAGATGCCATTGGCTGTTGGACATGGGGAAGCTTCCAGCAGCTTTTCACAGAATCCACCCCTGTAACTCCCCTGCTACCAAACCCAGCCATGCAAACCCCATACATTGACTTCCTATGCATGTTGTTTCTAAGATTTCAGGGGTCACACATTGAATTGTGGTTGAAGTTGCATGTGCAGATTGTGGTTTTTTCGATTATCACCACTCTAGGAACCATTTTCCCTTCCTAAGTGATGTGTGAACTCTTTTTTTGACAAGTACGTTCTACAAATTGGAGAAAGGGAAGCACCATGTCATGGTTGAACATTGTTTAAAGTATTTTTGTAACCTGTCCTCATTAACTGAAAAGGTATTGAAAGGCTGTATTGCCCTTTTTGGAGTGGGAGCTAATCGTGTCTTCTGTAGGTGTCTATTCCGGCAGGAGAACAATTTAAAAGTGAAGGTTTAGGTAAATGTATTCCCAATTGGTACTTGATTTATTTGCCTCATACAAGCAGATGAGGACCTGGAGCTTGGCTCGGTTGAGTTGTTTGTACACACCCATGCTGCTTTTTGCTTTCTGATGCAGCACAGGCAGCATCTTCCCAATCATACTGTTGCTGTCTGTAAGCACCTGATAAGAAGGAGGAAGCACTAGCAGATAAGATGGAAGCTGACACAATTTTCAGCCTCAAGCATTTGAAAGGGCAGCTGATTCTTACATTGAAAATGGGGTGCTATTTTCTTGTAATACCCTGTTGGAGAGGGAGAGCCTTGGGAATAAAATGTTTCTCTCTTTGCTCTTCAGTGCACTTCCTTGCACAAAATACTGAAGTTAGAATCTTGAGCTTTATTTGCTATGCTTAAGCTTCAGTTTAAGGACTGAAAACAATGTATTTTCATATCATTTACTAAGAGATTAGGCTGTCTGAGTATTTAGCTTGTTAAAATTATTTTTTTTAGAATAAGAGGTTGCTCAGCCAAGTGGAGGGCAAATGGGCATTTTCCCAATAAAGTTTTGTGTGCATAGCCAGGAATAGCAGATTTGGGCTATGGAACCCCGTGGTCTGCTTTACTGTTGAGTGTTCCTGACCACCAGAAAGAGGGTGTGAGGGCAGCCCCTGGTTAAACAAGGCACAAAGCAATGGGACACACACACATGACATGCTCCAGTGTTTTGAAAAGACAAAGAGCAAAGCAAAGTCAATAAGCAATCTGTCCTCTTGCAGTTCAGCATGTTGCAGGAGAAATTGTTTGTTTTCCCTCTTAATTCAGTCTGTTAAGGGATATCCAGTTAAACATGGGTGGTGCTGCAAGCCCCAAGGTCAGTGTAACAAAATATTTTAGTATCACTGAGGCCCATGAACCCTTCCAGAAATGCCTGCTGATGTTGTTATTTGTAAGCTTAGGAAAAATTGTTAGGTCAGCAGACGTTGGCTACATAGCCTGTTCTCTTTAGTGCCAGCAGTCACTGTCAGTCTATCAACAGAAGGATGATCTACTCACAGGGGTATGAGAACCTGCACTAGCTCAAGGGTAATTGCTTTCCAGGTGCCTGACACAAACCACCAACCAGCCCGTTGTTCTGCATAGCACAAACACAAGAATACAAAATGTTCTTTGTGCTTCCTTCTGTTCCCTCTGTGTTGCCTCCAAAGCTCCAGTGGAGGAAGCAGCAGGGCAGGCACTTCTCAGCTGCCAGGGTATGACAAGCATTGCAGATGGCAAAAATAGTGCTGGGCTTCTGGAGCTGTGCCTGAGATGGGTTCACAGGCTGTGATGTGTCTGGCTGATAATTCTGGGACAGTCCCTGAATAAACTTTACTCTTGTCCTGAAGAGAACATCTATCTGAGAATCTACTACAGTTTGTGTAAACCAGAACAAATTCCAGCTTTCTGTTTTAAAATAAATAAAAACAAATTTGGGGCAGGCCCACCAGAGAATATGGCTGTGCTATTTGTGTCTAGAAGCTGAGATAGCAGTGTTCCACCACTTTAGTACATTTAGGTGTGAGAACAGAACTCCCTTCCCAGGTTCCAGAGAGGAAACAGTTTCTGCCTCTTTAAAAATATGTTAATCAGTTTATTGCAGAATATGTTGATGAAACTGTCTCTAAAGCAGTTAACTGCATGAAGGAGACTTCATCACCTATTTTGAGACTTTAATATGTATTTCTATTGCATATTGGAGAAAGAATCAAAACAAAAAAGTATGCCTGAGTACCAATTAAGATGTGCTATGAATTCTCTTTGCAAAGCAGTGAGAATGCTGTAATCACACTTTAAAAAAAAAAGTCAAAACTGTGATGAAGCATAAAATCTAAAAATATTTTGTATTAGATACCAGCAAATATTATTTAAATCCTACAAACAATTTTGCCATATTTTCTTCACTGGACATACACCTTGATTTCTAATTAAATATGTTCCCAGTAAATCCTGGGTTTATGGAGCATTTACAGTGACCTCAAGCATCCTATTTTTTGAGGGGGTTATGTTAAGCCTTCTGAAAATTCTTGTATTTCATGGCCACCTTCTCAAATAGCTCTTCAGTTGCTGGACAGTTCATCTGACAGCTTTGGGCAGGTGCTTCAATTCATGTGTTTGGCAGACTTCAGGCACATGCTAAGTCCCTCTAATACTGGGAAAGCTTTAAGAACAGTGAGCACATGCCTGAACACACTTATAGAGGAAAGAGATAACTATTACTGCCACAGTTTTGGGCCACTTCTTGGCCAGATGCTTCTGCTGATCCTTTGGAATGGCAGGAGAGCCACTGGTGTGCAGAGTCCGGAGCCACAGCTGGAAGTTTGGCTTACAAACAAAGCAGTTTGTAATGCCAGCTCTGGCTCAGGTGCTAAGAGGTGATGATGTGCATCTGCTCTGGGGCCAGCACAGAGATGATATTCCTGGCAGAGTTCAAGGGAGGACACTGAGGATTGTCACATTGTCCCTGGCCTTGGGCTGAGAGATAAGGCTCACCTTGCTTTTTGGTGTCTGCCTCTGGTGCCTCCTTCCTTTGATGCCTGTGGTATTGGTTTTGCTAATTTTGGGGAAGCTTATCTCCTACGTGGAAAAAACCTGTTTGTGTAAAAGGGTCTGTAATGAAAGACGAGTGCAATCATTGCAGGCTGGTACATTTGCACATTTGAAGGTTAATTCATGTACTGCACTCAGACACAGCCAAATATCCATGAGAGATTATTCTGATTTTAAAAATAGACTGATTACAAAGCAAACAACTGAATAGAGATGAAACAGTGAAAGTCCACCTGATTCCAATACTATGAAATTGTCAATGACACAGGGAATCTCCTGCCAACTTAACTATTCCTTTTCTTGTAGAAAGTGACAGAAACAGTTTTTGCAGCATTGGATATAGGCTTTAACAGTGTGCTGACAACTAAAACAGGGGTCTAAATCAGTTCTCTATGTCTTAGTCCCCTTTGTTTTTTGGTTTTTGTTGTTTGTTTTTTTTTTTCTGGAAGTGAAACTTGTGTGTCAAAGCTTGAAAAACTAGAATATGGACAAGTAACACAATTTCATGCATGTCTTGGGTGTTGTTCCAATGGTACTTCCTTAAGGCTTGCCATCAGAAAACAGAGGGCTGTATGTTGTACAAAACAACATGTACAAAACAACATGTAGCACACCAGGGGAGAGAACAAACCCCTTGCAAGTGCTTGCACACATGTCTGTATGTAGGGCATATCTGTGGAACACTGACCTTCTCGTGCCTCTGCAAAGTACTGGCAGTTCTGCTGCTGTGTTTCCTCTTTTGCTGGCTGTGTGAGCTTGCAGCAGCGTGGCCTGGCTGCAGCTTTGTAGTCTGTGCTCTGGGAGCTAAACACTGGTCCCAGGAATACAACTTGGCCTTGAGAGTGCCCAGTAGATTTAGCCAGCATCATAAATGCAACGCCAGAGTTCTGTATTTCCTTCTAAATATAGCTTTCATGAGGCTGGTGGGACATGTATTTTGTTTTTACATTTGTAGATGATATAATCTCAACAGAGGGATTTTTTCAAACTAGATATTGCATTTGCCCAGATCCTGTGTCCATCACTTACAAAGATAATATTACCCTTTGCAATCAGGTGCACGTGACTGCAGAGGTGGGGATGCAGCCTGGCTGGTATTGTGCCTGGAACAGAGAGTTTCCCTGGGAACACTGGCTTTGGTCAATGTTGGATTTTTGTCGACAGGAGCATGTGTAGGATATATGCTTTGTGCAGGAAGGGAAAGGAAGGGTATTTGTTCTTCAGCTATGTTACTTTGTGTGTGATGTTTTTCCTCATATGGTCTTTTCAGCAATAGAATTCACTCCCTTCTTGTTCTAGATTATTGCCTTTCAGTATTTGATGACACGAGCCTGAGGCCCCAGGCAAATGAGAGGAGAGGCAAGATTGGAAGCAATGGAATGAGGGATTGGTAAATGGTCTTGGATTTATTGGGCTCCTGTCCTACCTTATCTTTTTGTTATCTAGTAGTGAGTATCTAGCAGATCAGGCTGGGAGAAAACCCACCATGACCCTCTGCAGGCAAATGCTGACATCTGTCTTGAAAGAAAGGTGTTTATGCATAAATATCAATGCCAAAAGGACACCAAAGCTGTGGTTCTTTGTCTCACTGAAGCCTTCCTCTGCTGCTGTTGGAACAAGGCTGAGTGTTTGCCCTGCACAGCATCTCTGCTGATCCATCCACGTCTCCACTCACACCTTTCCAAAACAGACACACTTCATGGAAGGGTGAGTTTGACCCACAACAATCATTTGCATCAGCATTAGTAGGAAAAATCTTGTTACACAGGAAAACACATGCTTTTAACTTTAGCAGGATCTTGTTTGTTGCAGAAATGACCACAAGTTAGTTTTTGACTAGGGTTGTTTTCGCCCAATAAAAGATGAAAGAATCTGACCGGCTCCAATTTGAGTGGTGTTAGAAACAGTAATTTATTTTACTGTGGTTGAAGAAATTAAATAACTGATTTTCCTGATTGCTCCTTTATAGAAATTATAATCTTTAAGGCCTGTCCCTAAGAAAAGCTGAACTTATACATTCAATAGGAGTGGGCACATAGCAATTCCTGAAGTGTATTCCTAACATGCTTTCTAAGGCAAACATAGCAGATCATGGAAGCAACTGCATTCCCACTGTTGTCCATGGCCGTATGTGTCTGCTCTGTTCATTTCATGGACATGCATGCTTTTCTTCCCTTCTCTTTTTAATGAACAGCAGAGTATAATGTGTAACCCTTGTCAGTTCTGAGCTGTAGAGCTGAAAGGAGCCTTGTTTATAAGGTGTCCTAGCTGTGTAAGAGGGAAAGTTATCTCTTCACAGATGAATGGAAGTGATAAACATAAGGTCTGAAAGGTAACCTGGATGATATTTTACAATTTTCCAGGTCATAAGCATGGAAAATAGTATAATGCATTATTGAATCAGTTTTAGTGGAGACTTCTCATCATGAAAATGTAATCAAGCTATTCTTTTTGTGGCAGCTCAGTGCTATAATCGTGGCATACTCCATTGATGAGTAGGATCTCAAGATTCAGAATGTGCTTCCTGCTCAAATTCTTGGGGGAGAGAACACAACTTCATACACAGTCATGCTCTAAGGAAAGAATTCAACTCATCAGCATGTTCTGTCAATGCAGATGCAGGACAGGATAATGTGGAAGGGGGAAAGCCACTTAATGTGCTCCTCTTGTGTTCCTGTTGAAGAGCATGCAGAAGGACATTGCAGTAACAAGTGGAAATGAAGCAGCCTACTTTGTTCTGACCTGATTTGTGAAGGGCATGGGTTGTTCTGTTGTCTTTTGGAGAGGAACACACTCTCTGTGCTTCCTTTGAGGTTTCCAGAGTGAGTCATGAAGGAGAAGTACCCAGGTGCCTCTGAGTACATACCTGTCTCCTGTCTCTAGCACTCTTCAGCACTCTTGCATATAATTCCAGGCTTACAGATAGCAAAAGGATTTTCCTTCTTGAGAGGTTATTGAAATTAATTCATCACAAATTTCTTATTGAAATGTCTGTGTTGTAAAATAATAATTCATTCAAATCTAACCTTTTTTTTTTAGGAGAAGGCTTGTTCTGAGCCTATCACATTTTTTCTTTTACAATGATTTTTACAGGAAAGGTTTTGACATTGAAACGTCTGCTTTGAACATTCTTTTATAATTTGTAGTATTTGAAACACAAATGGGAACTTAAACTGCAAAAAAAAAAAAAAGACAAAATGAATAGTTGCAATGAAACAATGAAGTTTATATTTTTGTTCTAATTTACATGGGGAAAATATTTTTGGAAACATCCCATTCATATAGGTTTGGAAGAGTGTTTCTTATTATACTCTAAAATAATAAAGGGCTAGGGAAATACCTAGTTGAAAATAAATGAACAGAACAAAATAATAATTAATTTCTGCTCTTTGTAGAAGGACTATAAATCCTGATATCCTTGCATTAGCATATGGTGTCACATTTTACCTTTCTCAGGACTATGAGAGTCCCTACTTGTGTTTGTCCTCACTATGTTTCTGTCCATGTATGAACTTTACAGGTGAATTCTGCACACCTCAATCAAAATTCCATGGAGATTCCAACTTGGTAAAGATCACAGGGTCAATGCTAAGGATTGCTTGCTGCTACTCTGCAGTAAATATGTTTTTGTCATCCAATTGCAGATGCAGCTTTTGCACTAAGTGCTAGACCAGCAGAGCAGGAAACAGCACCTTGATTATTTGTGATATCATAAGGGCAAACTGGGTTAATAAGGAAGTCATCTGTAAATTGGAAAAGCACAGTACAAGAAAACCTGAAATTACTACAGAAAATCATTGGTCTTTTCTTTAAATCTCTTATCATTGTTTGCACATAGCATACTGGTGGTTACAGAACAAGTATGAAAATCAGAGCTGCTGTAAATTAGTGCTACCCACCGAAGTCTGGTGCAGTTGTACTGTCTTACATGTACCTGCTTTCAAAGAGAGACTTGCACAAAAGTTACCATATCATAGAAGTGACAGTGATGCTATCCTGGCTGCCTGAATTTGTTCCTCTTGCTACTGGAGCAGATAAAAGCAGATGTAATATACAGACTATGGAAGGCAGCCTGCATTCTGTTTATTCAACACTTTATCAATCCCATTCTCTCCAGGTAGATTCCATATAAAGGAGAAACCTAAAAACAAAACCAAACCAACCAACCAACCAAAAACCAACCAACAAAACCAAACTAACAAAAAATTCCTTGTAATAATTTCTTATAGCTAACAGCAAAGACACAACTTGAAGTTCCTTTTTTTCTCTTCTGAGTGATAAAAATAAAAAAACCCCAACACTCTAGCTTTCCATTAGTGGCCTAAATTATTATTTCTCCTCAGTATCAAGCCATTTATGTTCACAGAATTTGAGTTTCTGGCAAGCCTGTGCTGCTAGCAACACATCTTTCTCATAAAGAATTTCTGCTTCTGGATTTGTCAACAACAGTGTAATAGGAATATTCCTCTTGACTACCAGATAAAGTCATCTGTGATCAGCTAGTCTGTGCATGTATTTTAATTTGTCGTGGATATTTTTGTGTATCCAAGGAAATGTTTAGACTGAAATTGGGAAGAAACAGATTTAAAAGGCTGTAAATCTGTGTCAAAGAGTGTAAATACAGAGATGACAAGTGTGCCAAAATCTGATTCCAAAGTCTGACTGAGTCAAGTCTTACAAGATTATATTGTGGATCTTTCTGCTATCATTAGTCAAAAGCTATAACCAAGCCATAACTTCCTACAATGTCTATGCATATTTAGACTGGATTATCTGAGCAATTGGAACACTTAGCATTTGCATGGAAAAGTCTTGTGAAGCAATGGAAAAATAATTAAAAATCGGTGATTGGCATCAAACTGACATTCAGAATCCCTATTTTAGGTTAAATAATTTCTTGATGCTATTTGGGGAGATAGGTTTGCTATTCCCTTTCTACATATACCTTTATACACCTAGGACAGTACCAACCCTGGTGTGTGCACATTGCTGATGGAATCATGGTCACCTTGTCAGTCAGAAGTGGGAATGTGGATGCTGGAAGTCTCTGTGCTAACAGATCCTGTGACAGGGGGCAATCTCTGTGTTACTTACTCTTCTAGTCACAGCAGATTTCCATTGATGCTTTGGCAAAGAGCCCCTTCCTCCCACCAAGTGGCTCTTGAATATTTTTTGCCTTGAGTTTTACAGCTCAAAAACCTGACAGGAAACACCTCTGGGGACCAAGTGTCTCTGCCAACCTTTCTTTTTCTAATTGCTGAGAAGATTGGTGGCACAGCAGCATGCTCTAACTCTTCTCAATGCTCTCTACATGGCTAATGCATGGCTCATTGCTGCTTTCTCCCTGGGCAGTTGCCTCTGGAGTGGCTTATACATCAGCAAACTCTGAAGTACAAGGCATTATCACTTGTTGTTGCCACAACAGAAAATGAGGTACATTAAAAAGTCAGTCACAAAATACCAATCCACAAATAAACCTTTTTTTGGACCAGCAAAAGGACTTAAGGTGAGATAATGTCATGGTTTTTTGTGATGGTGTTCACAGGGATCTTAGGATGAGGGAAGAGACGAGAATGTTGACTCCATGTTCCAGAAGGCTTGATTTATTATTTTATGATATATATGATATTAAAACTATACTAAAAGAATAGAAGAAAGGATTTCATCACAAGGCTAGCTAAGAATAGAAAAAGGAATGATAACAAAGGCTTGTGACTGACCAAGACAATCCAGACAGCTGGACTGTGACTGGCCATTAATTAGAAACAACCACATGGCCCAATCACAGATGCACCTGTTGCATTCCACAGCAGCAGACAATCATTGTTTACATTTTGTTCCTGAGGCTTCTCAGCTTCTCAGGAGAAAAAATCCTAAGGAAAGGATTTTTCAGAAAATATCATGGCTACAGTTTTTGAAATAGCTGTGGTTCAGCTCTTAATCCTAACTGTAGTCATGGGTCATGGTGGCTGTGACTCACAGTTAGTTTGTGGACAGGCCTTCCTTATTGCTTAGAATCTCAATTAATTTATGCTCAACTGTATTCCAGCAAGTAGTGTCTGTAAGACTTTGCCTATATCCTGTTTCCATGGCTTGTGGCTTCCAAAAAAATCAACCAAAAATTTTAAAATTGCATGTTCTTTGGTAGCATATATATTTTTTTTTTCAAAAGGCAATTCTTTCATTTGTGTTTTGTCTAAGTTTGATAGGGACTTGAAGCTAGATGAGGATGCTGCCTTGGAAATACAGAATGAGGGAGAGGCACAGCTCTTTTCAGACTCAGGACAACCACAGTGAAACATGCATTACCTGCCTTGAGCAAGGCACCACAGTGCAGTACACTGAGCTCCTCAGCCCTGGTCCCAACAGTAACAGCTCCCATGCAGCCATGAGTATGGACAAGAGCACACCCAGGCTGAGCTCACTAAGAATTTGCCAAGCAGCTGAGCTGTGTTTTAAAAGTCCTTGGCATATAAAGGGTCTGAGATCTCTGGGAAAGGATTTAAACAATGCAGTTGCTTGTGACAGCATAGAAAGATTCAAGAACCAGAAAGGGCCTTTCTGTCTTCCCTCTGGCTTAAAAGAAAAAATTACCTGAAGTTAGATTATTGGAAACAAAGTCTTACTGTAGCCACATCATTTAAAAGGAATATCTGGCACTTTTAGGCAGACTTTTAGGGCTCTTAAACATCATCAGAAAACACAGTTTCCCTAGTCAGGAAGCCCAGCTTGCCCCTTGTTCCAATGATTTGTTGAAATGGTGCTGACAATGAAGTGTTGCATGCAAGGAGATCCAGTCTCAGGCTGGGGGGGTAGAGAGCAATGAAGGGTCTCTCATTTTAAGTCTTATCCTTCTAAAGACTTTAAATCTTAATCTTTCTAAATGTAGTGCTATCACAAGGCTTACAAGGTTTTGTCCTTGTTTAGTTTTCTTTAGCCAAAATAATTATCAATCCCTGGTGTGAGTGCAATTATATCATTTGTGTTAAAACTAGAGAGTGGAAACAGAGTGATATTTCATAAAAAGTTTGGTGACTTTTGTCTTTTTGCTTATTCTCTTCTTGAAAAAGAAGAACAAAGTGCCTAAACCTACCTTTTGTAGAAAGAGGAACCAATTCCCTTCCCATGTAGCAGGAGGGCCAGGTTCAAACACTTCTTCTAAATCTGGCCTTCTGCACTAAAGAGGCTGCCCTTTCTGGGTTGGGCTTGTCTGTCTGTCTGTCTGTCTGTGCTGGTGCAGAAGGACCCCAGAATGGATGCTGGATCTGCCTGGTCTTGCCCAGCAACTGCACTGTGAACAGAAGAACATCTTCCAGCTAATATTTTGTTAAGATGACAGTTTTCCATAGAAAGCTTTTGTTTTCAACAAATGAACACTTTCCAATGGAGAATTTTGCCAAAGAAATTCCCCAAGTATTCAGTTGTGGTTGTGATGGCTCCTCAGTAGGGGGAGTTCTGGTATGCTTTGTCAGAGGTTCCTGTCCAAGAATTAGGAGAACAAGATAAAGTGCTTCCATGACTGTGGTTGGTTATGAGGAAGGGGTAAAAACCTCTTGGATTTCAGCTCCTCCTTAGGCTTCATCATCTCCTGCTCTTCTTTGTCTTTGCACGTTCCTGAGTTAAACAAATACTGTGTAGTATTTGTTCCATTATCATTTCCCCTTGGGACAAATTACTCCAGTGCAGAGACCTTTCTGTTATTTAGCCCAGGCAGTGAAATATTCTTGTGACTATATTGCCTTCCCTTCAATTAATCTATTTGTTCTGCAAACATGGAAGCAAATTTTGTGTTATTTCTGCCTCAGAAGTTTATCCCATTTCTAGCTCTGCCCAAGAAGCACATCATAAACTCAATGCCTACTCACTCCACTTAAAGAATAAGAAATTAATATGAGTTTTAGGGGAAGGGAGGTAGAGGACTGTAGTTAGTGCAGAGAACTGAGAAGGTTTAGTCTTCAGGTACAAGCAGATTAGGAAGCAGGTAGCTGTCTGGAGACTCTCTTCTTGGTGTGACGCTGTACTTTGTTTTCCTTTTCTGTTTCTACAAGTCATGAACAGCAATGCAAAAAAAGTTAAGAGTAATTTCTTGCAGAGGTTTTTCTCTAGAACAATGTTTGCCCCTTTGTGAAAACAGGCTACTAGAAAAAAAAATCAGTTGCCAATGCAGTAAATGGCTTTCACTGTCCATCCACCAGATTGCCAGACCCTCCCCTTTCAGCCAGAGCTGACCTCCTGTTTATTTTCCAGGCCTTGTGTATAGTATGAAGAATGGGTTTTCTTCACACAGTATTGAGTGCATCTCACTTCTCCCCACCCATCCCCCTCTGCACTCTCTGCCCTCCCTCCTTGTTAGACATGATTACATGTTGTTTGGCCTCATTCCATTTAGGTTACTTTGCTGTATCATCCTGTATTTGTGTGCAGCAGAACAGCTCCAAAGATCTCCCAGTTTGAAGCAAATGATAGAGGAGGCAGAGTTCATTAAAATAAATAACAGCATAGCGTGAAACACAGCCTTGAAGTAATCAAAACTGAGATTTGAAAAGTGACTCTGAGTGTAAAGAAGTGTGTTACATGCTGGCTGATACAGGCAGCAATGGGACCTTGAAAACAGCCAGCTTTATAAGCACTAGTCAAACCTCTCAGCTCTCAAGACAAAGATATAAGAAGTTATAACAGGGGGAGAGAAAACAGTTGTAAAGGGGATATGTGTGACCATATTAAAAACCAGTGTGCCTGAATTTCTCCTTTGATCCCTAAAGCTGGGATTCTTCATGTTGTGCTGTTGTTTTTTATTTGTGGCCAGTGGCAGAGGAAAACCATGACTTAACCTAGCAGTGAACTGTTTCTTATACAGCAAACTTTCTACAGAGATAAATGCAGTTGACTCTGCCTCCTTCTACCTGCCTCCCTGTGTGTCTTGCTATCCCATTTCTTTAGACTGTTTTCAGTGTTTGTAATGTTCCATTTCAAAATATTTCAGTGTTTTTTACCCTGCTGTCTAACAGACTTTGTTCTTTAATTCATCTTTACTTCTTCAGGGCACTCAGATTATTACTACTAAAATTTTCCTCTTAAGATAAAGACTGAGTGGTTTAGAAGAATCTGAGTTTTTCTACATGTTAGACTCTAGACTGGGTGCCGCAGGAGGGGCTACAAAAATGTTTTGTCCTTACATTCTGCCATGAGTTACTCTGTGAACAGGATTCAAGGCAAGATGGTCCAGTTCTACAGCTCATTATGTTCATCACTGCATTTCTTTCAGCAGCTCCTCCCTTGCAGCATCTATGAACCTACAAATATGATGTATTATCCAAGTATAAAGTATTCCTATGTCACCATGGTGGAACACACAATATGAAGAAGGGAAAACACATTTCTAGTTCTCTGCAGAGGTATCCTATTGATAGATATATTTATAGGGTTCTTGCACTTGAAAATTGGAACCTAAAACTGTCATACATGATTCCCAAGTGTACAGAAGTGGGTCTGGTGTAGGCAAATATGGGTACATTTTGTAATTGTTATTTGTTTCAATGTCTCTTTAGTATATCCTTCGTTTTGGTCTTGGTCTGTGTCTACTATTAAACTTCATGAAGTGCATGAGAACAGTTGTGCATGGTGCTGTAGCCTGTTTTCAAGGGATAACAATAGATTAAAAACTTAATGCTGGTACGAAAGGCAAGAGGAGGAGAGTGTTTTCAAGCATTTGCTGGAATTTTCTGTCTGGAATCAAAAGGGCTGAGATATTTAAAAGAAGACCCATGTTAAAAACGATGAGAACAAATGGATTTTATCTTCTAAATCACTGCAGGAGGGCTCATTTGTATCAAAGCAACCATCTAAAAAAGACCCTGCTGAAGAAGACAAACAGGAGGGAATGGATGTTGATAAAGTGCTGGAGGAAATGGAGGTGGTTAGACAGACTAGGCTGCTTCCCTGTTAGAACTTCTGCCAAGAGACGCCTGGACATGCTGGCTCAGGCTTGCTGTCTTTTACAGACAAATGACCAACAGGCCTTACTTTGTCCAAGCAAAGCCACCTTGTCCAACTGTGATTCCTGCCTGCTTGCCTCAGCTTCTCCTAGAGGGCAGGCTGTAAAGTGGATTTAAAATATTCAGTTTTGTCCTCTTTGTTGAACTTCTACCACAGGAGCTCCCTGCCAGTCCTGCGGCCAGACAAAAGCTTTGACCAGCACAGCAAATGTGTAGGAATTAGTCTCTTAGGGCAGGCTGCAGCTTCTAAAACCAGCTTCAACAGCAGCAAATGCACTGCCACAGCCAAAAACTCCCTAGAGAGGAAAGAGCATGGTGTTCCAGGCCCACAAAGTCAGAAGTCCACAGGATTTATCCAGAGGTTGTATTGACCAGCAGATTCAGGGGGTCTTCAAGTGGCAATGACAAGACCCTATGAGCTCAACTTAGCTACACCAGTTGTAAAAGAAGTGTATGTAGTAGTAGTCTGGTATATGTATGTAGTCTGGTCAGAAGTATATGTATGTAGTCTGGTCAGAAATGCACTGACTTCTGTGCACATAAAGTTACTCCATAAATATTTGGGCAAATAAGGCCTTCTCACCATTGAGATATGGGATGTAGTTTATTGAGAATGCAAGGGGCAAGGGGATTTTTCCATATAGAGAGGATTTTTCCATATGGCATTTCATGTGGAAATAAATCTTGTGAATCCCATGATTCAGCAGAGCATAAATGATTCTGTCCTGTACAATCAGATCTTTCCAGAGTGTATACACCTGTTTCTGGAAAATACTAATGGTTTACAGATTGGACTGGTCTTTAGCTATCCTCAAGCCACTGTGGAGCCCTACCTGGTCACATAGCAGACTGTGAGATATGCACCATGTTCTTCTGTGGGAGGTACAACAAAGGCCATTGAACAAGATACTGATCTATGCTTTCTCATGAAATTGAAATCTTGTCCCCACCAGCAGATGCCTTCTTGCAGAAAATGCACTGTCCACTGCCTCCTGAACACCGGTCTCTCTTACAGCACTGGGTTTCTATAGAGCAGTGACAGTGTTTATTTGGTTTGGTGCAAAATGGTGCAGTTAAGAGGGGAGCTGTGGATAAATCTCAAATCCTTAATTTGTGGATCATTAACTCTGCACTGTAACCCTTGGGAGACAAGGTCACCTGCTTCATGGGCTGGGAAGGTGCTTTTGCAAATAAGGGTGTTTGTTCAACACTGCTGATCCCTGCTGATCTGTTATAAAAGCCATGTTAGTTATTGTATTCATATGTTATGTACAGTCATGTGATGCTTGAGGCCTGAAATACATTCAGGCAGTCAGAAGAGATAAGGCAGGCTGCAATCTGGCTTTCTTCCCTGAGGTTTGCAGAATGTATTTGCAGATGTGTTGATCTTCAGGAGGCTGGCAGTCTGGGGCTGGCAGGGGGGAGGGAGTATTTTCTTCAACTGCTTATTTCAGTATCAGAAGTAAATGAGAGGATGAGGTCATCTTTAACACCTCCTAGTAGCTGTGAAGTTGTCTTTCCCACATCCTGAGCCATGCTTTCTCAGTTTTGTATCAACAGTGATTGTCAGCATTCATAAAGTGGACATGACCTTAGTAACTTCATCTGGAACTGTGTAGAGATAATGAGCTGGAGTGGGTCTGCTTCAATAATGCTTATTGCAGCAAAAAGGTGTAAGTAGCTCACCTGATCAACAAACCAGTGGGATCAGCATCTTAGCTGGGAAACTACCAGCTTCTGTCTCATGTGATGTTTTAGTTCAGCAGCACACACATTACTTTTCCTCCTTCTGTTACTCATCATTTTACCTTCTAGACTTTGAATGTTTCCAGCAAAGCCAAGGTTCAACCTCTTAATGCATCCAAGTGTTAAATGAAAATGAGGGCTTCAGAGGAGTGGCTGTACCCAAGTAATCTCCAAGGACAGGGACAAGCTTTGCCAGACATTATTTAAGAGAAGGAAGAATTGAATAAAAATACCAAGACCAGATATTTATGCTTGGCTTCTCACAGGCTAAAGCTGAGTAAATATTGCTTACCTGAGAGGGGGGCAGTACAAACCTGCCACTTCATGGTATATGAATTTTGGCAAGGTACTTTTGTGGTTGGTGGGTCCTACATCTGGGAGTTGCTATGTCCAGCTACACATGACAGGTACATGCAACTTCATCCCTTCTATCCAGAGGCTATGTGACACTATTACAAGTGCCAAAGCTTCCTTTCCCCAGGCCAGAACTGGGAGTCCCATTGTTTTCTGTTCCAGGGCAGGAGCTGTGAGGCATCACCAAAGCATAGAACACAGGTGGGGCAGTTGTGACATTTTGTCTCCCCTGACCAAGCTGTTTAGTTGGACAATCTCCATTTGCAAGCTGGTGTGTGAATGTTTAATGGAGCTCTCTGGAGCTGCTCAGGTAAGGGGTAATGTGGCTTTGTGCACAGGCAGAGCTGCCTCTGCACATTCTTTGTCTCACTCAGCTCTCCTCCAGGACTTGGGCTCTCCGATGAAGCACAGCACAGTCTCATCTGCACCCCTGCTACCTGCTCAGCCCACTTTGTACCTCAACAGTAAATTAGTCTTTATTATCTTATTTGATAGTTGAATAAAATGCTTTGAAACACTGGCATATTAACTGCAATCAAGTTTTGAAAGGTCTCTGGTTGCTGGAAAGAAATTAGTCTGATAAATCGCTCTTTTTAATAAATGAGTATTTTTCCATAAGCAAGCTCAGAAACTGTCATTTGAGAAGCTTTTCCCCTCCCCGTTTTTTATTTTCATTTTAATATATTACACATTATTGTTCTTAAAGAACTGATTTTTTTTGCCTTAAGAGATTAACTGTCACTGAAGTATAAGCAGCTTGTAAACCCATCCTGTCTGTCTGCCTCAGCCAACCTTGTAGTGGTCTCATGATCAAGCAGTGGCCTATGAATTGTACTCCCAAAATTATGATAACTAATGGTGTGACCTGGGATCACTGCCTGCCTTGCTGTGCCTTTGTTTACCTGTTTGCCTAAAGAAGCATTACCATCCCTGGGTCGAAAAGGCCTGTTAAACTTCAGCAAGGAGCTCCCAGATAATTATAGTTACTAAGTAACTTCCACCTCAGAGCAAACTGGTTGAGGCTGCTAAGAAATGTTGTGGCTTCCCTTTTGGTCAAAATCAGCAACTGACCTGAAGGTACCTCTCTCAAACCTTTAAACTTTTGAGTCTGCACTCAAAAGTACAGCTTAGGAGCTGGAACAAATTGGTGTATCCCTCATGTGCTGGGTCTGAAAGGGACCCCAGAAATGCACACTGACCCTGATTTCACACCACAGCTACAGATGTGCCAAGAACTTAATATGCTCTGTCTGCTAAAGAAAAGCAAATGCTAGTACAAACAACTGTGACACTGGATTCATCTTGCCTTGGGCATATTTATCCAGGGTATTGCCATTACATCATTCACATTAGGCTTTTATTATCTACTATTTTAGGTCTTAGCAGCTGTTACAAGCTCTAGTCAGAGGTCAAGATGCTGTTGAACTTCAGATCTTTTTGAAAGAAGAGCATAATTCTACCAACAACAATGTTAGATTTGCAGCAGTGCAATGTCATACAAATAACAAAAGATAATTTAATCTAATTTTTTTAAATGAGGTTTAATTGCCAAAAAGTTATATACGGCATGCTAAATTACATCTGGAAAAGGCTACCATAACTTCATCTTTGAGAACTAAATAAAGTAATTTTGGGCTTTTTCATTATATCAGAAAAGACTAAAAATTCTTCAAGAACAATTTCCATCATCTAAATAAAATAATACTGAAATATCTGCTGTAGTTTGTGGTAACTGCATAAAACATGATGACACTATTCTCCTTTATTTTTCCTCTGTGTGCAGTGCTGACCTTCATGAACTGTTCGTCACAGTGTGTAATTACATTCCTTTCACCTAAACTATTTCTACATATTTTCAATTTCTATTTGCCAAAGCTGATTGTTGTGGAGTGTTTCAGTGTGGTTCCAATGCAAATTGCATGCAGACTCTTGGGTGGTGAACTTCAGTGTACTTTATAAGAAATTTTGGTCAAAATGCAGACTCAGAAGAGCAGAATCTCCCAGAGAACTGTTGGTGAACTGTGCCTTGGTTGCCACTGAGAGAAATGCTCAAGGCAAAAATGCAGCCCATCTCTTTGAGCTCATAAAATAATCCATTCCTTCTGAGAACCTCACTTCCAGATAAACAGTGCTCCAGGGCAAGCAGGAGATGGCTCTTGCACTACTCATCAGTTAGAAGGTCCTTGTGATCATGAGCAGAAGCCAGGATATCTGAGAAGTCCCTGTAGGTCCAAGTACAGTCTCCATTTATTACTGGAGGAACCCCAACACCTCTGGCCTCAAGGCTTCAACCTCAAACTCTGCTTGGTGTTATGGGTGGTATCTGACCCAGAGCACTTAGAAATCTCATCTACTTATGACTTATGCTTGCAATCCAGGCAGGACATGACTCAAAGAGCCTGGTGAGATTTGTTTTGCTGCTATCTAAGAGCCTGGTGAGATTTGTTTTGCTGCTATCTCCTCTGCCTGTGTTCTTGTCCAAGCTCCCCATTCCTGAGCTCTGCCTGCCCAGCATGTGCTGTGGTAACTGACACTGCGTGGGCAGGGAATGAGTTTTGGTTTTAGCAAAAATGGGCAGTTACATCATCTTGCACAACAGGTCCTTGCTCTGTGCCTGGCCTGGGCCAACTGAGTCCTCCCAAGCTGCAAAAATATGGCAAACTTGAAATTGCAGTAATCAAAAATATTATACTATGTTATGTATACTAACAACACATTCTAGGCTGCTCCCTGCATAGAATCTCCCAGATGTACCTGGCAACAAGGGAGAGAGAGATTTGAATACTAATGTCAGCTGGAGGAGGGGACCCTTATTAGTATTTTGGCTAATTGCCAGGTTGCCTGCTCTTGAAAAATTTGCCTGTGCTGAGCTAGACATATTTTTCATGTGTAGAAAATTTTATTGAGTGTTTGTAGGGCTTTATATTTTTCTAATGCTTCCTATAGTCAGCTGTGTGAAGGGTCACAGTAGCCATGAGGTCAGAGCTTCTAGGCCAAAGGCCTTTAGGCCTTCTTTGGGAGACTTGGAAAACTGTAGCAGCTGAACAGGCCCAGAAGACATTACAATTTTGGAGAGTACCAGATGTAAACTCACAAAATGAAGAAGTATTTTTATGATTTGTGGGCCCGGGGGGGTGGGTTTTTTTTGATTATTCTTTTGCTTGTTTGCTTGATTTTTTTTTTTTTTTTTTAGTAAATACAGATGACTAACTCAGGGCCTCCTTTTCTCCTTCCCTGCAGGCAGAACAAAGTCTCTGATGAGTTGCTTGTTCAAAAGGTTCCCACTGATTTTACCTTTGGGTCTGTTCTAACTTTCTCATTGTTTCATGCAAGCATTTTCTGTGGTAATTAATCTGTAATAGCATAATCCCTGGTAGCCTTCCTGGAGTGTCTGGACTCTTTGGGTACAGAAAGCTCTGCTGGGGGGCAACAGATTTTTCTCTATTTGGGAAGGGAAAGAGTTGATGTTGTGAATGGTGTCCTGACTATGATGGAAAAATCTCTCAAAACAGGAAAGTTTTGCAGCATTTGCTAGAAATGATTCAGGCTACATTTGTCTGATTTCCTCTGGAAGATCCCAACAACCAAGATGGTGTGTATGTATTTTGTCCCTGGCTGCTTCCTTCTGGACTCTGTGGTCTGCATTGTCCCAGAGGAACACAGGTATGTGTCTCTGTGATATGTAGATGCAGTTCCAGGCATTTTTTGTAGCTGGGCACAGACACATTCAGAGCTTTCAATTGGCAGTGGAAGCAGATTAAAAATCCTCTTCAGCTTCATAAATGCAATGCCTAGAGTCATCTGAACTGTGAGGCCATGAAGGAAAACTAGTTTTTTTAAGGCTTTTTAAAAATGAAGTAAAGATTTGATACTTTATGTTGGTTTCATTTCCTCTAAAGGATTTTGACAAACTATGAATATGAATGCCTCAAATTTCATGTTTTCCCTTTTTGGATATAGCAAAATTAAGACGGCCTTTCAGTAGTATGGCCACAGACAGAGGAAGAACAGACATGTCCAGGAGAAAAATACAGCCATCCCATGGGAATGAACAGAACAGAAAGGGCTTGGTAATCCTAGTTTTGGGAGCTTATCTCCAGACAAGGGATTTCTGCCACACGACAAACCCTAAAAAACTTTAATTACAACTGCAGAAGCAGTCGTAGTGGAGAGAAGTCACTTGGAGTGGGGCTTGGCTGCCTGAGCTCTCATCTTGGGCCCTTGGACACATGCCATGACTAAGTTTTCCTGTTGTAGAACAGAAAGGTTTCTCTTGATGGTCTTCATAAAGCTTATTTGAAATCTTTTGGTGAAAAGGGCCATAGTGACTGGGTGCTGGTGGCGTGTTCACGGCAGAATCAGCGTGATGTGAAGTCAGAAGGACCCTTGAACAGAACCTGAACCAGTTTTATTGCGTAAGCCCTGCTTTATGAATACCTGAGGCTGAATTTAACTGCTGTTGGTCAGTGTGGTGTCAGTGGTGCAGCACAGAGATGCTCACACTGCACCCCAGAGCAATCCCATTGCTGGGACTGGCTTGGAGGCCCAGTCCTTGCTACCGCAATTCAGCCCCTTGTGCTGAGGAGTGGGGCAGGAATGGGGACAAACAGGCTGCTCATCTTTCCATCCGTTCATCTTCCATTCCAACCATTCATCCTTCCAGCTTCACCCTTCCAGCACTACAGCACACACAGGGCCGGTTTTATATTATTGACATCTCTGTATTCCCTCTGTAACACACATGCAAAGTGAATGGGATTTTCTCACACTATTTCACCGCACCGTGAAACAGACAAGGATTTCCCATCTGCCACGTGAAGGAATTAACAAGGTACGATTTGAGTATTTCCCTGCTGTTAGTGAAACTTGTAAAGTTCTCCTTCCTGCTAGTTTTTGGCTTGTGAAAGATCTTCCAGCAAGCTAAGTACAAAGAAAATTAAACAAACCAAAACAACAGCGTTGATTCTCGCTTTAATGCTTTATTTATTTTTTTTTAAATGAGCGGTCGCAGCCGCCCCTGAGGGCGGGTGGGGTGTGGGGCCGGGCGGGCGCCCTCAGGGGCGGGGCGTCGGCGGCGCGGACTCCAAGTCCCGGCATGCCGCGGGGCGCGGCGCATGCGCGCCGGGCCGGGCTTGAGTGGCAAGTTGTTTGTTCCAGCGAGCACCAGCTGCTCGGCACTCCGGGCTCCGCTGCTCCGCTCCGCGCCCCGCCGGCCTCCCCGCCGCTCCAACTTTTGCACCCTCTGCTCCCTCATCCCCTTCTCCTGCCCTCGGAGCTGGGAAGGGACAGACGGAAGCGGGGAGGGGAAAAAGGAAAAAAGAAAAAAAAATAAGAAGGCACCGACAATAACAGCCCCCCCCTCCCCCTCCCCATTCAAAAACACAACATAAACCCCAGGGATAGATGAACTACAAATGAGAAAGAGGAAAAGATGGAACTGCACATCCTAGAGCACAGGCTCAGAGTGGCCAGCATAGCCAAGGAGAGCATCCAGTTGTTTACCTATGGATTAATCAAACTTGCTTTCCTGTCCTCTAAGACGAGGTAGGTGCTGGGGATGGGGCAGCGGGGAGGGGGTGTCCCCCTTGCGGGGGGACAGTGCTGGGGGCCGATCCCCCTCGCTGCGAGAGGACTGGGTGCTGGCAGGGCACCCTCCTTCCCTCCGAGGGGCTGGAGTGGGGGGCACTGCCTTGCGAGTGAGCAGGGCAACCCCCTAGGTAAGGGGGTGGGTTGGAAAGGGGATTGATGGCTGCCCTCCTCCTTGGGGAAAAAAAAATAAAGCAGAGTTCTGGGATGGAGGAGGGGGACAGCGTTGGGGTGGGGGTCACCCTCCTTGCTGCCAAGGGTGCTGGGGTGGGTGATGGCACCCTCCTGCAGTAACTCAGGCTGCTGGGTCAGGGGGAATGTAAATAACCCTCAGGGATTTTGGTGGGGAGAGGGCGGGGGGGTGATGAGACCACCTGCGTGTTCCCGACGCACACCCCCCATCCCAGGACGGGGAGCTGGTGCTGAGGGTCGGCGCTGGAGCTCAGGGTGTCCCCGGGCAGCTGTGGGGCGGCCCCGGGGCTCCTGCCCGCTGCCCGGCCGGGCCGGCCGATGAATGGGAGCAGGTGGGGGCCCGGCCGGGCCGGCCGCAGGCTCGGGGCGCCCGCCGGACAACAAAGGCAACAACAGCAGCCCGAGCAGCAGCAGCAGCAGGACTGTGCTGGGGTTTTTCCCCTCTCTCACTCTCTGTTTTTATTGGGGTTTTTAGGTTTTTTTGGTTTTTTTTTTTTTTTTTGTTATTTTTTTTCCCCCAGGATTGTTGTTCCTCGCAGCGCTTACAAAAAGAGCGGCTCCTCCACAGGCGGGTTTGTTTAAAAGGAGCTGCTTTTCCAGCGCTGCCAAATTGGGGGATGCATGCCCTGCACTTAAATATTGTGCTGTAAGTCGTTTGGATTGTGATAGCTTTCAGGAAAAATAATATCACAGTGGAAGGCACTGAAGGCACTGTAAGAATTATTATTTTTTTATTTTATTTATAAAAAAATACTGTGGCCCGTTTGTTGGATGTACGTAAGGTGCTAGGCCCTTTTGCACAAAACAACTTGAATTGCAATTGCAGATTCTTCTGTCTTCACTTAGTTTGTTGACTTCACGCTATTCAGAAAAAGAAATGGGAATGTAAATAACACAATTCAAACTCTTCTTGTTTTTCCTGGCTGATAATTAGTATTTCAGTTTTCTCCCCACTTACATTCTTGTGTTAAGGTGGGAAATTTTCTTTGGCAGTAGGAAAATAATGAATAGATATTTAAGAAATAGAAAGCAAATTAATTCGTTTTATTTCAGACTGTAATTCAATGCTCTCTGTTTAAATGCTTACAGATGAATGGACCCATTTGTGGTGTAATTTGATTACAGCCCTTTATCTCAAACTTCATGCCTTGAAATTTCACTCTGATTTGGGGCTTGTCCCATTTGGCTTTCTACTAACATTGTTTGCAGTGTAAAGTATATCAGCACCTTGTTTACTCCTGTCCCTGAATATTCCTTGGGGCATTAAAGGGTCCTCAATCTTAAGCTTCTATTTTTATGTGTTGTTTCATTGTAATTGAAAGTTGCTGCTGATTTTTTGAAGGTCTTGTTGCTTCCTCTCCCATGCTTAAAATGTCAGTTTTACTGTCAACAATGAAGTCTTTAATCTGTCACTCTTAATGCATAGATTGGAGTTTCTTGGGGCTTTTTCTGTTTGTTTGGGATTTTAAAATTTTTATTTATTTTTATTTTTTAAACTTTCAGGGATGGCCCTGTTGTCTTTTTGTTTCACGTTACAGTTCATGTTTTCAATGTTAGAGAGCTGTGAAAGGGTCAGGGCAGTAAGATAACCCCTTTGGGGCTTATCCAGCATTTGGGGTGCAGCACCTGACAGTTTTGTATTGCCTCTGGTTGCTGTGTTGTCTTTTTACATACACACCTTGAGTATCAATCTTTCCTTACCTTCCATGGAACCTCACTGACCAGGAACAACAGATGTTTGTGGAATGATTTGTTGGCATGGGGAACTTCTCTTTATTTCCCTTTTGTTAATTTTGTTATTTTTGCAGCCGGCAGAGATGCAGGGGAATCTTGTTTGTGTCATTCTTGAGACAGCTGACAGCACTGAAACGCTTTCTCCTGAGTGCTGCTGCATGCCCTGTGGCAAACAAGGTCCCTGCCCCACAGATCTTCTCTGATCAACACCATGTGTATAAGAAAGATGAGGGTCTCTGGGAGATGTAACTCATTATAAATTTATGACCCCACAGTTTCTCTCTCCTCCTCCTTAAAAAAGTAAATATGCTCAAAATTCAACAACTTTTTATAAGGGTGAAAGACAAATCTCCTGTCCCACACAGCCCATGTGCAAAGAACCCCTCAGGGGAGTGAAAGAAGGAGGTGGTCCACATCCCTGCTAATCTGTTCTGAGGAGATAGCAAAGATAACAGTTACTACATCACCTACATCTTTCCCAGTGAGACTTTAAACAGTTTTACTCGTGCTGCAAGGCTGCCAGTAAGAAGTAATGATTTGTAGAATAGATGTGATCCAAAGGGGTGACAATGACATCATCAGTATTCTTATGTTAGTCATGCAAGAAACCAGGGTTTTTACACAGCCTCCTGTGAGAAGTCATTTGGAGGGTCTCTTTCATGTTGTCATCCATCAGGGAAAAGGGCTGGAACAGTTATTTGTTTAATCTTGAACATTTTTCATAATCCCCTAGGGAAGGAAAAGTAACAAATCTCCCTTTTTATTTGGCCTTTTGCCACACTCTCACACTCTTGCCCTTGTTCATGACACAAGTGTTTTAATTTAGCTTCTGTTACAATAGCAATATTTTCTGGTACAGAGAACAGCAGTTTTGAGGCTGTTCTGATGGCCAGAAGCAAGACAGCAGCTAACATGGTGAAGAGGTGAGACCAGCAGTGAATGAAATAATGGGCTGGACTGAGCTAAAAGGAAAATACTCTTAATCATAACTTCAAATTAGGCATGAGGTATTTTATGCAAAGTTGCATTAAGAGAGGTCGTTTAGGAATAAATAATAGTGGAACTGCTAAGCAGTTACACTGAGGACTGTGCTCTTGGTGTTCTGCTTTTGTCAGTGCAGGCCCACTGATTCCAGCAGGCTCTGCCAGGCACCCCAGTGGAGGAGTGATCTGTGTCGTTTTTAGTGGCATACTAAAGATTTGCATGTGTCTAATGTTTTGCTATTGCTGTCATCACCATTCTGGTGTTTTATTGATGGTGTTGGTTAGAGCATGGTGCTGATAGCACCAGGATTGGGGCTTCAGCCCTGATACAAGCCACTCACCTCAGAGCTGGATTTGATAATCTTTGTGAGTCCCTTCCAGCTCAGCATATTGAGTCTCTGTGTCTGGCTTGAATGTTCCTTAGTGCCAAGGATTCTCACCTATTCAGAAGCTGGGCAGTGTTTATGCATGTAAATATAACAACTGTGTGTGGCTTCACCATTGCATTGTTTTGCTTTTGGATGTGCCTTTGTAAATGCTGGTTCTCTGGGGCAGAGAGCTGTGCTCATCTGAAGACTCCTGCCTTCATCTCCCCGTGTGCTGCAAAATGAGCAGCTTCCCTCACACCAAAGTTAAGTGTCTCTGCTTCCTTGGTTAAACTGTCTCATGCTGCTGGGAGAGGTGCCACAAGTAACCTGCTGGAGGGCTTGATACAAATACTGTTCTGCTACATTCCTGGCTTGATTCCCCCCCCACCTAAATTGCAAAATACTTTATAACAGCACCCAGCAAGGAAAAGTTCTGGGTTCTGCACCTGGTTTAGGGCACCCTGGGTGTGGGTACAGCCTTGGGAAGGAGCTGTTGGACAGCAGCACCACACAGAGGGCCCTGGGGGTCCTGCTTGGTGCCAGTGGGATCAGAGCCAGCAGTGCCCTGCGGCCAGCAGGGCCATCCCTGTCCTGGGGCTCCAGGGCCAGCAGGGCCAGCCAGGCCATGAGGGGATTGTGCTGCTCTGCTCTGGGGGCCTCACCTCGAGTGCTGTGTGCAGGTTTGGGCAGCACAGTGTGAGAAGAAATCAAACTGTGAGAGAGAGTGTAAAGGAGGCCATGGGGACAGTGAGGCCATGAGGGGAAGCCGTGTGAGGAGCTGCTGAGGGCCCTGGGGCTGGGCAGCTGCAGAAGAGGAGCCTGAGGGGACTCACTGCAGTCTGCAGCTCCCTGGTGAGGGGAACAGGAGGGCCAGACACTGATCTCTGCTTGGTGTGACACTGATGGCACCTGAGGCATGGCCTGGAGCTGTGTCAGGGAGGTTAAGGCTGGATGGTAGAAACAGGTTCTTCCCCCAGAAGATGATACCAGTTGGAATGGCAGTGATTATAGTGGTAGATGTAAAGTATGCTTGGGTGTCAGCATCTGTTCCTGCTGTGAATATGAGGATAAAGCCCAGGAACCCGATGGACAGTATAGCTCATACTATTCCTATGTAGCCAAATGGTTCTTTTTTCCCTGTGTAGTTATGACATGAGAGATGATTCCAAATCCTGGCAGGATTAAGATGTAGACTTCTGGATGACCAGAGAATCAGAAAAGGTGTGGTTATAGAACTGGGTCTCCTCCTCCTGCAGGGTCGAAGAATGTGATATTGAGGTTGTTACACAAAGGAGTATTGTGATTCCTGCAGCAAGGACTGGAAGGGACAGGAGTAGGAGCACTGTGGTGATTAGGACTGATGAAATAGTGGGGTTTGGGTGGCTGGGCACTGAACAGGCTGCCCAGGGCAGTGCTCACAGCACCAAGGCTGGCAGAGCTCCAGGAGTGTTTGGCCTATGTCACAGACATCTTTTATGGAAAATCCTTTCCTTAGGATTTTTCCTCCTGAGAAGCTGAGAGGCCTCAGGAACAAAATGTAAACAATGATTATCTGCTGCTGTGGAATGCAACAGGTGCATCTGGGATTGGTCTCATGTTGGTTGTTTGTAATTAATGGCCAATCACAGTCAGTTGGCTCAGACTCTGTCCAAGCCACAAACCTTTGTTATCATTCTTTCTTTTTCTATTCTTAGCTAGCCTTCTGATGAAATCCTTCTTCTATTCTTTTAGTATAGTTTTAATATAATATATATCATAAAATAATATATCAAACCTTCTGAAACATGGAGTCAGATCCTCATTTCTTCCCTCATCCTGGGACCCCTGTGAACACCATCACAGGCCAACGCTCAGGCACATGGTGTGACTCTTAGGGATGGGGCTGTGCTGGGCCAGGAGTTGGACTCAGTGACCCTTGTGGGTCCCTTCCAATTCAGCAAATTCTGTGATTCCTTTTAGGAGTTAAATCTACACGGAGGACAGTTTGGAATAATGCGTGCATTGAGGCACCGGTGCATGCAATAGATGGTAGAAAGGTGAGCCTACCCTTGTCTTTGGAGAGTATATAAAAATATATGGAGAGTCCAGGAAAATAAAGTGGGGTCTGGGTTCTTGCAAGCACTGAGTCTGTCATGTAGTTAGCCTGATTTCTGGGTAATGCTTTAGTAGACTCCTGAACATCTGGACTCAGTGCTAACAAGTTATGTTTCCTGTCTAGTCCAGTACCTAATCTAAAGATTTGGTGGTAAGCAGTGAAGTGGTTGAGGGAGAAAGGTATTATTTAAATTGTAAAGCTATTAAATTATAAATAGAATAAAGTTGAGCAGTTAGTTTGCTCACAGGGCTGGGTGTTTAAATGACCTAATTGTAGGTCATGTGTCAATTGTAGGTCATCACAAATTTTAAAATCTCTGAGGGTTTTTTGATACTCTTTGGTTTGAGATGATCATGATTTCTCAATGCTGAAGAGAAGGAAGAAGTTCTGCATGAGTAAAGGATGAGACCCTGGTCACCTGAAATGTTTAAATGCAGCCATTCCAAAAGCATCTGTCACTCTGGGTTCTTTTTCAAGATGCTCCAGTTTATATTGGTGACTTGACACAGAATTACAGAGATTTTGCAAGCTTACAGGTTTGGCACTACACACAGATGGCTGTCCACGTGAATGGGATGATTCCCAGAGAAGCTGGATGGGATGTAGTGATCCCACTACAATGGGATGCTTGGAGGCAGAAAGTATTCCTAGTGTGGAGAAGTCATTAAAATTATTCATTCCAATAAAAATGTAGTAAGAAGTAAATGAGGATAAAATGTACAGAATAAGTTGGATTTTCTTTGGGTTGTGAGCAAAAAATAAAACTAGGTTTGTTGTCTTTAAGTTTTCGGTGGTATTTCTGGTAATCTGTCCATTTTGCTTAGTAATAACTGACACCTCTACTTATGAACAGTGTGCTGTTGCTATTAATATAAGTGTTTCTCATTCCCTGATCACTTGTTTACTGCATAGGTGTCCTGAAATTGGAGATACTGTAATAAAAAGTCTATTTTGAACTTCAGAATATAATAGGACAAACAAGTGCTTAAAATGTATCTGTGCATCATTTGAGGACATTGAGATCAGCAGTCTGTTTCCTTTGGTATGAACTCAGACAAACACATGTTGTTTATGCCCTTATATGAGAAACAGATCGGCCTGCAACACTGCATGATTATCTGGCAAAGCCAAGTTACTCCTATCATTAAAACCTTTTTTTTTTCTGGTCCCTCATGGTTCCTGCCATCCTGTGCATCCCAGGAAAACCACTGAGTAAAGGCTTTTGCCAGTTATAAGATTATATCTACTCATCTAAAACATGTTGCTCATGTTTCCTTTTGTTGTGGCAAAAACTCCCAAATGCCTTGAATATTTTATTTTCTGGGTATGTGTATATGTGTGTGATATCTGAGGTGTGGGGACTTCTTTTTCAGTGTGATTTGGTGACCATCTGTTACAGAAGGAGTGAGTGCTGATGTCCAGACACCACGGGAGGCTGCAGTGATGGGAAGCCTCGTGGCTAAAGCTGCCTGCCCGCCCTTCCCCAGAGCACTCTGCTGCCCTGTTTGTGTCACCATGGGCATTTATGGTGCTCAACCTGCTGGTGGATGTTCAGGATGAGTAGAGCTAGTGAGAATCAGCTAACTGAGTAGGTGGAGAGAACAGAATTTGCTTGTTTGGGCTAAGAAAATATATTAAGATGGTTAATTGTGGATGTCATCAGTTTGTGTTCAAGGCTGCTGGGCTGTGAGAGCATTCTGCAGTGTTTGGACATGTTAAACCTTGGAAGGAGCAGGATTCCTTCCTGATGGTCTCTTACTGCTTATCTACAAATGTTATTTTTTCCCTTTATTTTCTGCTTCTGGCTCATGGTTTACCAGTGGGGCACTGCCTGATTTTCTCTTTCTTTGCCTGGCAGTTCTGTCATGCAGTCAGTCCTCAACCTACCATGTGGTCCCATCAGGCTGAGGCTGATGCCAAGTCAGAAACTGACAGGAGTGCTTAGAAACTAAATGAGATTCAAAAGGTGGAATGGAAGTACTAGATCAAACCCAGAGTGTAACGCTGGGCAGCACTGTGTGCTGGAGAAATGTTGATTTAGATATTGTACTTTTAAAATAAATAGATATTTGCCTGTAATTTGTAGTGGGATAGTTGTTTGTCCTTATTTCCCATGTTTCAGTTCATTGGGAAAGCTGTCACATAGATGAGATGCATCATCTGTGGATAAGGTACAACATCAGTTATGTAAAAAAAACAAACATCAATGGTTCCTGCTCATATCGAGCTGAGAAACAGAAAAGATGAAAAAAAATTCCTCTTTTGCCATGTAACTCATTAAAGATCCCCTCAGATGAATGTTTTTTTTATTACTTTGAGGTGAATGTCAGTATTTAAATTAAAATGTGGCTTTTATCAGTTAGATGCTCTTCCTGCAAGCTGCTGCTGGTGTGCTTCAGCAGTAGAGCCAGTGCAGGTCTGTTATTGGAAAGTATGAATACTGTACATTTGTCATCCAGAAGTAACAGCTGAATTGTTCATTAACACAACAGTTTGAATCCACAGTCTACCCCTCTACTGAATTATAACTTAAATTATAATAAATAACTTATCTCTATTTGATAGCTGAATTCTTTGACAATGCCTTGGTCATTCTCTATAAACATGTCTTTCCACTGATTTTTTTTTTAAATCTGTTTAGCACACCAGCTCATTTATCCAACACATATCTTCTTAGTCATCCTGCATGTTAGAGTTTTAATATATTTGGATAAAGGCTCCAATTTCTTTTCTCACCAGAAACAGTATGGATTTGTTCCTTTGTTTACTGCCAACTCAAGAGTAAACTCCAGCTCTGATCTGCTGGTAAAGGAAGAATTATCCAACAGGAATGTGAGGAAATATTTCCATTCATTACAGTTCAGAATCAGCAGAGTAAAGCCTCTGAGCTGCTGTTAGCATTTCAAAGTAAAAAGATCTCTCCTCCCCACCTTCAACTCATCTGAGTTTTGTGTAGATGAGATACATTTGTTAAGAAAGAAAACAACAGGCAAAAATGTTCTATTATGACACAAAAGAAATGAAGACTTATTAAGCCAGTTCCATTACTATAGAAGCCCTTGTTAGTCCCAGATGTACTACACAAAGTTTTACTGTGCTCACCATTGAAACAGAGAATCTGATCTCATTTTTGTGGTCTGATATATAATAAACATTATGTACTGGTTATTAATGTTTTATTTTCACATCTAAAGAAATGCAGTGAGCACCAAAACTTTCTCACCAACCAGAACAACCTTACTTTGGTCTGTTAAGTGTGGCTTACTGGAGATTAAAATAAAAAGCCTACTTCTGATCTGCAGCCTACTTTAGGAAGCTCCCAGCAGTAATACCAGAGATACCAGATCTGCCAGCAGATACCAGAGCTGCTGTTAGCACAGAGTTGGCATGTGGAAGAGGAGAGTGGCAAGTTTGCTTGGTGGCAGAAAATCATCCACTCATCCTTTGGGGACCTCTGAGGTATGCTTTTGTGGGAATGCCTGGGTAGGCAAAGTGATTTTTTTGCAATTTTGTTGTCTGGTTATTGTTTGGTAATGTGATGGAATAAATGTTTTTTTAGATACTTATGCTGCTTATGGCCAGTAATTGTAGAGAGATGTAGGCTGTTGTTGATGGTAAGCTGTCCTTGACCCAAATTTTTTCAATACAAATTGTTTATAAAGTAGGAACTAAACCCTCTCAGGAGTGTGAATGTATGTTTGGCTGAGATGTAGCTGTAAAGGAGAAGTTCATCTTTTCCTGTGAAGTTTTAGCGTTCCTATTATAGAGGATACTAGAGATGGCATAAGGTGGGCCTGTTTAGCAGTAAAATGCAGCCTTTAAGTCTTGTGCAAAGTACTCAAATAGATGAATTTTAAAAGTTGATACTGGGAGAATTTCTGAACCTGAGAGGAGAAAATTTACAAGTTTCAACATGGGTGGAACAGTTAAAAATGTATGTGTGACTCTCCCTGACTTTTTCTGTTCAGACTTTTTAAGAATGTTACACGAAGAGAATCCGGGTAATGATATGCACTGGTTTTAGCAGTATCTGAATATTTATCCTAGTTCTGTGATTAAAGATCAGTATTCAGCCCTTTTTTATGCCATGCATGTTTTTACAGGGTGAGTTGGTGGAAGTTGATAAGTCTGAGACCTTGACTGAAATGGCCCATATTAATCTTGCTTAACATTTGTAGTTTTTATTTCTTTTCCTAAAGAAAGATTGACTCTTTTCCCTTGATAACCTCTAAGGCACTCACTTGCAAATAAATGTATTCTTGGCAGGAATAAAAAAAGGTAGCTCTTAATATTGAGAAGGATATACTCTGCATGCATCTAAGCAACTGTATACATTTACATAGATTTACTTAGTCTTTATTTTTGTGCTTTTTTGAAAATGATAGATGACTTATCATGATTAGTCTTTCAGTTGTGATCTTTTTCAAGCTGCTTTTGGGTGGGAATTGGAGTTTGTAACATGGAAAGCAAACATTTTCATTTGCTCTTTTTAAACTACAACACAGCATTAAATGTGCTAAGTATTTAGGAAAAAAAATCTCAGCTTATTTTGTGTTTATAACTAAGCAGTGTAACATGACCTGTACTAAACAAATGAAGCCAGAGGTGACTTGAGACTGTGCTTGGCAAGACATTGGAGCTGGGAGGGCTCAGCCTTCCACACCTACTTCTTATTTGCAGGCTGGAAGAAGAAAACCAAATTTACTTGCCTTTTCAGTTCCTAATTTGTTTCCCAACCTGGAATTAACTAGTGATCATTTTGAACTAAACTGAGTAATTGAAATTAGGAAAATATTCACCCATCTTATGGAAGATAATATGCTGTCAAAATCTGGTGTGTTGGATAAGTGGACTGGTTACAGTGGCTTTGTCAGTGACTTCTCCTCAGCCAATGTGTTTAAATTTGCTTTGGAGTTTGGAGCAGCAAACATATTTTGAGAAATGTTGTTTAAATTATCTCACACCTAAGATAATATTGTCTCTGCAAAAATTTTTTTGATTTCAGGTATCTTTATATCAGATGAGCTAATGTTAAAATAAAATTGTGCTCTTAATTTTTTTCATCAAACTACATGGTTGCAGAAGGGTGGTGTTTCACTTTCACTGCAAATTGCAGGCAATTTATGACATACTGAGATGATGTGCTGTGAGTTGCATGTTATTACCCATTTGGCATTTTTGTAAACCAGGCAGAGTTTTGTTGTGTGTATTTTGTTTGCATCTGCTGAGCCAGCGAGGTGTGAAACCAACCACACACTTGTGGCTCAGCCTCTCTTGAGCTTCCTGCAGGTGAGTGTGGTTTGGGGATGGTTTTCTGCTGTGAGTGGTGGGACTGTGTGCTTTGCAATGGTTCCATCTCACAAATTAAGTGGTCACAAATTGACATAGATTATGTTTGTTAAGAGATTTTTCTTCAGGTAAAATGCCAGCAATGTAGAATGGTTATAGCAATTTTTTTGCAAACAAAATCAATGCTTCATTATGGAAAATAAAATGGATTAAGTAGCTGCATTGCAGACAAGGTACAGATGTGCAAAACAACTGGAATCCTAAGGAACACAGCATCATTTTTAACACAGATTTTGTTTCTCAGTGATTGTTTTCTTGTCAGTACACCTGACATACGGTGTAACAATATTTTGATGACTGCCAGAAACTACTTTGTTACACCAGTTTGATGCTGGCTAAACACAGAATAGTAAGCAAGAATTTGGTTTGACCAGAGCAGGCTTTAGGTTTAATGGGGAGAAAAATGAAGGGAGGTAATAAATGCCATGGCTCATGACTGCCTGGGAGCCTCATGTGGGACTCAGGGTTAATACAGCAGTGGAGCCTCAAGCTTTTTGTGCAGTTTTCAGTCCAAGCCTGGTACATTGTCACAAACATAGAAAACAGCAAATCCTCACAGAATGGGTGAGGTCAAGCAGGATCTCTGAAGATCAGGTAGCCCAGCCCCCAGCTCAAGGCAGAGGCTGCTCAAGCAGCTTGCTCAGGATTTTGTCCATTGGGATCTTGTGCTTAAAGCCATGCATGGAGCTTTGCTCTCTGCTCTCTTAACATGTTGTTGACCTTATTCACATGGTAATGCTTTGCTCCATTTGGCATTACTTTGACACAGCATTATAATGTGTGATTTAATGTCTCATCTCAGCATGACCAAGTGTTTTGTTTCTTAAACTTAAAAGTGAAACTGTGCAGCCTCTTGGTTATGGAGAGAACTGTTGGTATGAATGAGGCTGTTTGCTGTAGTAGTTCATTGGTGCTTTGTGAACATTTCAGGTGAAACTGTTTATTGCCTTTAAACTGAGAAAAACTAGCTGAAACAAACTAGATGCCAAAAAATTCCATAGCTTGGGTAGAGCAAAGCTTGCCTTGGGAAAGGGCATGTACTCACTTCTGTGCTGGTGCAGACAACTTAATTACAATTTGTAATGATGTTGGATAGATGCACAAGGGTAATGAAGCTACTGCTACCCAAGCCCTCTACGCAGAAGTTTCATTTGTGTCCTTGAGCTAAGTAAGGGAAAGTATTAGAATGCCATGAACTCCAGATGTGACTCAGTTTGACTTTAAGTGCAGCATTGTGTGCTGCATGCCCTGCAGTAAATGTGGTGCTTTGGTTATTATGCAATTTCTGAAATTCCACTGTCAGAGTGGCCATGTGATGGAGCCTCACTGTAGGGAAGTGTTTTCTCTGTACTCTTCCTATTGCCATCAAGTTACTCCAAGCTTTTCTGAGTGGTTCTTACTATTCCTGTACATACAATCATGCTGTTGGCTTTATGCCTTATCACATTACCCAGCCCAGTGCTGTATTCCAGGGACTCCTAAGGTTTCATCCCAGTTTGTTTGTAGGAAAAGCCTCATGGCTGAGGAAGGGTAAGTTTATAAGGCAAAGGTTTGCATGGAATCACTGAGCTATCCCCTGGTAGCTCTTATGCTGTGACAGGCCAGAAATACTTCTTGTTTGCACAGGAATGTGAAATCAGGCCAGAATGATTAATGTAAATGTAAATTTATGTGTCCTGTACCCGTTTGAATGGCTTTGTTCATTCACATGGTGTTTGAATTGTAATTTTAGGCAATGATTTAAATATGAAGTAGTCCTGAAACAATACAGTTGCCTATTGGCTTTTCAGGATCTTGTGAAGCAGTGTATTTTGAATGGCTATCTCATTATAAAGGTGATAACAACATAACTATTGGTAGCAGGAAAAAAAAAAAAAAAAAGAACAAAGCCAGAAATGCTAAATAATATGTGCATGTATAAGTTACATGCTTAGTGTAAAATTTGTGTCCAAGATGTCCATGAGGAGACGTTTGAAATTAATTTTCTTCTATGTTTACAGAAGCATTGAGGCTTAAAACTGGTACATAATTGGCTGTTAATCCATTTTTTTATAGCCTTCCATGGCAAGTTACTGCTGTTTATCTCTTTTTGAGATTTCCTATTGCCATAACCATGTGCTTTTCTTAGAGATGAGTGGATGGCCACACTACATGAAATCTATCATAAAGATAGGATCTGTTTTTAGGTGCAGCCTCTCTTGGCTGGATAACTTAGGGTGTACTTGGAGCATCATAGCAAAGCAGTTGATGAAATTCCTGTCCCTGATTCAACAGTTTCCATCTCCAGTGTTTTGGAAGTTGCTGTTAACTTGTTGAGTGTGTCCAAGTTCAGGAGAGAAAAAAATAAACAAACATCAGACCCCCTACACTTTGAAGCCACCTCATTTTGTTTATGTTTATAGTACAGACTCACAGTTGGAGTAGTGTGGCTATGAACTGGTTAATTCAGAGTTGGAGTGGAAATTATTGACTTGTTAACCTGTTTTACTAAGGAGAATGAATGGTCAGATGATTAGATCTTGTAAGGAGAAAAACTATTTATTTATATGGGTATAAGGTGTGTGACTAGCAATGGTGTTAACCTTTCTTCAAAACTATAGGGGAGACTATCTATTTGTGTTACTAGTATCCCACTTTGAATATTACATTTTCTCACTTTCTGTTTTTATAGTAATCATTTTTCCCTCTTACTTGGGTTTGAAAAGATTCAGTGACAGGAGCAGTTCCTGGATTCAAAACAGACTGATGCTCATACTTTTTCCTAGGCCTGTTAAAACATCCTCCTGGTTATATATTCCTTGCAGGATCAGCACAGCAAAAAAGGACATGAAAGAATTTCATCTGCTCCTTAAGTGAGCCTTGCATAAAACAAAGTTTAAAATTAATTAGGGCTTAGCTCTTGAGCTCTTGTCAAATCTTCTCATTGTCAGGTTTTCTTCCCACTTAAAGCTCACTTTATATCAAATCAGTGTGAGGTACATGATAATACTTTCAGAATCACCTAAGTTCCATTAAAAAAACCAAACACCTGGGTACCCCAAGGGTCATTGGGAGCCAGCAAGGCTTGAACTCCAAAATGGTTGTTGCTATTTGAGGGGGGAGATGCTTAAGGGCTTTAAAAATTTTGCCTCCTGCTCAGACTAGCTGGTAACTTTCAGGACAGGAGTAAAGTAAAAATGCACCAAAGGGAAGGAGAGGCTTAGTGTGGCTGCTCATGTGGGCAAGAGTGAAGATAAACTTCTGAGAATCAGTATAGGGGGTTAAAAATGGGGATCTCTGTTCTTCTCTCATAGCCAGGTGGGCTGTGAGCTGGCTTCACTCCATGTCTCCAGCAGCATCTGGCCCTGTGCTGCCCCAGCAGTGCTCCCTGCAATCCCTGGCCCCCAGTGGGTGCTCCAGGGTCGCCCACACAGCGTGTGTCAGCTGCACCCCTGGGAGCTGGGCAGAAGCTCTGCCTTCCTGTGCAGAGGAGGGAACTGAAGTACATAGAAGGTGAGTGCCCTACTGTCCTGGATTAGGGCAAATCTGGGAGAAAAACCTCTAAAAGGGTTCCTCTAGAAAGCAGATTCAACTGGTTTGAGAAAATATTTCCTTAGAGGAAAGGTAAACAAAACCTGTTTATTTAACAGGCAAAGCATTCACCAGCACAAAAAAACTGAACAATATTAAACAATAGAACCTTGCTGTTCTGAAGAGATGGCAAATTCAGAAAGTCCTTGTAGCTCAGTCTCTTATCAGTCCCTCCTGCACTGGAAAATGCCTCGTCCTGGCCCTGGTGGGCCACAGGTGTGAGCTCCCAGTGTTTTTCTGGGTTTTCAGTCCACAGCAGGTTTGAACAGGTCCAAGAAAAAGAAAAGCCACAGTCCAGGGCACTTCACTGCCTCAGCTGGCTAAAATAACTAACTAAAAAGCAAAGGAGAGCTCTGTCCCGCTGTCTGTCCATGCTGCAGACAGCACAGTCCAGGAGAAGGAGTGCAGGGGAGCAAGTGCAGTGTCTGAAAACAAACTGTGCTTCTTCTCTTCCCCCCTTCACTCTCAGAACCAGCCTTAAAGGTGCAAAACTTAATATCCAGCATAAACAGAACAGACAACTGGGGATACAAGCATCATTTAGGCAACCCAGGATTCTTACCCATCTCGCTCAGCAGGTCTGCAGTAGCACCTCACTCTTGTTCTCCACATCCTGCAGAGGGTTCACCACTAGGACCAGCCCTTTGTTGTAGGACAGATGAAGGCCATGTTTTCAGCCCATGTGTGTATTAGCCACTTTGAAGTCCTTGTCATTCAGCTGCTGCTGTCTTTTGTGTTTTTTTTCTTCCTAGTTTTGGTAGGCTCATTAATGGAGGTGTTCTGTGTTGTCTCTCCTTGTACCTTGAGAGAGCAATGTGAGTTAGAATATGTCTGTACAATCTTCCAGTAGTAACAGCAGTGTTCCTGAAACTCACAAAGAAAACCACCAGAAATGTACTCATATAGGCCACATTTATGTGTATTTAAATGTGGCATTTAAATACACATAAACACATATATATGTATGTATACATATGAACATGAGTGCATTATGTCTGTAGCTGTATACATGTGTCATTCCAAAGTCAGAGTTCTCTTGAAATGGAAATTGCCTCTGTTAGAAAGTAGAGGTAGCTCCTGCTGACAAATAAAACCACATGTTTTTAGGAGCTCTAATAGTTGTGCTGCAGGACAGAGAATGCCTCTCTCCCACTCTCCTTCAGACAACAGCTGCCACAGTGAAGCCTGAATATGAAGAATACATTTTTCTGTGCCTGTATCCTGGGCTCTGGAAAGACTGAACATTTCAGAACAATAGCAGAATGTGGAGCTGCCAGCAGGCAGTCTGAGTGGACAAGTATAATCATGCACCACTCAGCTTTCAAGGAAATTACAGTTAGTGCACTGACTTGCTCATAATAGCGATCCATTGTTTGGCTTAATAACTTATCAGCTCTCCAGGAGCCAGCTAGTGATCACTGTCATCATACACTGCTAATCATTCTGTTCTTAAATTATCCCAAGATGAACTAAGGACCCATCACATCACCTATTAACCAGCAAACTGAGTGCACTATAATTTTTTTTTTTTTTTTAAGCTAGAAGGAATGATATTGCCTACCTTTTTTCTTTTCTTGTTTAGTCGTTATCTTTGTCATATGTAATTGTGCCTGTAGGTTTTTTTTCTAATGTCTGGTTGAAAGGACATTGTCAAATTGTGTTGGGATACTTTTAGATAGAGTTTATGTTAAATTGTGAGGTTTTTTTGTGGCAACTACTAGGGAACTGAATCGGAAACCTGCTTTTTAAGGAGCATTTGGTTTTCATAATGCATTTTTGGCACGGGGTGATTTTTTTTTTACGGTGCTTTTCTGTAGTACCTGGGTCCCTGTCAATCATTAGTAAGTGTAGCTTGAGAATTCCCCTCTTTATGGGTGAAGAGTGATTATCCCTCTTAGACAAATGTAGAATTTAGGCACAGGAGGATAGCATGATTTACCCAGAGCCGTGCAGGGAGCTGTAGAAGAGCAGGAAGGAGAAGGAAGCTGGAGGAGAAGTCCTGATCCCAGGAGGCCTTATGTCATGCTGAATACATTCTGCCTTCTTACTGAGGGTTATTTGTGAGTTCTGAGCTGCCAGCACTGAAGGAGCCCTGGAATATTTCTTCTGAAGGAAGAGTGGCCACAGCCTCATTTGCAGAATTGATATGAAAGATCCTAGAATGGTGCAAAGTACCAAACCTGTTGGGACACCTTTTTGTGGTTAGGAGTGCACAGACATGCGAGTCACGTGAGCAGATCTCCAGCCTGTTCCATGCTCAGGACTGAAATGGGAGTTTGTGAAAAGGGGAGGGAAAACAGATGCACGTGCCCAACTGAAATAGGCTCCTTGCTGTTGTGAATAGTGCAGGCAGCTGTGCCATAGCTTCTCCTGATCTCAGGAATTGTGCAAACTGTGGGGTCAGCTGTTTTTATTAGACCAGAACAAGTACACCAGGATTTAAATTAAACCTTGAGCATTTCTGTGGTTTTCTTTAAATTTTCATGGCTCCTGTGTCTGTCTTGCAAAGACAATTGTATCTCTTGATCACGGATGACTAGAATTAAAATAAGAACCCTTCTGCTCCAAGGGTCCTTTTTTCTATTGCCTGGCACATCTGTGTCTCGTGAAATGTCATGTTTCATGTTTTGAGAAGATGCTGTCTCTATGTGAGAAAACACTCATATTCTTGTCAAATTATGTAGGGTTTTGTATATTGTATTGAAAAGCATAGATCCAGCCTTGGTTAATAACCAGAAAAGATCAGGATGTTACAAAATGGTGATCTCTACAGAGACTAACCTTTGCATGTACTTCAAATGCATCACCTCCTTTTGGCAGCAAGGAGTGAAAAAAATGCTGAGTAGGTATGTCATGTCCCCAAGGAAAGTTCTGTAATAAGGAAATACCTGAAGCTTACAGGTGTGGCTTTCTATTTTCCATGAAAGTATTTCCCACTTCTGCAGGAGTTTACCATCTTTCTTTGAAAACAGTTGTTCAGGTTGCAAGTCTGTCCTGTTTTATTGGCTTTATTTGCTGTAGGGCCAACAATTGGCATTCAGCCCAAACTCCAGGGTTGTACCAGTTCAGTGTATTTTGCACTGTACAAAGTTGAAAAGCATTGCCAGATGAAAAAATAGAATTGAATTGGAAAGCCTAAAACCTCCTGTGCCAACCTGTTCTTTAATACAACACAATGGCTGTGCAATGATTTACTTTACTGTGTGTTTTGAAATGTGCCTGACTTGGTAGTTATGCTTGACCAGAGCTTTCTCTTGCAAGGAGTATTTCTTTCTTTGCCCTGTCTACAGATACAGGAGTGGAAATGTCAATATTCAAGGCAATGATTTTGTTACAAATCTGCTTGGGATGCCCTGATAACCCAGTTCTCTGCATAGCAGAGTCAACAAGTTTCTCTGTGTTGATGTTGGTGAGTTAGAGCCCAGGCTGAAATATTCACGTTGGAGGGAATGTTTCTGTAAAACCCTGTTAATGCAAATTGGACATCAATATGCTTGAGGTTTCTGGGAAAATACCCTTTTTTGCTTAGCATGCCATGCATTGGGATCCTTGGATAATTTGTGTTTTTCATTCATATTAAAGTCAGGTCTTGATTATCTGTGGTCAAATGTGTGAATACTGAAAATCCTGTACTAAGAGGACAAAACATCCCATTTGGATCTAGATGAGCAGACTAAAAGCAACATGGCATTTTGCTGTTGGTTTCTCAGCCTGGGAGAATCAGCAAGTGACAGGATTACTGATGGTTCTTTCCCCAGCATCACATTCCAGACTCATATTTCTGCTTTCTGCTGCTTTAACTTTTATTTTTCCAAGGCTCTCCCATCCCTTTGTTCTCCTGGCTCGCTGGTGTTTATAGTGCTCCCATCTTTTTGCAGGTCCACCATGGTTTGAAGCCATTGTTTGTTGTCAAGTGTCAGTGTGAAGATGCTGGTGCTTGGTTTGGTAGTTACCTAAGCCTTGCTCTGTTACCTCTTCCTCTTTTATTGCTCCTCTGTGGCTGTGAGATTCTGTTCAATGCTGGTTTGTTGAAGAAAAAAAGTCCATGGTGGCTCTGTGCCATCATTTCAAAGAACAACTATTCAGCAGGCTCTTGATGGAAAGGTTTAAGAAGAAATTATTTTGCTCCTTGGGCATGAAAATGCTGGTTAAGAGTGTAACTGGCTCAGGATCTCCTTTGCTGTGGGAGTCTGGCCAGAGAGAAATTTTTACTCCCTTTAAGCCATGGGTCTGCACCTTCAGTAGGCTTTTTCATGGGTATTTTGTTTGTCTGTGCTGCTCAGGAGGATGCTGTGATGTCTCACACAGAGGATAGCCCTCTGTGCATCAGAGCAGCTCTCAGGCTGCTCAGCAATACTGGACTGCCATGCTGGGAGGGTGAGGATGCATGGCAGAAAGGGTGCAAGGGCCTAAGAAAACCTGCATGTAAATTTTGGGGCTGGGCTGAGATTTTATTTTATTTTAATTATTTTTATTTTATTTTGTTTTTATTATTTTTATTTTATTTTTATTTTTATTAATTTTTTAATTTTTATTATTTTATTATTTTTATTTTGGTTTTATTCATTTATTTTATTTTAGATTTTTATTATTTTAGATTTTTTTAAATTTTATTTTTATTTTTAATTATTTTTATTATTATTTTATTTATTTTATTTTTTTAATTCATGGAAGGAAACATCTTCTCTAGACATCTGTTATTTAAACCCAGGTAAAGAGATCAGTTCCTGCAGTACAGATGACAGTAGGGTTGACATCTTTATACTGCCATTGTAGGGAATTCTGAACTTTGCTACTGCTCAAATAATTGTGGTAAAATCATCCAGTCATTTTATCTTCACCAAATGTTGGCCTCATTTTGGAGGCAAGGATTTGATAAAGATTAAATTACTGGATCTTGGCTCATTTTGGAGCTTCATTTTGACCTTTTTTTCAGGTACCTGTATGGTTGCTATACAGGTTTATTGTAATCCAGGCAATACTCTCAGTTGAGGAAGAAGTTAACAGGAGCATGGCCCAGTACTGGATGGTTTCTTATAGGCAGTGAGCAAGCTAAGCCTGTATAACAGGAGAAATCTTTAGTCAGTCACAAGCAGTGGCCACACTGACATTAATGTATTTGGAAATGACAGACTTTGTACCTCTCTGTTGATAGAATCAAGTGTTACTTGCTTTTTCCAGTACACTTGGGTTCAGTTGTTCAAGTAGAAGATGCTGCCCAGTGTTCACACAGCTCTAGAATGAAGCCTCACACACCAACTGAAACTCCACAGCATTTGTAGCACTTTGCTTTTTGCAGCCTCAGTCAAAAATGAAGCTTATTTTACACAAATCCAGTAAATTACACTTCAGCTTTTCTTAGGACAGGTCAGCAGTGATTTGCTTGGAAACCTTGGCATACTGTTGAATTTCTGCTCTAGTGAATGCTTGCCTATGATTTAATCTAAAAGATTCCCTTCCCCTTCTTCCCCTGCCATTTATTCACCTCAGCACAAAATTGTTACTTTGGCACTGTGTGAGTGGATTCCCATGCAGGTAACACCCTTCCCCACAGAGTGAGTGCCCTGGCACTGGGGCTTCCCAGAAAATCTGTCAAAACTGCTTCACCTTGCCCTTCATACCTCCACTATGTCTAACATTGCTATTAAACCAGTAGTAAACTTCAGTCCAGGCTTGCACAGTGACAGATTTGAAGCAACAAGCTCAGTAATGTTACTTTTGGTATTTTTACCCATGTGTTCACATGGAGCCTCCTCCTGAAGTGTTTCTGGCCTCCCCAGTCTGCAGATCACTGGCTGGGAGTGTGTTTCCTTCTTGATGAATTATAGAAAATCAGTGTCAAATTGCACCAAACTAGTGAATGTAAGGCCTGCATCCAAAATTGGGAAGTGTCTTTGTGGAAGACTGGCTTCAGTGGAATTATCTGATATTCCAGTTAACTGGTTCATTGCTGGCTTTCTCAGAAACCCATAATATCCCTTGGTGATTTTCTTTCAAAATTACTCTGGTTTTCTTGGTCTGAGTAGTTGGTCCTTAAGTAAACCAAGTGCTTGGAGTTTTGGGGATTTTATTTACTCATTTTCAGATTACAATTTTGGTTCCTTCACTGGCTGTTTGTCTCTAGCTCACTGCCTTTTGAAAGAATCTGCAGATTTTGTACTGATGCTTCCTCAATCTGTTGCCACTCAGTCCTTGTCTTGTACTTGTTTCAACTTATCATAACTGTTCTCCTGGCTCCCTCAAGCCCTGCAGAGCCTTGTTAAGTCAGAGTGTGTGGGAGATGGTTTTATATATTTTTGTTGTTGAGGGAATCTCATTTTGAGTCCTTTATCTTTTATATCTCAGGCGTTGGAGGTATTTGGTTCTTCCCAAAATGTGGTGTTCTGAAGAAGTGCTCAGCTGGCTGAGCCTTTGCTGCTGAAGCACTGAGGTTGTTGGATATGGCTGAGCAGTGTTCTTGGGGCAGGGACTGTGCAAGAGGCTGGGAACTTGAAATACATGTGTAGGACTGTGGGCAAGATCAATGCCATGATAAAACTTACACCAAAGTCACCATCTTGACTCAGGATTACTAAATCTGTTTTCAGAAGGTTGAGCTATATAATGAAAAAGTGTTTAATCTTCTCTCTTTCTGTCTCTCTCCCTCCTGTTCTTTCACACACACACAGGCACACAATCATCTTTTTCATTCTTCTTTCTCTTTAGTCTGCAGAAGGCAAATTCCTGCAGCATTCCTGGCATAAGGAAGGAAGCTGATAAGGCTGGTGTGTAATGCTGAAGCAGGAGCTGAAGGCACAGCTGTTTAATAGTTTCCAGCACAGGGCTCTTGCATTTTAGCTGGGGGAAGATTCCTGAGTGAAGCCTCTCAAGGGCACTGTGTCCTCCTGCTGCATCCAGGTCCAGTTGTGTGCTGAGTGCCCTCTTTGGGAGAAGGCAGGGTTGTTGTGTAGTGACTACAGCACCAGGAACCAGGATTCCTAGCTTCTATTCTTAGCTCAGCAACCAATTTGTTGTAAAGCCTTTGGCAAATCATTCAGGCCTAATCCTGCATATACAGCAACCCCCAACAAAGTCCTTTCTGTTTTTCACTGGGGACAGAGGATCAGCTTCTTAACTTCTCCTTTCTCACACTCCAGAGGACTGGTGAATTGAAAAATATGCAAGAAAGTGTGATAATTTGTTTGTGTTTATGAAGCAGTGACATGGGCATCACTGTGTGATGTGTGTGATCTTGCATCCATAAAGGGAGATTGATTGATTGCTGTTATCAGCTGGATCTCTGGAGCTCAGGATTTTTGGCCTCTCTCATCAGAATACAATTTTACATGATTATAGAGGATAATGCTGGAAATGCCTCTGCACTGTCCAGATGGCAGGGTCAATGTAGCGTGGACCTTGCTGAATTGCTTTGTGTGCCAGGATAAGTGCTGCTGCTTTTCTCTCTTTATGCTGCTGGCACAGCTAGAAATTGAGGAATTCTATGACTGTTGATAAATTCTGCAAGATGGAAATTAATACCTGCTTTTATTGATCTCAAATTAATTCCCCATCCTTTTGCAAAGGTGAATGGCAATGCTCATTTTATCTGTGGTACTTTTGCTTCAAAATAATCTGAGCTGCAATCTGAATATGAAATGGTGTAAAAAAAAAAAAATTCCAGGCTCGGAGTTTATTTCAGGAGTGCCTTGTAAGATAAAAGAGCATAACAAAAAGGTACTTTAATCTGCAGCCTCCTTGCCTTTACATCTGGCTGTGCTGTATTTTGTAGTGTGTGTGGTTCTGGTATCTGCTGAGTGCAGCATCTTGCTCTGCTGATTTGTGTAAGGCTTTATTTGCCTGCTGCAGGGACAGAGGTGGATTAATCTATAGAGCTGTCGGCAGAAATCCTTTAGTAGGCTTTTGAGGGGAGAGCAGCTTGAAGAAAACACAACTTGATTTTTGTGTCAGTTGAATTTTTGATAATATTACAGTAAGTGTGGTCTCTTTGTAAGCTTAGTTCTGAAAACACAGAGCCTGCTAGGGGATTGTTTTAGGTAGGTAATGTTTTAGTGTAGTGCTCTTGCCTGTGAAGAGACAGGGCTGTCCCTGAGCTCACAGATATTTGACAAACAGGGCTTAAAAGTAGGCTGAATAAATTATTTAGTTAAAATAACAAACAGAAGAGCAGAAATATTACCTTCTGTGCCACTTGGGCTGGGACAACATTCTTCTTTCCTCAGTGAATGAAAATATTATCCTGTCTTCCACAGCAAGTCATTTCTGGGAGCTGGAGGGGCAATGGTGCAAAGAGCACAGGTAGCCCATAGTCCAGTTTGTTGGGAGCCACATGCCTGTACCTTTAAATATGCATGTTAATTTGCTGGTGTATTACAGGTTTTCTGTTGTCTCTGTCTGCATTTGATTGCAGTAAACTGGAGCTGTCACCAGTGCTAGTGACTCCTGGTCCTCCTGGAACGTCCCCAGGGGATGCACCTGCCAGTGCCCATGTCCCACCCCGTGCTGAGTTCTCTGAGATTGATGCACTGGGGCTGGGTCCGTGTGGTGGTGTTCACAGGGGTCTTAGGATGAGGGAAGAGACAAGGATCTGGCTCCATGTTTCAGAAGGCTTGAGTTATTATTTTATGGTATATATTATATTAAAAGTGTACTAAAAGAATAGAAGAAAGGATTTCATCAGAAGGCTAGCTAAGAATAGAAAAAGAAAGAATGAATAACAAAAGCTTGTGTCTCAGACAGAGAGTCTGAGCCAGCTCACTGTGATTGGCCATTAATTAGAAACAACCAACATGGGCCAATCACAGATGCACCTGTTGCATTCCACAGCAGCAGATAATCATTGTTTACATTTTGTTCCTGAGGCCTCCCAGCTTCTCAGGAGAAAAAATCCTAAAGAAAGGATTTTTCAGAAAATATCGTGGCCACAGGTCTGTGGCCCCCCAAATGATGATAACAACACCACCACCATCTGTCATACTGGTTTTGGCAGTCACTGCATGGTTGTGATTTGGAGCCCTGGTTCACCAGTCTCCTGTACTTTAAAGAGATTCTCCTCATATTGTTCTAATGCTTATCCAAATGTATTTTCTCTTCCTGAAAATATAGGAATCTTTTGCTTTCCTGTCTGCTCTGTCCCTCTCAGTTGCTGGAGCCCTCCTGCCTTGAAGGGGAAGGCTGTCTGAAGGAATTTGCTGCAGTTCTGCCTGAGGGCACCAGTACCCCTGAGGGAAAGGCATGGGATAAGTTTTGGATTTTGGGGTAAGCTGGCTGGTTTGCCAACTTGGGAGGACTTGGAACTAATTGTGAGCTTTCAGTTTTCTTCCCACCTCCTTGGTAGAGAGGGTGGCAGCCCTGTGTACTTCTCACCAGGAAAGAGCAGGAAGGCTCATCCATAACAAAACTGGCATGAGGAAAGGGGTCAGGAAAAAAACCTCTGCTCTGCTTCTCCAAGTGCTGCACTGGACCAGCATCTCAAGATGATCCCAGTGTTGACTAAGTTGTGCACTGGCTGGCCTTAGTATTTTATTACAATACTAATGGAGGCTCTTTTTCCTCCTTTCTACACTGCTAGTTTTTTCCCATTAGTTTTACTAAGGTTCCAGCCATAAAGCAGTTTTTTGGTCATTTTGTGTTAATCTCCTTCTGTTGACACTAGAGCATTGTGTGATTTAGGGCTTTGTTTTCAGCCATGATATGAAGGCTAATTACTTCCTTCTGGCATCCTCTCAGTAAGAAGGCATGGGACTTAATCTTTCAAAAAGAGAAAAGCAAGGAAAAAATTTTAAATGCCTAGAAGTGTTTGGTAAGTCCCTACATTTGAATTTATTCTTCATAATGTAATGACAACAAAACATTAGGAGCTGAGCTGTGAACTCCATAGCTCTGTCTGTGTGGACACAATTTTCTATTTAGTTGTTTGTCCTCACTGGGTATAATTTTGCAATTGCAATTTAACCTGTGCCTCAGGATGTTCAGTAATGAGGGGTATGGTATGGATATTTATTGTTTATATAAAAGTATGTATTTGTCTTGTTTCAGCCTTGCTTTGATTATCCATTATCTTCTAGATAATTAAATTGTATATTTTCTCCCTGTCTCTTTCTTCATATTCTCTCTTGCCTTAATTTGATAAGAGAGGGAGGAACTACATCAGGAAACTTTGGAGCAGGAGATTTTTTTCAGTGGAAAAGTGTGTGATAGTGTTTCACAGAGATTCCAACCTAAAGGCAAGCTGCTGTGCAGGATGGGAATAAAAAGATTATTGATCCTCACCAAATGCCACTTCAATACAGCCAACAGAACATCAGCTCTTGGGTTCACTCATGTAACAGAACACTGACGAGGCTGAAAGGAATCATATTGCACTTCTGAGTAAAGCACTTGTTGAACTCTTAGATAAAATTTCTACATGGTCTAGGCAGTAAGGATTGGAGCCATGCATTAGAAAATGCAGTACTCCACAATGCAGTGTAAATCCCAGACAGTTTGGGAATGTCTCTCTGTAATCAAGAGTCTTGATGGGAAGGTAAGCTTTTATAAAAGCTTGGTGTTTGTTAATGGTTGGTTTTGCTCAAGGGTCAGCATGGGGTGTTCCCAACATCCCCAGTTCATCAGGCTGCCTCAGGCCATGCAAAACTTCAGCACAGCAGTCACTCCATTGAAATGTTATTAGCTACATTTATGGTTAAGTAACTTGATAAATTGGGAATGCAAATTGTCAGTAGGGACTGGGGAAGTGTTCCCCAAGTCTCTCATCAGCCCATGACCCCTTTGGCAGAAAAAAACTCAGGTAATTCCTTTGAAGGTGATTGTGTGGGATTCAAAGACAATAAACCCAGCAAATTTACTTTATAAGCAACCAAGCTCTATAAAGCATCACAAAGAACAGCTTTTTGTCCCTGGGATCACCACAAAGCTGCCTCAGGCTGGTTTGTATAGTGCAGGATGTGGGAATGAAGTACTGTTTTGCTTAAATGCTCACAAATAACATAACAGAAATTCAAATTAATTTAAATCTCTCCTACGGAGTGTGAAATCACGGCTGTCTGAACCACTCTAAATACTTGAAATAGAGGGATTACAATTTCATAAATGTTTCACAGAGATCTTAACTTTTTGAAAGTGCTTATGATATTTCTCAAGACTTTTTCAACAAGATACATAAAGAATATATTAAAAACCAATAATGCTGTGTGCCTACAAGCTTTGTACCAAGGGAGATTTCACAATCTGCACACACCTGTGGCTATTTTTCACGTATTAAAAAATTCAAAATAAGCATTTTTCATTCAGATCAAGTATACATATATTGTCCAAAAATGCCATTAATTTTGAAGTCTTGATATAGACATTAAAAAAAATAGAGCTGTTTTTATTTTTGTTCTAATGTAAGCTTCTTCAGCTACACAGGCATTGTATTTATTTTGCTTTTTCTGTTCAAGTGCCTAACATACATATCCTTGGGCTTCATATGGTTATTTCTATAAGCTTTAAGAAAGGATCAGTGACTGTAAAGGAAATCATCAGTCCTGAATTTTATTGCAAGTGGAATCGCAAACAGTGTCATATATACCTCGACAGTCATAAGCTGGAAATTTAAAGAAAATATATAGAAATTACTGGTTTTTAAAGTTTGATGAGTGTCTAACTGTATCTTCAACTCTGACTTAGTGACTGAGCCTGTTCAAGGCTTCTCAGATGACTCTCAGGCAAGGGTTTTGGGTTTTGGTTGCACTGCTGAGGAGCAAATCTTGCTGAATTCCCAGTGAGGGGCTGCTCTGTTCAGCATCCCCCTGAGCAGCCCTGGCACAGCTCTACTGACTTCACAAATGTCATTGCATAGTGTCACTTGTGTTGGAGACAGTATTGAAATGCAGGCTTGTGCTGAGGGATCTGCATGGGATTCTCTTCTGCTTTGAAATTTATCCATATTTGGCCATTCAGGTTGTAAAAGTTTGTGCTTTTAAGAAGAAAGGTGCAGTAAGAGGAAGAAGCAGCACAGCACAACATGGACAAGTGCTGATGGCATCTGCTCAACAGCCAGGGACTTGCCAGGGGCCAGATGGAAAGAATGTGATGTAGTGGCTTGGTTGGAGTTATTGTCCAAGTGTGTAAGGTCAGGGCTGCACAACAGCCAGGCACTGAGAAAACACTGCTCAGGGACCTCTCACAGCTGGCCAGCTGTTTTAGAAGTGGTGTTACCACAGCCTCTGAATAGAAATAGTTGTCAAACAAAGAGTGGTTAAGCTGTGGAACACATGCATGAGGTAGGTGTTGGCTGGACATTCCATTTTCAGCACCAACATGCCCAAATCCCCATGAGGCTGGGCCTTAAGAAACAGGAAGACTGGTTTTAAAAAGCAAGTTCCTTCTGTGCTTAGTATCCAGGCTTTCAGTTTAGATTTGTCTGCAAACAAGCCTAAGCCTATTTATTTAATTATTTGATTAGTTTTGTCTTTCATAATCATGTTATTTGAGGTAGAGATTTGGAGAAAATATAATTGCTTTGTTAACCATGTTGCAATTAGTGATAGTTCAGGGTTATGCAGAAAGCTAAATGGGGGGAGAGGTTTGCCTCAAAGCTGCAGTACCTTAGAGTTCCTGACCTTTCTAGTTTCATGGAAATCACTCATCTGAATGTGGTTCCATGCCTTTGCAGAAAAAAAGTTCTTTTCTTAAGCTCCTTCCCATTGCTTTCTCCACTACCCAAAAGATGTTGATTTTTGTGGTGATCCCAGGGGCTAAAAGTCCTTGGTTTTCAACATTGGATATTTAAAAAATAGGTATAGAGAGCAGCTCCCTTTTCTCAAAAGTGAGCAGTTGTCTACATGCCCTCTCCGCAGGCAGATCCTTTGCAATGAATTGTGAAAAAGAACTGGGCTGCTTATTTAATTATTACAGCATATAATCAACTTCCATTTTTTTTGGAGTATTTCATTGGCTTTTAAGAGATCTTTGCAGATCACTTGCACTTGTGGAGTTTTGCGGGGTCATTAGGGATGGTTTGTTTGGTTTTGTTTTGTTTGGTGGGGATTTTCCGTGTCTTTCTGATTTTGGTTTTTGTTTCTTGTTCTGCCACACTGAAGTGTGATAAGGAACTTTGGGCCTGATTTGGGAGAGGTGGTCCCAGCCCTAAAGTACTTGTGCAGGGTACTAAGGCCTGTTCTTAGCATTTTTGGTGAGGAGATACAGTGTTCATGGAAACTACCTTTCCAAATTACATTTATTTCCTAAAAAGTGTATTTGGAATGTTTTTATGGTCTGGTGTGCTGGTCTTGACTGGGATAGGATTCGTTTTCTTCACAGCAGCTGGTACAGGACCCTGTTTTGGATTTCTGCTGGAAACAGTGATGATAACTCAAGGATGTTTTCATTACTCTGAGCAGTGTTTGTACAGAGCCAAGGCTTTTTCTGCTTTTCACCCACCAGTGAGGAGGCTGGGGGTGCACAAGGAGTTGAGGAGGATACAGCCAGGACAGCTGACCCCAGGGCCATCCCAGAGGGTATGGTGTCCTGCTCAGCATACAGAGCAGGGGGAAGAAGGGAGGGGTGGACATTCAGAGTGATGGCATTTGCTTTTCCAAGTCACCTTTACACGAGATAGTTTAAATCTGTCCTGGGAATGCCCAAACATTTGCTTGAGATAGGAAATGGGAATGAATTCTTTGGTTTGCTTTGCTTTTCTTGTCTGTGTGCCTTTGGCTTTCACTATTAAACTGTCTTCATCTCAGCCCATGAGTTTTGTCTTTTACCCTTCCAGTTCCCTTCCCCATCCCACTGTGGGGGGAGGAAGCAAGCAGCTGTGTGGGGCTGCATTGCTCTCCAGGGTTAAACCATGAAACTTGGGTGGATTTTGATGAAAAGTTGTTAATCCTCAAGCTTGTTTTCAATTTTCACTTGTTAGCTTATGCAAACAGGCCAGTTCAGACAGAGGAATAAAATCATCATGTCCCTTTACCTTGCTGAACTGAGATACAAAAAAAAAGCTTACTGAGCCTTTTCATGTGCAATAATTTCCTTATTGTTAGCATCTCAAGAAAGTTAAATCCCCAGTTCCTGACACAAGCACTTTTGACCTGCTGGGTTTGTTGGAAAAGCTCCACTTTGGGCCCAGGCAGCTCTGTGAGTACAGGCAGAGACATGCACCCAGTGAGTTGGGACAGGGAAGCTCTGCTCTGCACTTCTGCACCTTCCCCAGGGCTCTGTTTGCTCCTGCAGCAGCACAAGTTTGCAGTTGGAAAAACCTGCAAGTGAACATCTAGCAGTGGTTAAATCCAACAAAACTGCAGGAAATACCCTGGCATGTGAGCTCATCAGATTATACTGATTAATTCTTTTTTGTTTCCTGTTGAAGTGCTTCCCAGGGCATGTTGCATACAAAGGTGTATCAAACAAATCTCTTGATTTGTTTGATATTTTCAGAGTCAGGGAACTCTGTTTTCAGCCTTCAGCAAGTTTTCTTAGTAGCTGGGGTAAGAAGTGGGGCTAACACTGGACTGTGCTTGCCCATCCTGTGGTGGGATCACTCTGCACTTGCAGCATGAGCCCCCTGGCTCCATCCCAAGTGTTACTCTTGTGAGCTTATATTTGGGGGTGAGGGTGAGCTTTACAAGGCCCTGAGAAGGTCCCTCAAGCATTGCTGCATCAGAAGAGGGCTGGGGGAAGGTGCCTGGCTGCCATCACTGCCTGAGTGGCTCAGTTTGCTGCCAGATAACCTGGTCCAAGGCATCCAGACTGCTGAGTCTGGAATTCTGTGTTTTCTGCCTTTACTGTGATGCCTGTGCTGTTCTCTGGCTTTGGTTCTGGGGATTTGTGGAATTTTTTGGTTCTTTTATTTTTCTCCGTAATTTCAAATCAGAAGAGTTTTGACACCTCCAAATCGTTCACAAAAAGAAGTTTTTTACTCATAAATTAAACGAACTCTCCAAAATATTTCTCACCAAGGAATTTAGAGCCTACTACAGTGAATCCAGTTTCATTGGTGGGATTTTCAAAGGTCTGAGATCAGTCCTTTGAAAGTCCTTCAGTAAGGACTGAGCCCTTACTGCTCAGGTCTGCAGCCTGTCCTCCCTGTCCTCTGAAACTGGAAAACCTGGTGGGAAACTCTCTTGTTACCAAGTAGAGCTAATCATTAATTAGCAGGGGATGAAGTACACCTAACAATCTGCTCTGCCAGATGGATGCTTCAATGTTAATTTATGCTCTCAAAATAACTGGACATAGGTATGCTCCATACCATGGCCTAAATCTTGCTTTTGTTGAATTCAGTGGTAAAAAGGATGTTGGCTTTAGTGATCCAAGTGCATATTTCTTTGAGAAGAATGTATTTTGGCATCAAACTGTAACAGTAAAAATGAAATTAATAAAAGCTGTCCAGAGCAGTGGACTTTACCTTCTTACACAGGGGCACGTTGGTGAAAAGATGACGTTTTGTTTTTATCTCCCTAGAGCATTTCTGTTATCTGAATGCCAAGAAATGAGTAATTTGGTTTGGTTTTGATTTTTCTGTTTTGTTCCTATGAATAACTTCTTATGTGACTTGTTGGAACTAAGGCCTAGTCTTGGAAAAGTTAAACTGTATGTTGCTTTCTCTTTGAAAGCCTCGTGAAGGAGACCAAAAGAAAAAAAAAGCAGTTAAGTTAAAAAAAGTTTTGATGATGGCTTATTCTACCACACTTAATTTTAAATTAAGAAGAGTTACTACAAATTTCCTTCCAAATTTTTCTTCTGTTCTTTCATTTTGTTGGGATTTTTCTTGCAAGAGCTCTGGATCCTATCATTAGTTCATCCACATTTTGCAAAAGGCAGTGGATTTGTTCTGCCATGCTCATGCAAGGAGCCAGGTATTTACTAAAGGTATTATTTGTAAAGCTGGGGAAGAGAGAGGCCTTGGAGGATGGAAGAAATTTGAATTTTCTGCTTTTGTGTTTTTCATTGAAATTCAAAATATTGATGACGCATCTTACCAGTTTTTAACAATAAAAATAAGCTTTCTACACTGACCTTTAGCTTTAGTGTCCAGATGAATCTGATAGTTATTTACAGGATAAATTGTTTAATCAAAAAGCCAATTCAAATCTCTGTTAGTATCCTTTAAAAATAAAGCACTCTGTGGTACACACAGACTGATCTCACAAGCTTCAATTCTATTTTCAGGGCTCAACCAAAACATTCAATTACTTTTACCTTTGTGATACTGTGAGGATTGTTTTTAATTAAATGAAATGTTTTAGCATGCTCTAATTGGTTTTTTAGCAAATGTGTTTAACATTTAGTAGAGAGGGGCTGGTTCTGGGAGCAAGACAATGTTGTGTTGCCTCATTTATCTGAGAGCTGGGTAAATATTCCTTGAGGAACAGGGAGGGAGAAGTTATTGGTGATTTCCCTCTTACTACAGCCATGTGCAAATCCCAGAATGAAGTGCCTGAAGTGCAGGGAGGAGGTGATGTGTACAGGTTAAATGGTCTGAGCCTCACTTGTGCTGTAGGAGCAGCTCATTCCCACAGAAAGCAGAGGCTGGATCTGAGCAAGTGTTGACCTTGACTGACACCAAGTACCCATCTATCTGCTCTACTGCTCACCTTCCCAGCTGTGCTGGGGAGAGAAAATAAGCTGCAAAACAACTCATAGGTTGAGATAAGGCTAAAAGTGAAAGTTTGCATGTGCACAAGCCAAGAGTAAAATCAGTGTTATTCCCTACTTTGCATCAACAAGCCCCTTCTGGGGAAGCAGGGCTTCATCACGCGTGGTGGTAACTTGGAGAGACAAACATCTTAAATAATGAATGTCCCCCCGCTTCCTCCTCCTTTTCTTAGCTGTTATATCTGAGCTAATGTTGTATGGTCTGGAATATCCCTTTGGTTAAATTGGGACAGCTGGCCTGGTTGTGTCACCCCCAGGATTTTACCCAGCCACAGCCCCTTGTTGGTGGGGTGTCTTGGTTTGGAAAGACAGGAATCTGCTAAGGAAGGCAGGAGCCTCCCCTGAAATGGAGAATGTAAACCCTCTACACCCCTCCAAATTGCTATAAATTTTAAATTAAGGGGCTCTCAGGCAAAAAATATGGGAGCAGGAATAACAGTTCTTTACTAGGGAAAAAAAAAAAAGGATAAAATAAACAGTGCAGTACACTGGAACAGCACTGACAGAGTCAGAACCCAACCTGACACCCTGTGGGTCAGGGTGTTGGTGGCAGTCCCATTGGAATTGTGGCTCAGCCCTCCTGCAGTGTCAGGGGTGGTTCTGCTGGAGCAGGGATCCTGTAGAGAAGGATGGATTCTTCCTCTGAAGATCCAGTGGAAGAAGAGGCAGCTGCTGTTCCTCTGGGGAACCCAGTGGAGAAGCCGTGCTGGTGTCTCAAAACCTCTGGATTATATCAGGGTAGGAATGCTTGGCTCCTCCCCCTGGGCTCACATCTCCCAATGGGATGCTGTAGTTCTTATCAGCCATGCAGTGACATTCAATAGCTGTTATCAGCAGATGTCCCCTCCCGAGGAAGGTGTGAATGTGGTCACTCAGAGAGATAAGGCAAACTGCCCACTTGACAAAAGATAATCTGCCATACAGATGGCAATGGAAAACATCCTGCATTGCAATCTTCAACAGGGGGACTGTTGGGGAGACAACACTGATGCTGTGCTCAGCAGCAGCCCAAACCCTGGTGTGTCACCAGCACGTGTCCACCACCCAGTGCACAGCACTGTGGGGGCTGCTCTGGGAAAATGAGCTCCATCTCAGCCAGACCTAATACAGCAAGCCATTAGTTCAGTTCACTCTTATTCCCTGATGTACTCTCAGCCCAGTTTTGAGGTTACACTGAAGCCTGAATATACATTTCCCTGAAAAAACATGCCATAAATAATAAACTATTTCTTCACCAAAACATCACAAAGAGTTCTGTTTGAAAACAAGATTTTTAAAACAAGGCAGTGGATGAACTTAAGGGGAGTCAAAGCTACCGGAGAGCAACAACCTCTACTGAACTCTTCCTGCCAGGCCTGTGCAGTCTGGCATGGCCCAAAAATCAGGCCTGGGCCATACAGTGACTGAGCTCCCTTCAAGGGGTATTTCCAATGTAAGGGAGTCAGACCAGAGAACAGTGCTTGGCCCTTTCCTTACCACAATACATGTGACCCAGAGTGGGGTGAGGAAATCTGGGTTTTCTTACCATGGTGTAGCTTTCAGGATACTTGAAAAGGGTTCTCCCAGTAGGCTTGGTGTTAGTGTAGAGGATGGGGTAAAACTGTCATGGTTTAGGATTGGTATTTCCCAATTTAGTGCTCCCACTGAGACTCCAAACCATGTTCCCACTGAGTTGTTCACACCCTTCTCCTTCCCTTTAATGTAATGAAGAGGAGAATTGGAGGCATGAAAGTAAAGATTACAGGTTAGAACAATTTACTGGAAACAGCAGCGAGATAAGAAAATGAACAGTAACAGCAGCAGTACTATGACAGAGGGTACAGCAGAGGCAAATGATTCACCTGGAAAAGCCCCAGCAGCAGATTCCTCTGCCACAAGACTCCCTTCCCCCAGCCCTTGGCAGTGGGCTGGTGTAGAATAACCTCCAGAATAACCTGGAGTCCTGGCCATGCCCTCTCCTGGCTACTGCAAAAATTGACCCTATCCTGGCCAGAACCAGGACCAACTGTCTGAGGAGAAGCTTAATCCGAGGAGATGTGAAGGTGTTGGGAAAAGGAGGCTACACAGCAATAGATGAAAGTGTGACAAAATCTGGGAAAATGAGGCATGCTCACTTAATCTTGCAGTTGTAATGGGATTTCCTTCCCCCTCAGAGTAAGCATTGAGATTTGCAGAGAGCATGGAGGTCTGGATCAGAGCAGAGCCATAGCTAGGCACTTTGATACTGAAATCAACTCCTTTATTTATTCAAAAATCAGAGTTGACTGTGGGTTAATCCTACCCCTCATCTCTTGCTTGCTGCAGGATTTTCCTTTTCTTCTCTCCTGCTTCCTATTGACTTTTAATCTGTCTCCCAGTCTGATTAGGAAGGTGTGGGGCTGAGATGTGACTGTTCTTGCATCCCATGCATCTCAACAGACTGAGAGAGACCTGCTGAAATATAGGATGAGGTCTCCAAAAGGGATGCCTTCAATTATCTGTATTACAAGCACCATTTCAGGGAAGGAGAAGAAGGGAATAAGGATCTGTTTGTGATCACGAATTTTCCATGTTGGCCTGTCCTATTTTGCTTGCAAGTGGGAAATCTACCCTTATTTGACAATGCTGCATTCAGGGGCGACTGAATATGATCCTTCTCCCTCCATGTGAGCCAAAGACATTTAAACAGAGTATGTAACTAGGTGGTGTATTAAATTTATGGTTAGTAGCTCCCAAAAACTCCAAAGAAGCTAAAAGAAGCTTGTTCATGATTTATTTTGTAGGGCAGGCTGAAGAATAGTTGAGTGCCCTGGTTTAGGGCAAATCTGGGAGGAAAATTCCAAAGGAGTCCCTCTAGAAAAACAGATTCAAGTGAACTGTTCAGCCCCTCCCCAAACTGGTTTGGGAAAAGGTTTCCTTGGAGAAAAAGTGGAAAAAACTGTTTATTTAACAAGCATAAAAAATAATAATATTAAACAATAAAACCTCTTGCTGTTCTGAAGAGATGGCAAATTCAGAAAGTCCTTGTAGCTCAGTCTCTTATCAGTCCCTCCTGCACTGGAAAATGCCTCGTCCTGGCCCTGGTGGGCCACAGGTGTGAGCTCCCAGTGTTTTTCTAGGTTTTCAGTCCACAGCAGGTTTGAACAGGTCCAAGAAAAAGAAAAGCCACAGTCCAGGGCACTTCACTGCCTCAGCTGGCTAAAAAAACTAACTAAAAAGCAAAGGAGAGCTCTGTCCCACTGTCTGTCCATGCTGCAGACAGCACAGTCCAGGGGAAGGAGTGCAGGGGAGCAAGTGCAGTGTCTGAAAACAAACTGTGCTTCTTCTCTTCCCCCCTTCATTCTCAGAACCAGCCTTAAAGGTGTAAAACTTAACATCCAGCATAAACAGAACAGACAACTGGGATACAAGCATCATAAAGTCACCCCAGGACAGTGAGAGATGTTGACATTAATATTTTGAGAGGTATGGTTAAACTGGTGTTTATAGCTACCTAGTGCCAACTTGCTTGATGAAAACTATGCAAGATTTCCAAGAGTATCAGGAAACCAAGGTTGGGAGAGGAAAAGGGAGCCAGCCCCTTTTTTATAGATGAAATTGCAAGAAGATTTGAGTTACTGTGCAGTTGTATTTGTTACTGGGGACAGTGGCGTGGTGTGAAGTGTAAGCAGACAGATGCATTGCAGATGACAGCTGGAAGTCTCTGACTGACTGAGTGACATCTCGATAATATTAAGAAGTGATCCCATCCTTTTGCTATGGTGTTATGTTATCTGGTTCCCAGACCAGGCAGTCTGTAGCAGTTTTGCTTAGTGCACAGTCCTTCAAAGCAGCGTGCAGCCCTCTGATCTGCTGCAGACTGTGCAAGGGGAAAGCAGGCTGTGTGCATTGAATCACTGAGTGCTTTATGGTGTTCCTATCACTGTGGATTAGAGTGCAGCTTTTGGAAGAGCCCCAGTAAAAACAAATACTGTATTTGAGACATAATCAGTGACTGTAGCAACATTGCTTAAGTATGTAACAACATATCTATGGGTGGGGGAGTGAGAATTACATGGTTCAGTCGCAGCACAGGTAGGAAAAATTGCTCTCTTTATGTGTCTTCTCTGTGGCTCAGCTGGGATTTATTGTCATAACTAAATAATTTTGTACCAAAAAGTAGCCATTTTCTCCCACTGTAGCTTTAAATACTGATTTGGAGGTGGGAAGGCAGCACTGAGATGCCTGTGGCTCTGTCATGCCCATGATTTCTTTCAGCACAGGAGGCAGAGTCCCTGGCATAGTCTGGAGTGCAGCATCCCCTCTGCTCCCAGCAGCAGACTCTGCTGCTCTCTGTCCACCAGCAAAAGCTGGGACACTTGCAGCATTCCCTGGAGTGGAAATTGGACTCCTGTTTTCCCTCTTTTAAAATTTTTATTTCCATAATAGTAGATGTACTTAGTGGAAACAAACCTGTGAGAGATTGGAGGTGTCTGTGTTGCCTTCCTGGAGGGAGCAGCTGCCTTGGCACAAGGAGCTTGTCTGGGCTGGATGAAGAAATGGTGGTGGCAACAGCTGGGCTTTGTTTTTGGGCTATAAACAAGGACTTGCAAGTAGGTTGTAAAGGGAGGTTTGGGTTAGTCTTTGAGCTGAGGCGTGGTTTCTGCACTTTAGTTTCAGTACTGCCACAGCTGCTTCACAGATTTTTAAGAGCAACAGCCCTTCTTCAGGCAGTGAAAATCTTCTTGAAGCCAAGTAGTGGTATTTTTGGCCTTAATTTCTCTGATTCCTTTTCCTATCCACAAAGCAGGATAAATGAGCTGCTATCTTTACCCTTTCCTGCTGAGGCTGTCTAGATAAGAAGTTTGCTAGTGGTACAGTAATGGTTTTGTGGGGCACTTCTCCCAGTTTGTCAGGTTGTAGTCCTCCAACCTTAGAGCTTATGGGTTGAAACTGGTGGAGGGATCTTCCAATACCATAAAAATGCTCTGATGTGAGGGTGCTGATGTGATTGTAACTTTTGCATCTATTCCCTGATCAGCAAGCCAAGCAGGCAGCTGCCTTCAGGACAGGGTTCTTGCAGTATTGCTGATGTCCCTGGTTGGTTATATATTTATTTGTGTGTTTTCTTTCTAATTATGCTGATATTTACTGCTCAGCAGCTGCAGTCTGAGGAGGAGAGTGGTAAGTGCTGGCTGTGCAGCTGACACCAGCCTTGTGCCTTGGCTGTGTGTCAGCAAAGGCCTCTTGCCAGCTGGGCTAGAGCTGTGTGGCCTTGGCCTTCACTTGGCCAAAAGGTTGTTTGGAGTTACCCACTAGATAACACCCTGAAACTGCACCAGAAAAGAAAAAAAATAAAATAAAAGGGTTGTCTGATTTCTGTGGCAAACGACTGAGAATTTGTGGTCGGGGCTTCCCTGAGGATTGGGATCTGCCATAGTGAAAAACCCCCACAAAATGAATGTTTGGGCAGTTCTGGGTAGGTGATACTGTCCTGATTCCTGGTCCTGAATTGCCTGTTGTGTGTCAATATGTGTTCTGTAGTTTTCTCACATCTGTTTCTGAGCAATTCTGGATGTGCTGGTTTTATGGAACCTGCTAGGTGCCCTGTGTGGGAGAGCATCAGAAAATGGTCTTGAGAAATTTTCTTGTCCAGAATCCTTCATTATCCATGTCCTGAGACCTAGCTCCAGTGTGATACTGGCACTAAAAGAGACCTGGACTGAGGGATGAAATGGTCTTCTGGACCTTATGCTATAAATTTCAGAAATCTTTTAACAATTTATCGCTCTTTTGATTCTGCAGTAAAGCCTGCTTTTTTTTTTAAATGAACAAAAATATAAAGTCTCATGACACTGTTTCTACGGGTCACTGTCCCAGTTCAGGAGCTCTTGAATTTACTTGATAGCTGCTTCCCATTTCCATTTCTGCTGCTGGCTGATATTTACAAACGAACGAGACGGAAAAACCTATCTTTTTTAACCATTTTCTCAAAACCCTCTAACTTTATAAATCCCAACAATTTCCAGTGGCAGGATCATGGTTAGGAGCATTGTACTCTGTATAACAGATATGAGAATGAAGGGGTGGGATGTCTGAGTTGAGCTCAGATGTGGCATCTAGGATAATGTTAAACCTGACTCTCAACTGGTCTCTGGAAGGTTTTACACCTGTTTTCATGTGGGAAGATGAAAGTGATGAGGTTAAGGACAATTCACACCTGTTTGCTTCAGGGAGATGTGAAGATCTATTTGTAAAATCCGTTTTCAGACAGTGCATGCCCTGAATTGCTGAGTGTCAGGAAGTGATGGAGACAGGCTGCTGCAAGGCCTGCTGCAGGATGCTGCATTGTTATTGAGGAATAATTGTTATTGAGGAATAATTGTTATTGGGGAGGAATAATTGTTATTGGGGAGGATGAGGTGTCTGCATTTGGAGCCCCATTTTTCCCTGGCAACAACAGACGCAAATTATTCCCTGCTCTGGTGATTGCAGCCTGTTTGCCAGCACAGAGCTTTGTGCTGAAATCTTTGGGCTGGCATGCAGTAATTGGTTGGTTTTTAATTTTTTCCTTTTTTAAACAGCACTTCAAATGGTGCAGCTTTGCCATGGGGTTATAATTACATAAGCCATAGAAATGTACTTCAATGACCAGTCAAATGGGTTTGTTTTTTCCAGTAGTTTAAGCTTGGCATTTTTTAAGTTGTTGAAGGAATAGAATTGAAATTCATTGGGGAGTTTAATTTCATCAAGCCCTCTATAGCTTCATGCTTTTGCTGTGTCTTTGTGCATTTGGGCTGCCTGTAAATGGCTCATTCACTTTCATAAAGGAATTAACACAACTGTGCAGCTGTGTAAGGAGCCAGTCCCCAATCCCTGCCCCATGCTGCTCAGCTTGCCCAAGTTTATTGACATAAACACGCAGAAGTGGCCTCTAAGCCTTTCAGCTGGTAGAAAAGTTTTATATTTTATTAATTTTACTGTAGTCCTTTATTCTACTTTTGAGCATAGACAGACACCTGAGGTCTAACATGGTACAGAAGGTTTTAGTGGCTGCTCTGGGGATGCTCCTGCCACTGACTGTTGCTGGGGGGTGGCTGCTGCCTTGCAGCCCTGTCAGGCTTTATGGTCAGCAAGAAACTTGCTTGCTTTTTGTCACTTCAGGAATTTTCAGCTCTGTAGGCTTGCCTGCTGGTTCTGTAAGTGTCAGCTTAATCTGGGGTCTGCCCCTGTGGGATCTCAGCACCTCAGGACTGAGGTGCAGAGGCACCGAGACCACCCTTGGGGGGCTCGGGAGTCCTGGAATGTTGCCAGAAGTGTCTGGTGGCTGCACTTTGATCCTACACAGGAGACGACACCTGTATGAGGATGGGAGGATTTCACTGGGGTAAATGGTGAAGGGATAAGTTAATTAGAGTGTAAGACACAGGGTTTAGGATTTCTGTACAGGGGGGTCTAAAGAAGTAAGATGGAGGAATTGGGGCGTGTCCTCTTCTTCTTCTTCTTCTTCTTCTTGGCCCCCATCTTCTGTGGTGATGGTGGCACTTTGGGATTGGTTATTACTAAAAGTGCACTGGTTAATAAAGGTAAAAGGCATTGGGGAAAATTGATAAATATTGTATACGTAACTTCGAGTATAAAGATAGGTGACTGCCCCGGGGCTCGCAGTGTGCTCATGGCTGGCTGCTGTGCAGACCTCTGTCGGGCCAAGAGAAAATCTTTTAGATAAACAATTAATAAACACCGAGAACGAGAAAAGATCTGGAGCCTCTTCTTGTCCTTTGAAGCGCGGGCTGTCCAAGGCCACCCCGGGCCTTTCCAGGTCACCTAAACAGAAAAACCCGGCATGCCCCCAGCTTAATGTGGAGGGCTTAGCCAAAAAACAGTGCTTTGCAAGGCAGAGTCCTCTACAAGCAGTGCTTGTCCCCTGCTACATCCCCTTTCCTGCCCAGCCCTGGGTTCTCCTCCATGTGTGCCCTGTCAGCCCCTGTGATTTACCTTCCCTCCTAACATGGGACTTGTGGAGCCTGATGATGCTTTCTGGCACTGGGAAACTGAGAGGGAGGAGCCAGGGGACTTGTACTTGTTAGATGTGGCAGGCCTCCTCCACGGGGATTTCTATAACCAGCAAATCCGGGGAGGAGTTAAAGCCCTGCTCGCCTGATGTGGAGACATGAACGAGCAGGAACCTTCTCCAGCAGCTCCTGCTCTGCGGAACGCGCTGCCTGCACATTGCAGCCTGAACAGAGACCTGCTGCCTGGCCCTGGGTGGCTGTGCTGGATTTTGGGGTGGTGGCTCTGGAGCTGGGGTGCTCCTGGCGGTGCTGCCTCGGCTGCCGCGCTCCGTGCGCGCTCACCGCCATCCCCATGGAAACGCAGCCGCTCTTCCCTCTGTGCATGGCACTGCCTAACCGGGATTTTCATGCTTTTGGCAGTCTTGTTCCTTAAAGCAGGGACTTTAGCTGTGAAAGGTGAGCATGTGGAGAAGGAGCTGGTTACAGGTTGCTTTAATTCTTTCACTTGTGGGCTTCAGGTACTCAGTTTTCACTCTGGCCCCTTGCAAGTGGGGAGGGAGAAGGATGGACATTGTCAGTGGGTTCAGTTCTGCTCCACAGACTGAGCTGCAGGCTTGGGGGAAGGGTTACTGTGTTACCATGTGAGTTTTTATGCATAAGTTGGGCTTTTGAGTGATTCTAAGAATTATTCTCTGGTTTGACTGAATTGGTTCTCACTGCTTTCTTCATTGTCTGCCATCTCTGCAATTCCTCACTTAAAAATTCCAGGCTGATGGGCTGTTAGCATGGGCTGAGGCCAGCAGGACATACAGGCTTCTCTGCCTTTTCTTTAATTAAACTTCAGCATCTTCTGATTGTTTTCTTGTGATTGTGCTCCACTTTGTTGAACCCATCTTTGACAAGGCTCAGCCTGTTCAGTTTGCACCAGAACTTCTGTACTTGTTGGCAGTGTCATAATGCCAGTCCTTCTCAGACTTTTTTTCTGAGGCAGATGTGAAAGGAGCTCACAGAGCAGAGATTGGCCTAAGATCACACAAGAAAACCTGGAATAATACTGCAGGCAGCTTTGAATTCTCAGCTTTGATCTGTAAAACCTGGTGGGGGAAGTCTCTTCTTGTAAGGGTAAGTGCATCAAGGGCAGTTCAGAGAATAAAGTATTTCTGTTCTGATGACCATATAAACACATTATATTTCAGGCTTGGGGATGCTACAGACTCTTCAGATTCTTGTCACCTCAAAAGATCCAACTGTTGTGTGTCTGCTGTAGCTGCAATCACAGAGTAAAGTGATTTTAGAAAAATGTTTTGTTTAAGCACTCTAGCAAAACTGTCTTCTGGGTCTGTGCAGAGCAGAGAGGAAATTTGAGGGGGATATGCAATACCTTGAAGTTTTTTGCTTACTTAGTAACTTAGGCTTGATTTCCACATCTGAGATATAGGAAAAAAATTAATGAAATACTTGGAGATGGTTGATGGTAGAGGGAAGGACTTGTCAAGCAGCCTTTTCCTCTGTAAAGTAAAATCTCCCTGTCAGTTACAGGGAGATCTGTTGCACTGTTTAGAATAATGCTGCAGTTAAATCATGTTTATGATGAGCCCTGGGAGACCAGGGACATGAACACAGTGAAACTGCTCCTCTGTTCCATTCTCTGCACAAGATTATTTGGGAATGTTGATAACCAGGGGGATCCCTGGCCACCCATAGCTGGCTTGCAGTGTGGCTTTGTGCTGTGTGGCTTTATCTACTGGAATGTTTGAAATCAGGAATAAAGTTCTAACTTGTGAATGTTCAAATTACCACTGAGTTAGCACTGAAACACTGAGCAGGTTGTTCCCTACCGAGGTGCTGAGCCATTGCATCTCCAGCTGCCTGCAACAGGAATTACCAGAAGCTCAGCAGTTTGGAAGCTGCTGAACGACTTGCAAGCAGATGCAGATGACTGTTTCTCAGCAGTGAAGTTGAGAATACTGGCCTGAATTTCCATAGCAAAGGAATATAAATAAATAGCAAGAAATTAAACAGGATGGAGAGAGGAAGAAGTTCATGACAGCCATAAATGTTATGAGAAATTAACTCTTTCTTCATATCTGTTTTTAGAGTAGCAAATCAGCCAGTGTAACCTGGCAGTGGTGTTAAATCTCTCATGGTGATTTGATGCCTGGGAGTTGAGTGAGGCTGGCTGGTAGCTTGGTGTTGCATTGATCTGATTTGATGGGATTGTTCCAGCCCAGTCAATCACAAGCTTTTGCTTCTGATCTCCCCCATGTCCCAGTTCTGGCCAGGACAGGGTTGATTTGTGCAGTGGGAAGGAAGGGGCATGGTGAGCACCTGGAGGGTCTGGCAGCAGTCAGGTGTTGCTGGGCTCTGGGTGGTGACTGAATTGCAGGTGAAGCACCCATGTCCCTTGTACCCTGTTATTAATATTGTTGCTGCTCATTTCCTTACTTCACTTCTGTTTTCAGTAATTTTTTCTTACCTTAGCCCTCGATCTTTATGTTTTGTGCCTCTAATTCTTCTCTCCAGCCCCTGCAGTATTAGGGGAGAGGTGTGAGCAAGCAGTGCATGGTTTGGAGTGTTTCAGTGGGAACACTAAGTTGGAGAATACCATTCCTAAAATACAGCACCCCACCTCCACAATGGCCTAATCCTCTTCTCATTTTGACAAAATTCTTGTTCTTCATATGCACAATAAAGTTACAGAGAATATATCCTTTCTTACCTTTGTGTTATCCTGCAGGAACTGCAGGTTGAGTTTGCAGTAGGGAACAGGGAGAGACTCCCAACTTTTGTTCCCTTGTGTCAGACAGGACTTTCCCTGTTGAATTCACCCAGACCACAGATCTGCAGAAAACATGTTGTTATCTGAAGTGGGGCAGTTCTGATCTTGTAGGGCAGAGTGAGCCTTTCTCACTGTAAAAAGTAATAGGGTTTTTTTTTTATTTGCAAACTGCTTTGCTACTGCCCTGCTGGGGCTGCCATGTGTGCCAACACAGTGCCAGGTATGAGCAAGCAGAACACCTGGAGTTTTAGGGAGCACTGCCTGCTCCTGGCATATCTGAGGGAGAAAGTGTCTAGGTGAGCACTTGATAGTATAATAGGCATTGTTCTGAAGCAGCAGTGTCTTTAGAAATGCCACAATATATGCCTTATTTTCCTCTTCTTTTGAAAGCTGCGTGGTGGACAATTGGATGTATTGGGAGGACAAGACAATGATTCTCAGTGTGGAGGCAAAGTCTGGCACTACGCTGAGGTACAATAGGGCATTATAATTTCTATTTTTAAATGCAATAGTTAAATTTTAAAGCCATAACTGAATATACTTGTAAATGTTTACTGCATCTACTGCCATTATCTTTTCTCCACTTCTTGTTTGTTTTTTTGCCCACTGCTCTGCTTTTTGCACACAAGTGCACAATTCTCCCTGCAGGCTTTTTGTCAGCACATACAGCTGTGAGTTGACCTGCACATCAATCTTCTCTTACCTAGGGAAATACTTCAACTCATGTAGATCTGCTCCTTCCATCAAGAGAGCCATCCTCTTCATAGATCTTCAGGTCATTTAAAAGAAAAAAATATCTTCAAGCACTTTTCCAGAATCTTCACTGCTAATTGATTGCTCCCTCTGGGAATTATTTGGTAAACTATAAAAGCAGAGCTGTGAACATGGAAATGCTCATGGGTGTTCAAGCACAGGAATGGGTTAATTGTTCCATGGGGATATGGTACCATTTGCTCTCTCCCCTCCTTGCTCTTTCAGTAAATTTTTCTTTTCTGGTGTGAGATAAGAATTAGAGCTGTTGAACCAGACTGGGTTCTAGTTGAATACAAACAAGAAGCAATTTTCTGCACATACAAACAGAAATTGGCATCCTGGTTTTGATTAGTGGAGTAATGCTTCAGGACCCTTCTCCACACCTGTGAAGTCTAGCTGAGCTGCCTCATTTAAAAAGGGCTTTTTTCTTTTTTTAAATAGCATGTGATTACATAAAAACTTCATCTGTTTTTAGATACATCAGCATCAAGGCAGTCATTTGATAATCAGAAAACCATACAAATCTGATAGCATGGCACAACAGCAAATTGCTGTTGTTTGGTGGAAGTGTAGTGGGGAGCTTTGCTTTCACTGCTGCTCCCTCAGTTCTGTGCCAGCAATTTCTCAGTTGTTGGGACAGGCTGGAAGCTGTCTGAACACACAAGGGAATGTGAATAAAATGCCAGCAGTCTCTGTGATTAAGTGGATATCTTTGTATTTAGTTCTTGTTTAATAATACACCAAGGCTGTGCTTCTCTTGAATCTTCTCTATGTGTTGAAATTATCTGATGCCTAAAATATGACCCTTTATGTGTAATTTTGCTTTTGTGTTTGTAACAGGAGTTAAGTTGGGGACAGTATTTGGTCCAAACTGTGGGCTGACCTATGTCTCACCTTTTATTTCTTTTTCTGGCAGCTGAGGCAATTGATATTATGGAAGTTGGTAATAATATTTGAAGCATGCCTGGAAATATCTGATAAGTGACTTCATTCTTTTGATAAAGGAGTGAGGCAGAGAAAAGCAGAGCTTAGTGTAAAGTTTATTAAATGGCAGAGCACGTTTAATCTTCCCACCCCACAAATTGAAGCCAGAATCCAGCATCTGTAATCACCAATGTCCCCACATCATCACTAAAAACTGATTTGTCTTTGCCACAGCAGATTGTTTTTTTCTTTCTCAGATGGACATAATGGGTTGTTTGTTCTTTCTCCTTGGACAGCTGAATAATAAGTGCACAAACCACCTTCCTCTGTGCTCCAAAATCATGGAAATCAGCAAGTTGCACAGCTACCCTTTTTGTTATTATTGTAGCATGCTGTAAGGGCTAATATTCATTAATATGCAATGGCAACTGCTTGTGTTTGAGATAAAGTATTCTACAACTTCCAGTTAAATGGCAGATGAACATAAAGTTGCATTTTGAGGGGCAGGTATGTGAACACTTAGAGCATGTTCATGAGCTGTCATATGCCCACTGTTGAGCACTTCTCTCCTTATCTCTTTCCCCATATCTTGCCTTCAGTGCACTTCATTTTATTGAACTTTAAGGATGATTGAAAACTTCATGAGAACTAAATTAAAGTCTTGAATAGATAGGTTGTCAGAAACTACTACCTGAGTTGTAGTAGTAGCAGCAGAACCAATAATGGGTTGCTGCACAACGCATATGTTTTATGTTTTCTGGCTTTTCTCCACTATTTTAGTGCTTTGCTACCCTTCACATTTACCCCTTGAGAACAAGAGCTCTCACACACACTAAAGCATCTTAAAATGGAAGAACACCTTTCTTGACCTTTTTTTTCTTTACTAGAGCCACAGGACTTTGTTTCAGAGAATTCAGCACCTGTATGTGCAGTTGCTTTCCCACACTTGAGGTTCTGCTTTATAAGTTTTGGTCTTGATGTCGAAATATGAGGGTGTGTAGGAGAGAGATCAGCCAGGACAATGTCTCCTTTTAGCCCTCAAAACCCATATTTGGAGGACTGGTGTTGCTGAAACTGCTGTGAGACTGTATTTTTCTCTGAGGTACACAGCTTAAAAGATAAAGCTTAAGAGATAAGTGAAACTTGAAATAAATGTGTGCTGGTGCATTGGGCAGTAAAAGAGAATGCTGGCCTCTGTTGACAAAGCAGATCACACAGCCCCTGTGTTATCCAAGGGGTGAAACATGTCCCTTACTAAGCAAAAACCTTTTCTCTTCTTCAAGGTTCCTTGTCCCTGGTGTTTCTTTTTATTGTTTGTGTTTTTTCTATACAAATACCTTAGAAAAAAGTCGCTGTAAGCTGTGAGTTGTGTCCTCTCCAAAGCCAGCAAAGTAGCAGGATAAACCAGTGAGACTGATTTGGCTGGTTCCTCATGATCAGTTGTACATGTAATTCCAAAAGGCTTGAGTTCACAATATTGCCCGTACGTGGTGCAGAGTGCCCTTCCTTGGGATTCTGGATTTTACTAAATGGCTGGTTGGATACAAAGGCTGAAAAACTAGTAAAAGCAGGAAAATTCTAAATCTTGCATTAGTTTGACTGATCTTTGTAGTGGTGCAGATGTGAATTTACATAGAAAGTTTATCTAAGACAGAAGTAAATTCTTTTCTTAGAAGGATGAGTGAAATTTTCCTTACCTGTTCTTACCTACTCTGGAGTGGAATTGCTCACGATGAACATGAGTGCTGAGGGAAAACTAACAGTACTAGATTCAGTCATGTCTTTAAATAAACTTAAAAACAAAACTGTTAGCTTCATAACTTATATTTAGCATGACCATTTAGTCCATCTTGAATATATCAGAAGTCAGTGCAGAGGAATGAATAAGAAACCATAGCACAAATTAGTGCAGGATGACATTGTTCCATGTGTAACATGAAAGCATTTGGCACCATGAGCTCATTTTGATCTCACTTGTTGTGTCTTCTGCCTCCTACCAGCTTAGAAAAGAGCTGAAGCTGTGCCTTAATGAGATTAACTCAACAGGAATGATCTGTGCTTTACTCAGAGTTTATCAAGTGTATTTAACTTTCATGAAAGCAAGGATTGGTTAGATGTTTTCCTCACCTACTGCCTCTGCTCAGTGATTCATTGGGTCTAAAAATTATAACAGCTCCAGTGAAGTCCCTTCTCACCTTACTGAGGAAGAGATCCCATGGTACAGTGGCACCTTGGATGGAAAGCAGAAGTTCCCTGTGCTTACAGAGACTTGGCACCCATGTGTGAAGGAGCTCAGTTCATTTTGGTTACCCATAGGGATCTGAGAGGTACTGAAGTGCCTGACTCCTTTTCCACTTCTCTTGAAGCAGGGGGTCCTTTGGAAACCTCACAGTAATCAGCCCTGCCTACCTTTGAAAGTTGGGCTGCTGAATTTTACTGTGGAAGTTGGCTGGTAAGCAATAGTGGAGAAGTCCTGCCATGAGAAGCAGCAGCTCTAAGTTGATTTTTTCCTTCCATCAGTGACTAATATATACCATCCCCCAGTCTGATTTCTAGGAGGTTCTCCTCAAGCCTTGTTTGCTTGGTGCCTTACAGCTAATACACAGTGCTGAAACCTGAAATTAGTTCAGCTGTGTCAGGGCTAGCAGATAGCCATTTCCTAGGAGAAGATACTGAGCACTCTGTACAGGTTTTGCAGTGTGGTGAAAATCCAGGTTAGCAGAAACAGCCAAAAGTGAAGGCTGAATTATATCAGATTCCTGAGTCATCAGCTATTGATGCAGAAGATCCTGCTACGCTTTTGTTGTGATGCTGCTAAGGAGCATTTCCAGCCCTCTGGGCAAAGACATCAAAGGATGGTGAAGATAAAAAGAGACCACTGTTGACTTTGAGAAAAATGTTCTATTTATACAGGCAGATGTTGAAGTAACTGAAAACTTTAGGGCTGCTTTAATGAAAGTTTGGTAGTCCTCAGCCTCCAAAAACTCGTACTCAGGTTTGCTTTCTTTCCTCCAAAATCATAGAGCTGGCTTTTGTGCCCCTGGTTCTCAGCAGAGGAAGGTTTTCCAGAATGAATGAGAGCAAAGCAAGGCCTGCTGTGACCTGGCAGGGCAGGAGGGTTGGCTGAGCCATGTCCATTGCCAGAGGTGCCCCTCAGTCGTGGCAGTCTCTTTCTCACATGCACATCTGGGCTCCTGATATATGGGCTGCTGTGTTTGGGTCAGGTCTGATTCTCTTCTGGGGTGGTCCCCAGCTCATGCTCTGGCACAGCTCTCTTCCACCAGTACTCCATGTGCTCTTCCCTTGGCTGCTGACACTCACTGTTGGGTTTAAGAGCATCTTCAGACAATTAATATAAAGAAACACCACAGCTTTATGTGGGATTTCTAAACCAGGCAAGATTCTGTCTCACAAGGCCTATCCAGGCTGTACTTGTCTGTTGAAAATGAACAGCCAAACCAGTAAAGGTGGTTTTGCCCTTGCTTTCTCTTGTAGTGAGATTCTCTGGAGTCTAGCATGGTGTGAGCTCTGAGGTTTCCTCAGTGGTGCATTCTTGACAGGCTGGATGGATGGGCTTAGTCCAACAACATGAAGTTTAACAAATCCAAGTGCCAGTCCTGCATTTTGGCTACAATAACCCCTGCAATGCTCAAGGCTGGGGATGGTGTGGCTGGACAGTGCCCAGGCAGAAAGGGACCTGGGGGTGCTGCTCAACAGCGACTGAACGTGAGCCAGCAGAGTGCCCTGGTGGCCAAGAAGGCCAATGGCTCCTGGCCTGGATCAGGAATGGTGTGGCCAGCAGGAGCAGGGAGCTCATTCTGCCCCTGCACTGGGCACTGCTGAGGGCACACCTGAGTGCTGTGTCCAGCTCTGGCCCCTCAGCTTGGGAAGGACATGGAGGGGCTGGAGCACATCAGAAGGAAGGAACACCTTGGTGTGTGACCCTGGATCATGTTCAGCTGCTAGAGCACACTGACAGCTTCTCCAAATGCCTCCTGGGCATCTGAACCCTCTGTTGAGGTTAACATGGGGAATATCGTTATAGGGAAGACAGAAATTAAAAATTCCCATTCCCAAAACATTCCCGTCATTGTGCCAGATCAGCAGGAGCCAGCAGTGCACAGACATTCCTGTCACCCCTGTCTCTGCTCCATCATGGACCAGGCTCTTGATTCCACACTCATAGGAAACAGCACCTAAATCCATGGGTGAAATTGCAGCTTATGGTGCAAAATGCTCTTTGGGCAATTTGATGTGATAGGATTTGACTGCTTTGTACATCAGAGGATCATTCTGCAATTCATGGAACTGCTTCTTCTAGCAGTGGAGCAAAAAGGCAAAGAATTTACTGGCAAACAAATGAATGGTAACTTCCCTCTCTTGGATTTATTCAGTTCTTTGAGGTACAAATGTGTTCTTGATGGCCAGAGAAATCAGTCATTCTGCATTAGGAAGCTTGGTTGATGTCTTTAGCAGGCCTTTGTGAAGCTCTGTGTAAGTGGTTTTAGAAACAACTTAGACGGAAAAATAGGATGTGGTTTAACACAGAAGCACTTAATTATGTTTTTATGTTGCTACTTAAAATTTTAATTGTGAGTATGTGAAAATGTATTATTTCATATGTGAAAATAAGTTCCTTCATCCCTCCAAAACACCCCTGGTGTGACATTAATCACTGCCATACTACTGTGACTTGTACTACACCTGAATTTTAATCATTGTATTGTTATGTTCCAATTTGATATCTCTCTTGGTGTCACAAGATCAGATGTGTTTAATTATGGAACAGGATCCTGCTGAGGTTTACACATAGAGCATGCCCCAAGGACGTTGTATCTGAGCTGTGTGTTGGCTCGCCTTCCTTAGCAGCCTCCATCATCTGTGCAGCTTCCCAGCCCCACAGGGAATGTGCTGAGGAAGGAAGGGCTGCTCAGCAGTGTGACAGTGGTCACAGGGGTTTTTGGATGAGGGAAGAGATGAGGATCTGACTCCATGTTTCAGAAGGCTTGATTTATTATTTTATGATATATATTATATTAAAACTATATTAAAAGAATAGAAGAAAGGATTTCCTCATAAGGCTAGCTAAGAATAGAATAGGAAAGAATGATAACAAAGGCTCTGTCTCAAACTCTCTGTCCAAGCCAGCTGGCTGTGATTGGCCATTAATTAGAAACAACCACATGAGACCAATCACAGATGCATCTGTTGCATTCCACAGCAGCAGATAATCAATGTTTACATTTTGTTCCTGAGGCCTCCCAGCTTCTCAGGAGAAAAAATCCTAAGGAAAAGATTTTTCATAAAAGATGTCTGTGACACAGCAGAGCTTGAGGAGTGGGAAAAGGTGCATCAGAGTGGGGCCAAACAGACTAGGATTGTGTATTGAGATATTCTGCATCAAGAATAATTGCAGACACTTGGGATTTGGACTAAGATGGACAATACTGGAGTCTGAGGTGTTGTCTGTGATAATGCACTGGAATAGCAAAGGAAACTCTCAGCTTGGCAGCTGGGCACACTGTCACAGCCCAGTGAGAAGGCTTTTTAGCTCCTAACCTTCCAGTGAGATTTGAATCTTGGCACCGAGTGAAGGAGACCTTGTGCAATAACCACTGGATTTCCTAATGCCTTGTCTGTTGCTCCCCCTCTTGATCTAAGAGCTTTGAAGATCAGAGACTCATTTATGATTGTTTTCTGTTCTTTGAGCAGCTTTCACCCCCTCACTTCTTTTTCAAAACCCTCCATGTTGTTTATTTACTGATATATGCAAGCAGGAAATTAAAATGGTGACTTAGCAAATTATTTCTGCCAGAACAAAGCCTGCAGACTGTATCTCCAAGCATAAGCTTGACAATAAAGCCTTGCACTCAGCAAAACAGAAGCTGTCTATATTGAAAGAAGAGATCCTCTCTTTCCCAGGCTGTCCTGCACTCTCTGTTCCAAGTCCTGGTTTCAGACAGTTTTTGTACAAATCCTCCAATTGCTCTCTCAAATACAAACAGCTCAGGCAGCAGTTGTTTGCAGAAACCTCCTGGAACTGCTGCTGGAGACTCTGCTTACTGGAAGTGAGATCCTGCTGGAGACCTCTGCACCATGTCAGACTAAATTAGATGTAGATCCCTAGTTATGCTGTAAGTCTTATTCATATTCATCCTCTCTACAGGACTGAATCTTATTGTTCAGGTCATTATTTCCTTTGCCAGCTTTTTTGCTGTTGCTGGATTGTTCTGTGGATGGAGCTGGCAGGGTACTGTGGTCCTGCTGTCCTGTGGCCCTGTGCTTTTCTCTCCCTGCAATGAGTGTGCAGGCAATACCTGTGTGTTTGTTTCTGTTGTTTTGCACTGTGAAAAAAGCCAAATATTTGCTTGAAAGTGAAGTCTCATACATTGCTGAAAGCTGTGCTCCCTGTATCCTCAGCATAGTTTAAAAATATTCTTTAACTGTTTATTCCCCCAGAGAACTTATCAGAAGAGCAGTAAATGTTAAGACCTGTCTGGGCTGTGTGAGGCCACAGTGAATATCTACTTTTGTGCTCTTTTGTAAAGATGAGATGCAATAAAACCTGATATTGATACTGACTTTTTTTAGAAAGTGCTTTGAGGTCTTGTGAAAAGCAGCAAAGAGAAGCCAGGTGGAATTGTGCCTAAGAGTCTTTTCACCTCCCTGTCAGGTCCACTCACAGCCTACCTAAAGAATTTGTGTTCTTTAGTTGTTATTCCATCTGTTACTGTCTTAATTCAACATTTTACTTAGTTTTCTATGTTTTTCTAGGGTATTAAGTGTTTTCTGTGACCTAAATATATTTTTAAGACAGAACTTCCTGAAAGTAAGACAGGGAGAACTCACTGAGAGAAGCCCTGTGGAGAAGGACTTGGAGTGGATGAAAAGCTGGGCATGAGCCAACAATGTGCAGATGCAGCCCAGAAAGCCAACCATGTCCTAGGCTGAATCAAGAAAGTGGACAACAGGTCAAGGATTCTCCCCCTCTCATGGGTGTACCTGGAGTGCTGTGTCCAGGTCTGGGCATAGGAGTTATTAGAGAGGGTCCAGAGGAGGCCACGGAGATGCTCCAAGGGCTGGAGCCAGGCTGGCAGAGCTGGGGGTGCTCACCTGGAGAGGAGAAGGCTCCAGGGACACCTCAGAGCCCCTGCCAGGGCCTGAAGTGGAATGCCCTTTATAAAAAAAGAGGTATTTTTTTATATGGGCAGGTAGGGATAGGACAAGAGGAACTAGTTTTAAACTAAAAGAGGAGAGATTTGAAGGTCTTTTCCAAGCCAAACCATTCTCTCATCCTGTGCTGCTAATCACTGGTATTTGCTGGCCCTGGAGATGGGAGAACTGTACTAGGTGAGTCAGGCTATGAGTTTGCACTTTACATTGTGCCTTACACTACCCAAAGTCCAGGGCTGCATCTCATCTGAAGTTTTGTCATTTATTCGGATTGTGGTTTGTCAGTAAAACAAACTTTTCACTGGAGTCTTTATGAAGCATTAAACAAAATTTAGGGTATTCACCCAGATGAATCAATAAATAAGCTTTTTTCCTATGATCATGCTTTGATGGGTTTTGAAATAACAATGACAGAAAGGACTCCTACAGGCAAGGAATGAGAGCCCTGGTCTGAAGCTGTAAAGAATGTTTGAAATCCTGACTTCAGTGGAAACAGATTGTTGACATACTTCAACCATGTCCCTCAGTTCACAGGGCAGTGTTTTTCCTTAGATCTATAGATTCTTATTTTCCACTTTGCTTATGTATATAAGGATCTTTATCCAGAAAAAAAGAATTGGCACAAGAGGAGCTTCCTTTTACTTCATTACACAGGTCTGTTATCCTGGAATCCTATATTGCTAAAGTAATTCAGTTTAAAAGTACAGAACCGAGGTGGCAGAAGAACCTTTTACATTATGGACTCAGCTTCCTGAAGTTTTGACTTGTTTTCTTTCTGAACTGTTGATGTTGAATGCTTGAGCTCTTGGATGCCTGAGCTGGTTGCATTTTTCCACAGCAGGAGAACAGCTCTGAACCCCTTCAGAGCTTTTCAGCCCAGGCAGTGTGGCATGGGCATGCAGGTGTCACAGTGCTAGACATGTCTGGAAGTATCTTATCTTCTCTTTTTTGTGTCATCTGATAGTTTCACATCTTTATTGATGAAAATTAAAGCAACATCTGACAGCATATTTTCTGTTGTGTCCACTTGCCCCCTTTTCAGGTTGGAAGGAAAAAGGAAGTCAGAGCATTTCCAGCCACGGAAATGGTGTTGGCATTGCCCAGCATTACCCTTGTTTGTTTTTTGTGGGCCTCAACACAGCTGCACACAGAGGAAGATCCAAGATCATTACTCACTAAGTTCTCATACTTTGGAGGTGTCTTTTGCCTCATATTGTTCTGAGAGTATTTGTTCTTCCCCAAACCTTTACAAAAGGAAGATCATGTAGTTTTGTTATTTTGCTGTTGATCTCACAATTTTCATTTTCTATAAATCTTTGACAGCTGTTATTTTGTTGCTTTAATTTTCTCAATCTATTTTGATACTTATCCTGCACGGCACTTGGTGAGGACAGGACAAAAGTACATGACTGCAGCCTGCTGGGCCTTCACAAGGCCTGGTCATTTTGCAATCTTTGGCTGTTTCCAGAGAAGGTGTTTAGGGACTCTGTTGGTTACTGAAGCGTCTCTTCCCTTTTCTCATTCTCCCCTTTTCTGTGGTAATGCAGGCAATGCAGTAAGACATAAAATTAAGTGGGGATTAGAATTTCATGAGAAGTGGTATTTTAAATGGAGCTGCACTTGATTCATTTATGCTTTAAAGGAAAGAGTATAAGGCAAGGGAAGATCTGCTAGTTAAAATACTAAAATTTGCCAGGGGCATGGCATTTCCTTTAACTTCCAAGATACCTATCCAGTCAAAGATGAGTGGAAGTAGATGTTGTCTGTTCCCTCAGGGTCTCACTTTGAGCTGTCTTAGTTTCATGCTACTTCTGCTTGTGGAAAGTTTGTCAGAGCATTATAAATGTGTTGGATTGGTTCCCATAGACTTGAAATGCCTCTTTACAACGTAAGCGGACCACTGCCGTTCAGGTGCTTTTTTAGTTTGACTAAGATGACAGTACTGATTTCTGATAGTTGGAACCATAAACTGTTACTGAAATGCTCACTGTTTTTCCTGATACAGTTCTGCCATGCCCCCCACCCCCTTCCCCAGCACAATTAATATTGTGTCTTGGTTTTAAAAGACAGGTGTGTGCTAAGGAAGGCAGGAACTTCGCTTGGAATGGAGACTGACTCCCTCCAAATTATTATAACTTTGAAATTAAGGAGCTTTCAGGCAGAGATACAGAAAAAGGAGTAACAGTTCTTTACTAGTGTGTATGCATACAACAAGGCAAACAACAACAATGGCAGCAACAACAAACAAACAAAGCAAAAACAACAACAAAAAAGAAAATAAATTTAAAAAAAAAAAAACTAACCAAAACCAAAAAGCAGAAAACCCTATAAAGTCTCTTTGCTGCTCTTTAAGTGCTTCCCCTGGGTGCAGTTCCGGGCACGGCCGCCAGGGGCGCTGCTGGCTCCGGGCGGGCAGGGCGGGGCGGGGACTCCCCCGGGCCGGCAGGGGGCGCTGTGGGGCGGGCCCGGGCACCGCACGGTGATGGCGGCCGGGCTGGATGGCGGAGCTGGGCTGCGGCAGGAGCTCGGCAGCTGGAGCTGGCACTGCCTGCTGTCCCTGCAGGCCAGGAGTGTGGGCTACAGTGTAGCAAAAACCCTGAGCAGTGGCAGAAAAAACGGCAGGGCTGGGCAGCAGCAGCCTGGCTCCTGAACCGGCTCAGGGAACCCCTGAGGCACCCCCTCAGGTTTCCCCTGAGGCACCCCACAGACAGTGACAGTCCCTTTTTAGTGAGGCAGGGCCTTGATAAGGTACAATGGCCACTCTTATGAGCAGAGCTGCACTCATGGTAGAAGAAAGCAGGCAGAACCCCACAGTTGTGGGGAACTCCCCCCAGCCAGCCCAGCCTGTCTCCCATATGGATGCTGAGAGAAACAGAGCCAGCAGCTGCCCCAACCCTTTCTTTCCCAGCCCAGTTCTCCCAGTATCTCTGAAGGAAAGTAACCCTCAGGTAAGAGTGTAGCCAGGTGCCCTCCTCCCCTGAGCTTGGCAACTTATTTTGTCTCTCCAAAGTACCCAGTCATTATTGTCTCTTAGCAACAAAATGGGAGAAAATTCCCTAAGAGAAAGAAACAAAAGGAAAACTCCTAAACCCCACATCTTGGTTGAAAAAACAGCTGTTTTCTCATCACCAAGCAAACTGAACAGCCTTACAAAGCATGTTCCTAAAGCACCCTTCTGTGGGATTTGCTCTCTAGAAACATTTATCCTTCATTGTGGTGGGTGCTGCACAGAGAGCATGAGAGTTCTTGTGCTGAAACTCTGCAAGGATCAAAAGCCAAATATGAAGGCACTGCAGCCACTTAAATCAGCCAACAAACACATCCCAAATGTCAGAACATGGCCTGGGAATGGGTAACTCCCTTAATTTCTGGAGACTTCTGGAGCATTGATTTGAGGCCCTGATTGGAGCTGCTTTTGAGTTCATGTGACTTCTCTCACACTGGGGGTTCTGCAGGGGTCTGAGCCAGACCCAGCAATGCTCAGTCCTATGGAGTGTTTTTCAGAGTGGGGAAGCAACAAGGAACATCTGTGGGATGGTGCTGGCCCCGACACTGATTTTGACCCAAACAGTGACCCACTCTGCATTATCATTTATGATATATATACTTCTGCAGGAGCTCTGGCTTTTGTTTTGGGTGTTGATTTGGCATCTGGATTTTAGGAACAATATTCCAAAACTGCAGAATTCCATCTGAGCCATGTAATGCTGATTTGCTGAATAATCTTATGTTTTCCTTGGGGCTGATAGGCCTGGGAAGAAGTTTTATGCTTCTGCCTTTACTATGAGCTTTTCCTTTGCTCATAGTAAAGTGTGAAGAGACCAGTTTATAAAGAGTGACTTAGAAGAGCATTGTTAAAAAACCTGACATTTTCAAGGCTAAAACTTTGTGGATAGTCAATACTGACTGACTTAAAAAACTTTAAAATTCTTGAAATGCATTTTCCATTTTGCTTATGTTTATAGGGATCTTTTTCCAGAAAAAAAAAAAAAAGAATTGGCACAAGAGGAGCTTCCTTTTACTTTATTAACAAAGGAAGCAAATGAAGCTTCCTTTTGGTGCCTCTGGGAGCTGTAGATTTGGTTAACTACAGGTTTATGGAAAGCTGGGTACAGGCACATTTACAACACTGTTTTGTACATAATATGAGCTAGAATATACAGAAATACTAAATATCACTGGGCTGGGTAGTTTCCATCTTGAACAGGACTCAAAAGCAGAGCCTAGGAGAATGAAAATAGTCAGAGGTTGCTTGTGCTATAAAGGTGTCCTTAGTCGTACAAAAAGCTGAAACTTCTCTCTGAACTTGAAGGAAAGTTGGTGAAACTCTGTTTTTTAATTTTTTATTCAGGCTCCTAAATTTTTAATGTGCCTTAAATTTGGGGTTGACATGCAGCCTCACAGTATTCATCCTCAGATTGATGTGGGGTGTTGGACCTGCTTGCAAGTGGAAGTTCTTTGAAAATGAGGAGGCCTGAAATGTGTTTCTCCTGCCTCTCCATTCCCATGGAGGATGGCTTGCTGAATCTCCTCCTCCCTCTTTAATTCCCCCAGCACACATGTTCTCAATTACTGCCTGCATTGAAGCTGCAAACATTTCTTGAACATCTAACTTTCTATACTGAGTATTGGAAATATATTTTAGCAGTTTGTGGGAGAACTGTTATGTCCCATGCTGGGAAAATTGTGTTTATGGTTCCTGTAGGAAAACAAGTCCACAACAGATTTTCTGTTTCTTCATCCTTCTTGGGGTAATATTGTAAGAACCTCTTACCCCCAATGCATTGAGCATGGGTTGCTCCCATCTTTGAAATAAAAAGCATATGCTCTGCAGTCTGTGTTTTTCATTGCTGTCCACAAAATAATCACTGGTTTTTGGCTGATCACAATAATAGCTGCTATGAACCCCAAATATATGAGTTTGTATGTACAGCAGCATTACATTTGATGAAAACTCAATTGTTGGAAGGATTTTAAAGTCAATAATTGCAGCAGAGAGCATTAAAGGAGTGATAGTATAATGCCTGATTTGGAAGGGAAAAGGAAATGGGAGTTAGTCTTTTTCTCAGTGTGTGCATTGTTCTGATAGGATAATCCTTCAGGATCCAGGTGGTGTCATGTGTCCACAAGCCTTTGTTGTACATTAAATCATACTTTATTTTCAGCTGTAAACCTTAGGACCCACACCCACATCTGTAATATGTTTCTCAGTTCAGATTTTGGGTCGCAGAAGAGAATTTTGTGGTTAAGGAAAATGCAGTGTTGTACTCCACCTCTCTCTTGTGCTGAAAATTGTTTCAACTCTGACAGTGATCAGGGGATAGATAGTGTTACTGCTGTACAGACAAAGTTTTTAAAGCACAGTTACCTTCTGCTTAAATAAATTGTAGGCTTGTTCAAATGGAAAAAATTACTTTTGCATCTCATCTGTGACTAAGTTGACTCACAATAGAGGGGCCCCTGAGAATGCCTGCACACAGGGATAGCAAAGAGAGAAGAGGAAAAGGTGTGTCTGGATCAATTAGTTAATTGTTAGATAATGAATACTCTTTACCTTTGCACACAAACTAAACCTCTTTTTCATTTACTTCATAGATTTGCTGACAGCATTCTCTCCCAAAGCAAGGAGCTCTTGCCATTTGATGTAAACACTCATTGACTCTCTGTGGAGATTTGAAAAATTGCTTTCCTGTCATTAACAATGATAAATCTGTAAACAATATTGTTAAAGATGCTGGGGGGGTGGGCATCAAACCAAGGGGAACAGATTAAAGGAATTTAAGAAGTGATGTACACTTTTAGTTATGCTCTGTCCAGGCAGCACTGTACAATGCATCAAATGTAGTTTCATGAAAATTATTTGTATAATTCTTGATGAAATTAAAGGATTTAGGGGTTTTTGCTATTGTTCTGCTGCTTGTCCTGGGGTGATGTTGCACCAACTGAGGCCCTGCTGTTTCTGATGTGTTGCTTTAAAAAATGCTGGAGGAACAACAGCAATAAAACATGAGCAAAGTGCCTGAGATGCTCATTTAATTCCCATTAGCACAATAAATGTGAATATGATGAGGTTTGTTTTGGTTTTATATCCCTGTGCTTCTCCACAGGGATGGTTTAGATCTGTATCAGAAATGGAAGCTGAGTCATAGGTTGGCCAGGAGGACCAGAATGGAGCAAGGCATTTGATCTGAGTTTCTGGAGCTCACAATGTAACTCTGGCAATTTTGGAGGGAGGTGTTTTTTATTGGCAGTCTGTTGGTTTTTTTAAGTGGATAGGAGTCTTGCTTCGTTGTCCAATTTGTAAATCCAAAGACCTTGCACTCTATATTAGCAGACTGAAATAATTCCTGATGTAATTTATGGATTTACCTGAAAGAGAGAGAGCTTTCCTGCCTGCCCTGCAGGCTTGGGTCAGAGCAATGGCCATAACTCCCCTGCTTGCCCAGGGCAGTGTTCCTGCAGCCACGGGCACTGGATCCTGTAACCCAGGGGCTGTGCTGCTGCCTGCCTCAGCACTGGAGCTCCCATCCCCGCAGGGACAGAGGCTGGGAGCAGAAGCAGTTGCAGGGATCTGGCTTAGCAATGGCAGCCTGTCCTGCAGCTGTCCTCACATAGCTGCCTGTAATGACTGGAGGAACATGTTATCTAAGGTAACTTTATCTTTTGGATATTTCTGTTACAGGCAGCTCTCCTGTCTCTTGGGTCTGAGGGCTGTGACACTGTTCATGCTTCAAGTGTCTTCATCCCCTCTCATATTTATTTGCTCCTGATAATTTTTTTCTGGAGGAGGAGAAGGATGGAAAAGCTTTTAAATAACAGGGTTTATGTTCTCAGAGAAGAATGTGCTGAGAGGCCTTGCGAGCAGTTTTCTGTTCTCCCCCCAGGTGTGCCAGGCTAAGAGGATGTGTCTTTGTCTTTCCTGCATGTTAACAGTTATTATGGTTCCCACAAGTGTCCAAGCTGCTCCCACCTCAGTAAATTGCCCAGAGTTTGCATTTCTTGGCATCCCCATTAAAGCTGGAAGTTGGTTCCTACCCCAGATCATTGCTTATAAGGGGTGTTTGCTGTTACTTCTGGCAATCCTGTGGTTTGCAGACTAAACTCCAGCTCTGGAGCCCCCAGCTGCATCCCCTGCCTGCTGTATGAGTGACCAAATTTCAGCTCCACAGCCCAATTCCACTTGAGTTTCTTCTGAAGGAAATAGTAGGTCAGTGTAGCATAGACAGCACCTCAGCAATCTTAGGATGGCCATGGCTGGTCCATGTTTAAGGCTTTTGCTGTCCCTTGATGCTGGCAATGCTGTGCTGCTCTGGTTCCTGAAGACACTCATGGCCTGCTGCAGATGATATGTGTGTCTGCATTTTCTCTTGTGCTATGGTTCACCTTCTGTCTAAGCTTGCCTTAAATTCACTTTATCCTAGTATTGAGGTTCCAGGTATTTCATTTTGACATAAAGAGCAGCAGATGATTTTCTTAGCAGTCTCCTGGCTTTGTGGAGCTGCACAGCACCGTGATAGTGTCCTGCAGCTCTGCACTGCACTGGCAGGAGCTGCAGAAATGTCTCCAGTGGGGAAGTCTTCAGAGGCAGTAGGAGGGATGATGTTGGTTTTGATCCTCTTGAAGGGACCTCTAGTACCCATTTACAGAAGTGAGCATGGAGTACTGTGGCCAGAACTAGAGGGGCCCTGCCTCCAGGCAGGTGGAGGACAGGGACAATCAGATCTGCTGGACTGTGTGGATCTGTGGCACATCAGAGCCACAAGCACATACAGCTTTAGTTGACACTGCTGCACAGTGCACCCTGATCCCACCCAGATATGTAGGGGCAGAATCCAGCTCCATTTCTGCAGTGACAGGAGGATCTCAACTCTGCTGGAAGCTGAAGTGAGCCTGACTGGAAATGAATGGCAAAACCAGCCCATTGTGCCTGGCCCAGAGAGCCCCTGTGTCCTTGGCATAGATGGCCTCAGGAGAGGGTATTTCAAGGACCCAAAAGGGCATTGTTGGGCTTTTGGGGGAGCTGCTGTGGAGACAGAGGAAATTGGGCTGAATACTTTCCTGGTCTCTCAGAGGACCTTTCTGCAGTAGGACTGCAGAGGGTGAAGAGCAACAGGTAGTGATCACTACCACACCAGTGCTCTGACAGCAGCACTGCACCTGCTGGGACTGTGGGATCCCATCCATGGGATGAGTGGAGAACTGGAGAGTCAGGGAGTGCTCAGCAGGACTTGCCCATCCTTCAGTGGTGCTCTACAACCTCTATGTCATTAACAGCACAGGTGTCCTTCACTGTTTTCCAAATATGTCTCACAAGATGTTGCATTGAATCTTCCTCTTGTCATTATTTATAAACTGCAAGAAGGATCACCAAGAATTAGACGATTAGCATGTGTCTAAATCTGTGATAAGAATATATATTGTCATGATAACATACAGAGTGAAACGTACAAATCCCTCCTCATCTCAAATGGGAAGACAGCCTGGAACAAATTCCAACAAATTATGTCTTCCATATTCACACAGATTAACTTGCTGCTACTGCTTCTAAATTTCTATTCCGTTCAACTGCTTCTTTGCAGACTTCTGTGTTGCTTCCAGACTTTGCATCTGACTTCCTTGAATGGCATTTATCCATGGTTTCCTACATGTGGGGAGACCAGCTGCCCACATGCTGCTGGAATGAATCTTTTCCGTAGGGCAAACAGTTTTGTAACTCTTTACCCTGCTGAGATAACAATTAATTAAGCAGTTTCTTTATAAATAAGGAGGTAGGACTTGTGGTCCTCATTAAAGACCATTGTCTATACTGAACTTTCAGATGACCCACACCATTATTCCCAGAAACTTGTGCTGTGTGTGTGACCCAGAACAAACAGAAGCCACATTCATCCCAGTATTACCACTCTTGTGATCTCAGCAGACCTGGGAGACCAAATGTCTGGAGGAGACACTTCTGGTGTGGACCTGCAAGCACAGCCAGGCACTCCACTTCCCTGCTCACTTCTCCCCTGGAGACTGGAGCAATGTTTGCAAACTGAAATGATGCTGTTGCTGCATCCCGTAGGCACTTCCCTGCTCTGTGCAAGCTTGAGGATTTCTTCCATACACAGTGTAAGCTTTGCAGTTTCAAAGATCTAATCTAATAATAGATTGGTCTACATTTGTGGCATTGCCAGAAAAAGGCATATGTTGTCAGGCAGTCAAAGTCAGCAACAGTGCTTCAGTGGAAATGTGCTTAAACACTGAGAAGGCAGAAATCCAAAATAATCCATCCAAGGCTTGGCTATTAGGAAACTAAAAATACTGTCTTCCTACATATAGGCTTTCCACATGTACTTAGAGAAATACTGTTTGTCTGATGGCTCAAAATTATTAAAGGGTAATTCTTTTCCTTTCTTGGCTTTGGTGTGATAATGGAAGATGCAATTGGCATTCAGCTTATCGAATACTCGTTTAAGAGGAAATAGAAATTATTGAAATAACTCCAATGGAAGAGGCATGTGTAGTGTAATGTGGGAGAGAGAGATGACATTGAGTTCCTTTTTCCTATCACACAAGGTTTGCAATTCCAATTTTTCATGTCTAGATTTCCTCTGGGAAAAGAATGTATCATTGGCTTGAACTAAATGAATGTATACCACAAGAACCACTGGTCTTCTCTGTGCTGGTGAAAGACTTCACTTTTAAATTCAGATGGCTCTGTGGTCCTGACCTTTTACAGAACTGCATTGAGTTGGGGATTGGGCTTTGAGGTGGTATATGAAGATATGAGGTTTTGACATGAGTTCTGAGGCAGCAATTATGGGATTTCATGTGTATATATCCCTTAAATATCAGCATATTTAGATGTGTGGCCAGGAACTGGCATCTGTCACAATCATTCTTCTGCTAAGGTCAGTGTGTGCACACAGACACTTATTACTGTTCTAGTAAAAAATTCTTCCATAAATGCCATCGCAGATCAGGAAAGGTTAGGTTTTTAATATTAATGTTTTCTCCTTTAGGACCTCTAGTTTCTCAGCATGCATGTGACTCAGTCAAACAAAGAGTTTTATTTCAGTGACTTCTTCTCTAGGGAATTCACCCACTGCAACAAATACTTCTGCCTGCTAGTACCCACCTGAAGCAGCATCCCAGAAGTCCTTTTTGCCCAGCTTGTATTATCCCTTGCACTGGTAGCAGCCTCCTGCAATTTAGAAGTGATGGAAAAAAAATTGAGCTGCTACTATTTTCTGCTTCTTTTGGCACTATTCCTGGAGAGAGTTGAGTTGGTAAATGTGGCTGTCACAGCAGCTATTACCAATGACACAAAATAATTAAGTTGTGGTTTCTGTTGTGGTGGGGCCATGTCTGTATTTTATAATGCTATGTCCGTGCTAGGAAGGAGTGTTCTGCTTGATTGTTGTGATGGATGCTTCCAGGAAAACAGGACAGGTCTCTAAAGGCAGGTTGTCTAATGCTTTCCATGTACATGAAATCCTGTTTGGTTACATGGCAGCCCACTAATTGAACTGTGTGTTGTTTCCTCTCAGTTTTCTGATGAGGTGATGAGGAGGGCAGCATCCATCTCATTTTTCTTCCTGTTGCTTTTGGAGGGGATAGCTGCTATGTTTGTTCTTTTCAGCCAGTCAGAAGAATGCTGAAGCCAGGTTTTTATCTGATTCTTTATGAAGTGAATGCTTTCATTTTTTGATGTCTTGAGCCACCAATATGGGATTCCAGACTTTCAGAAGTCTTGAAGACTTTTGGACACAGATGCTCAGCAGTGCTGAGAAGCCTTGGCAGTCCCTGGTTCTTTAATCCTGCTGAACTGTGCTTCATGCAGAAATTACACTGTGAAGATGCTGTAAAATTTGGGGGCCTGGAGAACAATCTCTTTCTTCTCTCTTTGTTTTTAAATACTGGACTTTTTCTAGTATTTAAAATATTTTCTGTATGTTGTCTCAGATAAATTTGAGAGTATTGTAGTGTAACTGTGAAATCCTGCTCTGTGGTTCTTAGAGACACATGCTCTTCCTGCTGCACCTAATTTAGAGGGAATAATTTTCCCCGGTCTTAGGCAACAAGCACAGTCAGTCCATGTGCTCTGGCATTCTCCTGGAGGGGCAGGGAGCCCTGTGGGTGTTGAGGATGCTGGCCAGACTCTGCTGATGCTCTGCTGAAGGTGAACATGAGCTTGCAAAATGTCATGCTGACCTTCCTGCCATTGCTGGGAACCAGCTAGATAGAAACTGGGTTTTTTCAGTAGATGTTGATGTACATATGTCGGTGTGTCAGGGAAAAAAAAAACCTTTTCAGCTATATGTGGTGTTAAGCCTTAAGGCTGAAGCTTTTTTTGTTTGTGTGTCTGCAGTGGAAGAATCCCATGTCACATTGGATTTGTGTCTCCTGTTAGAGGTGACATTGTGTTAAATGGTGAAGGAGCTGGGGGTGCTGCACTGCACATGGCCTGTGATGCCAGAAGATGGAGAAGAACAGAGGCCACAGGGGTTGGGCAGGGGGACAGCTCAGCTTTGTGTCCATTGGCTTGATGGCTGCCACCACTCTTCTGCACCAGGAGCACCCCAGGAAGGGGAGAGGACCAGCACAGGAAATTGGGAAAAAGCCAAAAACCTCTGAAGGAGCAAAGAAGAGATACTGGGGCTTGGTTTAGAGGATAGATGTCCAACCTTGATAAGGCAGGAAACTTCAGTGGGCAAAGAGGTGCATGTGTGAACCATGGAAATGCTTTTGGAGGGTGCTGGAGTGAGCAGTCAGTGAGCAAAGTTTTTTGCTCTGTGTCAGTGCAACACAGCAGGTCCTGGATGTGGTGGGAAGCCTTAAGGGATATGGTAATTAAGAAAAGTAACTAAGAACTAAGTAATAAAAACAATAAGAGTTTTACCAGCTTCATTATGCATAGGCAGGCAGCAGGGAATATGGGTCACACAGTTTGAGCTACCCAGAAATAAAATCCAGGTCTGTTAATGCCTCAGGCCTCTCCATAAACATCAGACCGTGACTCTTTCCTTCAGCACAGCTTGGATGGGAAAGGATTTCCATTTTAGGTGGAAGATGAGGCTCTGCTCAGTCCAGGTGCTAATCATGTTCTCCTGCTGTTTGCCTTTGCCAGGTGCAAGTTCTTCAGCCTCACAGAAACCCCTGAGGACTACACCATCATTGTGGATGAAGAGGGCTTCCTGGGTAAGTGTCAGCACGTGCCACTTCTGTATCCAGCATGGGGTGGATGAGGAAAACATGTCATCTCACTGAGACTGTAAACCAAAATGTTTGTAAAACAAGTCTGTTTGTAAGTGCTGGTAGTGCAGCTCTGAAAGGTGCTTTGATCACTTAAGCACACTGTCTCTGCTACCATGCTGTAGAAGGCAATTCAGACATGGAATATGAATGTATTTGAACACTGGGAGAGGATCACACACGAGTCTTAAAGAGTAGTTAAAGCAGATTTGAAAAAGCAAAACCCTCTGCATACAACTGCATTAAAATGAGCTGGCCTGTGTCCCCAAGCCTCCATAAGTATACCACATCTTGCATTTCCAGCTTCTGTGAACCCCTGTCTTTGAAAGGAGCACTTCAATAGTTTGTATCATCTCTGCAGCCAGCACAATGCTGTGGAGTTTGGGCTCCTTTGGCTCATCTGTGTAAGCTGTGATTTATCCCCCTTTCCTACACCCAGCTCTCCCTGTACTAAGTGTGCCATCTTTGCCTGAAGGAGTCAATGGTGGAGTTGGTTGTGTGTCACAGAAGGTGGCTGGCATGTGCTTGAGAGCTGCAGATTCTTGGCATTGTGCAAGAGCTGATGTAGAGAATGGTTTGGCTTTGTAAATGGAAATAGTTTGTAATAACCTTTATCATAACCTTGTGGAGGTTTTGTTTGTAACTGTGTTATTGAGGTGAGGGAATGAGGAAGTGTTGGGCAGCTGTTGTTATTTTTGTTCAGTTACTCCTTCTGTGTTTGGAATTAAAAGTCAGAGAAAATTCGTTAAAGTATGAAAAAAGAGGATTTCATTCCTGCATAGGAATTAACTCTTGAGAACCTTCTTGTGATACTGTAATATTCAATGGTTTTGTAATATCCAAACTACAAGGAGAAAATTGGAAACTACATCATCTTTATTTAGTACAGAGTTCTGTGATCAGTAACCTTGCTGAAGTTGCTCCTTTTCTGCTTCAGGAATACTCACAAACATGATAGTGCAAACTACATTTTAGACCAGTACAGTGGTACCTAAACATTTTAGTAAATTAATTACTAAACTGAGAATGCTGAATAGATCTTTACAGCTGTATCTGTTTATAATTTGGGAGCTTTGAGGTTTGATTGAAAGTCTATGCCATGTACTTTTGATCCCAGAAGAGGTGACAGAGGGTTGTGCTACCAGAGTGTCCCTTGTTGTATTTTTTAAGGGGCATATGCACAAGAATTTTACTACCAGTGGTAGTGTCAGCTTTATTGTTATCTGTGGCAACTGAAGAAAATCAATTCTAATTTGGTTTTGCCATGATAGTAGGATGCAGAGCCTCCCTCTAACAGTTTCATTTTAAGTGAAGGTTCACTAAAGGAGGAGAAAGTTTCTGGGTTATTTTTCAAGGGGCACAGCACATGGCACAACAAGAAACCCAGGGAGTCTCATTCTTAGGAGGGAGTCTGTGTTACTGAACCTGCAGGTGGGATGTGCCAGGTGGATGCCCCTCTCCAGCATCATGCCTGTGTCTGACATCCATGGCACTCATTTCTCTGCCCACTTGGCATGACATAGGTTTTTCAATTCAGTCATTGGTGACAAGTTGAATTGCAACCACCCCTGTAGAGCCTCCAGCAGCCACACTGCTGTTTATCTCTCTGAAGTTATTCTAGCTTGAAACAAAGGTGAGCTCAAGCAGTTGTCTGGCTCACGCATACTGAGGGCCTGTTGCACTGTGCACCATTGGTTGTGCTCTGAGCAAATCCCAGCTCTGGCACCACCACTGTCCTCAAGAAGCTGCATGTCCCAGGTTGTCTCTGTGAACCAGGCAGTGCTGCTGCAATTCAAAGTCCTCTCTGGATCTTCTGTTGCCTTGGCTCTCTCTGCCACCTGAGCTTGATGCTGAAAGTCACAGTGCCCATGTACCTTCCTGTGGCTGTGGTTTGGGCACAGAACATCCCTGGTTTTTTTCAAATATACCACATGCAGCTGGGCTGCTAAAGCAGGGCTTTGCAGGAGACAAGATCAACTTCCAGGCAGTGAATGGGAAGGAGGGAGAATGCTAATGCCACCCTCTGCTACAGGTGTGCAAGCCAGGTGCAAACCCAACCTGCAGTAGTGTCACAAAGCTGCTGGCTTCATCACCTTTTGTGTGCTTTCCCTTGTAAGTGATGATCTATCTGCTGGTGAGATCTGTATACACCACATCCTGCTACCCCTCCTGCCACAGCCCCCATATCCTTTGGGTTTGTGTCCAGCCCATGTTCTTCTTTATGAATTGTCAGCACTACATCCAAAGCTTCATCTCAGGGTTAGCCCTCTGTGCAGTTCCATCCCTGCTCCTCAATTCTGTGTGGTGTAAGCTTTTCATAGTCTGGAGAAGTCCAGGAGAAGTCACAGTCTAGCTAGAAATGTCTCAGCAAGAGAAAGTTCACTTTGTACAGCCTGTAATCAGCACATGGGCTTGAACAGAATCAAAATCTCTGAGTTGCACCATCCCACCTTTTTACAAAACAGTACCAATTACGTCTGCCTCGAGTGCATCAGCTGCCTCTTGTCCTGAGTAGTGAAGTGCCAAATTCAGCTCAAGAATTACAGGGTAGATTTGCACCTTTGATGAGCAGTTCAGACAGCAAATCCAGCAGTAAATGACTTCCTTTTTCTTTCCAGGTAACTTTTTTTCTTGCAGTGCTTAACAAACTCAGTGCAAGTCTCTGAAGGATAGGTTTTTCTGTGTGGGAAATGAGAATCTTTCTTTCTCAGGCACCTGTATGAATTTCTGCTGCAGCAGCAATGAGAAAGTTCTGCTAGCTGGCATCTTCCATGTTAGCCAGGCCCTCTCTCCTGCACATCACAAATACCACTGATGGGAAAAGAGCAGGCTGAAGAAATACCAGCATTTCCATCAATCCTTGAGGTTAACACTAAAAACATACTGACATGCAGTAATCATTCTTAAATATTTTGTCAAAAAATAATCCTTAGCCTTGTTGCACTGAGAGCAGCAAGTTGGGCTAGTAAAGCAGTAGTTCTTTTTTCTCCCCAGAAAATGTCCACAGTGCAAAGCTGTAACCTGCTTAAGCATTCATTGTGCTGAAAGGGAATGGCTACAGCCTAATTCTTGGCTTTAATTCCCTGGTGGTGAGGTGGGGATTATATTTGCACAGAACCTTGTTTGTTCCAGTGGCTGTTTCTTGGGCTTTGGCCTGCTAATGAGAAAGAATTTTATTCAGCAAATAACCCAGGGAGCTGTGCACAGAAGCTCTTTTCCTGGATACTGAGATGAACTAGGGGGAGAAGTTTGACCATGGGCCCTCCTTCATGAAGACAAATGTCTCGGCTAGTGGGGTGCTTGGATAGCCATGCATAGTCCTGGCATTTATCCCCCTGCTGCACAGCCAGCACATGGCAGAAAGGTGGAGTGGCTGCTGCTCCCTAAAATACAGCAATATTTGTTTGGCTGGTTTGCTTTTTTCTCCTAGGTTTGGCTGAAAGCAGGAGCTGTTTGTGCATGGGCAGGTACACCATGGCCCCATGTTCTGTGCATGGTCTGTTCCTTTTTCAGAGAGCAGCAAGGACAAACTCACTGTCTCTGGGAAGCTGCATGAGCAGAGCTCCTAGCCTGTGGTCTTGCTGATTCCAGTCTCTGTTCATCAAAACTTTTAGCTTTTACACACTGAATTGAATCACATGCCATCACACCTGGAGGTAGCCATCATCTTGGAAACTCTGTGCACACTGGGAGCAGCTGCATAAAAGGGCCTGGGACAGTCTGTCACCCAGGTGAAGCTGTCCTGAAGATGGATTATTGTAAAGCAATGTGTTGCTAACATTTTCAAGGTGAGGTTACTGGCTTCCCAGCCTTGGCACTGGGTTGGTGTCCCTTGTGTGCCATCTCTCATGTATGCACAAGACATCAGACCTTGGAATACTCTTAGAGCTTTGTCTTTGTAGGTAACTCAGCATAAAGCACGGATGTGGTAACGATGCAAGTTTTAAGTTATTCACTGTTGTACCCAGCCACAAGAAATTGTGAGTGGGTTTAGTTTTGCTGTGTCTCAGGTTGAAAGCTTATCACCTGATGAGGAAGCTTCACAACTTGACTATTGAAACTATTTTATGCAATTAAAGTACCTCTAGTGTGGATAGCTGCTCCTGGGGAATTTCTATAGGAATTTTTTATTATTTTGAATACTTTGAAGATATTGAAAAGGAAATCAAGTGCTAGGGTCAAGGGAGGAGTGAATCACTGATTTTCAGATTGGTAAACATGCATATTCTAGGTTCAGAGAAATTTGGGGTGAGGGAAACACATCACCTTCATGTACTCTGGTCTTTTTTCTCCTAGAACTGGTAAGCCCATGTCATGTAGATTATTGCAGTCAGCAGACCTTAGGTCCTGGCTGATCTCTTCTGGATCAGAACCAGAGAGGAAAAGCCATTTCAATACTGAAGCAGCAGTGAGAAACATCCTTCTGAGGAGCAGATCCACTGTGTGAACACAGAACAAGTCTCTTGGTCTCCTCACACTGAGGCTCATCTGCAAGATGGGCATGACAGTCCTTCCTTAAACCTTCTTTGGCTGCCTAATATGGCTAGTAACTTCTCTAAGGCCAGAAATCCATTCATTGACACATTTTCTAGGAGGAGATTCTTAGTCTCAGCTCATACTTCACAATAAATTGCCCAGTACATTAAAAATAATGGAACTATTTGAACTAACTCAGCTAGTTATAGTGGCAGAAAAAAATTTCATTCTAATAAGAAAAGGATAAAAATGAAAAAATCATCTTGCTGGCAGTGCTTTGTTTTGATAACCATCATCCTCAGACCTTGGATTCAGGACCATCACATACTTTAGTACCACACTGAGTTCCTATTTCAATAACATCAAAATTTTAAATTGCTTTCAGTGTCCTCTCTCCTTTTTGTATATAAACTGGGTGAGAAAACAGCTTATAAATAAGTCAGTCCAAGCCCAGAGCCCATCTAGCTAGGAGCAATCTTTATTTCAAGTTACAGAGGGAAGCAAGCTAATAATTCCATCTGGTTTTCTGAATATTCCTTCAATAACTATTTTTATTTTATTTTTGATTGCCCAGTGACTAGGCCTTTGTATCTGAGGCACAGTGGCATGAGTTGCTTGCTGGCATTTATAGTGTTAGATTCCTCCCCCGGATGGCCAGGAGTGCCTGTGGTTGCTAGGCAGAATGTGTTTTTCTCTACTAAACACTTGTACAATCACTCTCTTCTCATCTCTGTATTGGCTAGACTATGCTTTGTCTGGGGTTTTTAGGTTTTTAAATAATGTTGTATTAATATGACCTAAATTCAGATTGAAACGTGGGGATTTGATTATTGCCTTATTAGAAATATGTGCTCGGTTAGGGAGGCTTTTCCTGCAATGCATCTCTGCTGATATAGATCAATAAACATTTTGGGTCTCTGTGATTATGTGGGATTTCTGCCCTCTCCCAAGAGGCAGTAGGTTTTGGTGGTTAAAGCTTTTGGGGGAAGGGAGGAAAATGAGAAATAAATAATATTGCAAGGTCTGCTTTGCGTCACATGGGGAAAGGAACACTTCTTCTCAGAGCTTGTATGTGAGTGGGTTTGCAGATTTTGACAGCATATATTATTCCTTATGTTTGTAACCTGCCACATAAAGTCTTTTGGTTCAGTTTCTCTGCTCACTCCTATTTAAAGAAGTACTGCATAAATAATACATATTTTTCACTGTTTCCTCCAGCAGATGGGTGTGTATTGATATCTATTTTTGTTTCACAGCCTGTGGTGAGAAAGCCAAGACTTCTCTTCCTGAACCACTTGACTGGCCATGATTTCTTCCTTTAAATTTATTACATCTTGGCTGCTTCCTAGTACTTTCCTAAGTCCAAGATAAATGAGCAGATAGATACCAGAGCTCATTTTTATCAACCCTTCTCATAAATGCAGGACCTACAAAGCTTTTCTGACTGAAACAATGGAACAATTCATTCAAATTTTAGGTTCTTCTCTAAGATCAGGATGCAGCTCAACAGAAAAGTAGCAGCCCTCATTTTTTTAACAGAGAGCATTTGACCATCTACTTGTTCTTCCACTGGTGCATTTCTGGTTTTTTCTGAAGGGTGGGCTTAAGGGGATAGGGTGGCTTACCTTGCTTGTATTGGAGTCTGCCAGCTATGAGGAGACATGCCAGGATGCAAGGAAGGGCCAAGGCTGAACACATGCTCTAAGAACTTTTGAAGCATTTATATATTGTAAGTGCTGGTAAGACTGTGATTTCTCATCTTTCCCTATTTTTTAAGTGAATTTTATATGGAGCACTGTGAGAGATGGGTAAGTGCTGTTGCCCCCTGTCAAAGGCTGAGAAGTAAAGCACAAGGAAAGCTGAGAAATCAGTGGTACAATCAGCAGAATGAGCCCCTTTTCCCATGGCTGAAAACACTCAGCCATCAGTTCCCAATCTTTGCTAACTGTGAATGTACTTTACATTTAAACCCTACTTTTCTCAAGTTCACAACCTGGACAAGGAAGTGGATTTCCTCCACCTTGGCATCTCATAAATGCTATGGCCTCAGTCTAGAAATGGAATCTTCAGTAACCCATGGAAAAAACAGTCTGTCATCTTCTGCAAACAGAGAAAATATCTCTTTTGTGGTAATCATTGCAAAATTCCAGTGTGCAGCACTCCCCAGGGCTGGTCTCTGGGTGGGTTTGCCAAATATTGTTATGAGTGCAGGAGATGCCTCAGGTTTCCTAAGGATCGGCAGTCATTCATCAAGGTGAGAAAATTTCTGTTCCTGACAGGCTTGGAGGATTCTCCTGATCAAGTGAGATTGGAAAATTAAACAAACTTAAATCTATCTGTACCCAGAGAGAGACTCTCAGGCCCAAAATCAGCTATGTTTTCTCCTGGTACCAGTGATCAGTCTTTCCAGCTTTCCAGGTACAAAATCTCCAGAACTAATGATGGATCAAGGGTAACTCATAACTCCAGTGCAATGTGTCTAATTGTTTGGTTTTCACTAGAATCAGTTGAAATCCTTCTGTCTGACTCTAGAAATGCAGACTGATGCATGTGCAAACCAGAAGTTCTCTTTTGAAGAGAATTTGCTTGATGCTTTGAGCTAGTTCTTGTGCACTTAAAACAAAGGGGGGATGTGGTCATGGGAGGTCCTCAGGACAAGGTGAGAGATGAGAATTTGACTCCATGTTCTCAGAAGGCTGATATATTATATCTATATTATATCTATATTTATATTATATTATATTATATTATATTATATTATATTATATTATATTATATTATATTATATTATATTATATTATATTATATTATATTATATTATATTATATTATATTATATTATATTATATTATATTATATTATATTATATTATATTATATTGATACATCAGAAGGCTGAACAAGAATGATAATGAAAGCTCGTGACTGACTCCTCAGAGTCCAACAGAGCTGATGGTAATTGGTCATTAATTAAAAACAATTCATATGGAACCCATCAAAGATGCACCTGTTGGTAAATGATCTCCAGACCACATTCCCAAGCAATCAGATAATTGTTGTTTTCATTCTTTTCTGAGGCCTCTCAACTTCCCAGGAGAAAATCCTGGGCAAAGGGATTTTTCAGAAAATAGCATGGTGACAGTTCTTTGATGCAGTATTAAGCTGATGGTGACACATTGGCCAACCATGATCTTCTTCAGACTTTAGGACTGATAATCACAGTCTAGCTTTCCTTTGTGGAAGGGCTTCTCCAGGGCAAGTAAGCCTTTCTCTAGTGAGCAGCTTTGCTGTTGCCATCACAAGGTGAAGGCACAGGGAACCATTCAGAGCACTCTGGTGAAGCTCATAGGTCTGCTGCAGGCTTTTCTGTTTCACCTTGGACAAGTCCCTCACTGTGTCTCAGTTTCCTCATCTTAGAAACGGAGATAATCCAATTAAACCACCTCATAATAGGTCTTGTAAAGATTAATTAGTAAACATGTGGAAATGCTTTGATAATGTGACAGGCAAAGGCCATTGTAAATAATAACTGAAGGAGTTTCTGTCCCTCAGGATTCCCTTTTACAATGGGTGCACTTGCAGCCTAAGGAACAAATCAGGTCTGTAGTGGAACAGAGTACAGATTATGGCAGGAAAAAATACCCTTTATGGGGAAAGTTACATAATCTTTTAGAAATCTCATATTTCAGCTTTTAATCTTGCACAGGATTAATACTCACAACATCAAGGTTACAGTCATACAGTTAGGAATTTAGTGGCTCCATCTTCAAGTCTTGTTTGAAATGTAATTATTTGCTCTATGCTGTCAGTCCAGTGAAATCTTGTCTGAAATAGTCTTTAAAAAAAAAAGGAAAAAAAAGAATAAAATGTTGGGAGTTTTTTGTTGTTTTATTTAAAAATGCAGAAGGAAATTGTAAATGTGAGCCCAACTGCATTGGTTCTTCTTTTGATATTCCTTTTATTTCTGTGGGTGTGGCTTTTCAGTGGAACCCTCCACCTGTGTCCCCTTGGTGGCAGTGACCAGAGCTGTCCCCATTGCCTCTGACTGTCTGGGCTGGGTCCTCTCCACCCCTGGCTTGCAGAGTCTGTGAGCAAAGCCTTTGCCAGGAGTTTTTGAAACACGGAAAGTTTTGTCAGGAAGTGGGAAATCTGCTGATTTCTGCAGTTCCTGTTACTGGACTGTCAGAGACAAAACCCTCAGTTCTTTTGGGCTGTGGATTCCATTTGCTCATGGAGCAGGAGGAGCAGAGGCTGCCATGGCAGTGCTTTCCTGGCTGGGAGCAAAAAGCCATGGTTGACACGTTGGGAAGGACCCAGCTCTTGATCATAGCACAGAGATGGCACTCAGGAAACAATGCTGCACAGGACAAATGCACCCACAGCCATGCTGTGAGCACATCTTGAGCCAAACTTTTAATCTTCATTGCTTGTCAGTAAAGGAAGAAGCCAATTTTTGCTCCCTTCTTCATTCTCATGAGCAAATGTCAGCTTTTGGAGATTGAATCTGGTTTTAATTTTCCAGGTTTGCTCATTATTAGTGCTGTGCTATCCTGTGAAGAGGAAGAAAGACAGCAGCCTGATTTCCTGAAAACTGCCCAGAGCCTAACCTGGATTTGTCCTCCCAACCCAACTCTCCAGTGAGAGTAGACATAATGATTATTTTTGGAATCTACCTTCCCATGTTCCACATTTTTAGCCAAACATAATAATGATGCTTTGTTTGTGGACTGTATCCATACTTCCTCTCTTATGAGACCTCTGTGAGGTAAAAATTATTCTCTCCCACATATGAGGAAACTGATAAAAAGGAGACCAAATTACTTGTTTCAGGTCACATACATACTCTGTGGGACAAATCAGATTTTGCCTTAACTGGAAGCCCAAACTGACTTATCTACTTATCTGCACTTCAAAATCAGACTTTATTTACCACTGTATTGCAATGACCTGAATATCTGTTCTGAGACAGTGCTGTGAAATTGTCATTTCCTCATGATCCTCTAGGTCATCTTTAGGGAGTCTGTCATCCCTCTGTGTCCATGGCCAGGTGGGAGCTGTGCTGACACATTAGAACAGCTTTTGTTTATAGACTTGACTTTCCTGTGCAATACCTTTTATTGCTGGGTCAGTGTCTGGCCTGGCAAAACTTTGTCTCTTTCTCTTCAACTCAGACTTTGATATAAGTCTGAGTTTTTTGGTTTTTGCAGCAGAAATTACAAGTAGAAGGAGGCTACCAGAAACAGATTTTCCCAGGTGGGCATTTTTGTGCATTTGACAGACTGCACCAATCTCACTGGAATGCACTTCTCCTTTTTGTTTAATTCTTAAAAATTCTTAACCAGCTTAGTTTTTAGATTGCTGACAAAGTTTCAAGTTACAAGGATTGTAAGAGGAGAAGAAATTGAAATGAGATGAAAGCAGGGATTTCTGTATAAGCATTTCCTTTTATCAGTCCTTGGTTGCTTTCTTAGTAGACACTTGTAATGGAGCTCTTTCCTCAGGAGGTGCTGCTGCTTTCAGTGGAGAGAAGGCAGCCTTGTGATATATGGATTTGCAAGTTCAGCCCCTCAAGAAGGACCAGTGTTTGTTATCCTATGGCCTGATTGAAAATGATAGTTGCATGCCCTAGTTAAATGTTGAGTCCCTTGGAAAGCAGAGGGGATGCTTGTCAGAGTCAGGATTTCAGAGCTGGGCTATGTGTTTGTGCAGCTTTATTTAATTCCAAGTTACCCTTGGGTTATTTAATTTCCTGACAGCTGCAAAAACAGTGTTCTCAGATAACAATGGTTTCTAATTAGGCAATATGCCCTAAAATGGTAGAATGTTTTATTTTGACCATGACACTGATGTTTTGTATGCAGCTGGAGGATGAGAAAGTCGAGCAAGTTGGACTTGCAGCTTCCTCTGGCAGAGCTGTGTCTCCTGTGATCCCCAGTGAATAATGCTAAAGGCATGGCCTCTCCTCTGTTCCTGCACTTCAAACACCTCTCATTGTTTTGGGCTGTGTCATCAGTAAATCTGCCTTTCAGCTGGAACCACCTTCCAGAAATATGTTTCATCAGCACAGCAGGACTGGCATGACTTGCATAGCTGAGGCTACAGAGCATTCCAGGGTGAAGAAAGCAGGTGAGATTTACCTGTAGCTGAGGATTTTAGCTTTTTTGGGCATTTTGTTACACTGCATAGCTGCCCAAGTGTGGCTTTTATGGCTCATGCACCTAGTACAAAATCAGTGATAGAAATAAACGTACAAGTCAACTATTCTTCAAAATCACTTATTCAGTTTAGAGTGTTAGCATAAAATTATCTTAATTAGATCCTGACATGATTTGTGCTTGTGGAAGGTTTATGCTTTGGGCTGTGCTATTTGATGATCTCTAAATTCCCTCCTGTGACAGCAAAAAGTGGCTGTTGGCAGGTCTGTCACCTCCTTTAGTTCTTAGACATCACTTGAAGTCTTGAATCTAAAGGAAAACAGGTAATTTTGTTTGCTGTTTTGCTCCCTATTTTAATTCTTTTCCAGAGCTCACAACTCTGACAATTCCCATACCACTTCTTACCATTGCTGAACTTTTAAGTTCATTGTTTAAGATCCTGCTCATATAACAATGATGCAGAATTGCGCCTCTCATAAATCAAATGCCTTCTTAAAAGTTTTGCAACTTAATTAGGGGTTTGCTGACCTGAGTCAGAGTTTATCCCTGCCTTTCAGCTGAGCACTATTTATCATGTCCTGTACCACTGACCAGGCACTCTTTGGATGGTTTCTGTTTGGATTCTCTTTAGCCATTTGCTTTTAGGTGCCTGATCCTGCTTAGATACCATAATACAATGAAAGAGAGATTACTGCATCAACTACAGTGTAAATAACAGTGAAAAATTATTCTCTGTAATAATCTGGCCTTACCCAGTTCTTTTGAGATGCTGGTGTCTTTGAAAGAGCTGTGGGTGTTGGCTCAGATTGGCTGGTGGCTATATGAGCAGTGTGTAAGGAGGGTGATCTCACACCTCTGTGAGAGATCAGCAGGGATGGGAGATGAGCAGGAAGTTTTTATTCTTCTTTCCCCTCTACAGTTTCCTACCAGTCAATACCTGAGGGATTCCTAAATTACAGGTTGAATCTGCATTACCATAAATTAGTTACCATTTAGTCAGTATACCAATCCACCACAGAGTTGTCTAACCCCTTATGATGCCTCTTCATTCTTTTGGTCTCCATGGCATCCTCTGTCAGCACTCTGATAATTTCACTGGGTTTCAGGTGTCTGTTTGCACTCCAGCATGATGTCTGTGGTCTGACTCAGTTCTCCTCCCAACAGTTCTTAAGGATCTTTGAGCATCAACTTGTTGTTTCTCAAAGAATTATCCACAGTATCTCCAAGACTCTTAGGAAAGAGGATAAACAGAGCCATAATAAAAAATACAAAATAACAAAGGTTGTGCCAGGTTATCCTGCAGATGTTCTTCCATGGAGAACTGACTACTTATTGTTATTTTTCTTAAAAGTCCAGTGGAAGATCATAACTTTCTAAGACAAATTCTGCCTTTTGATGAGCTGTTTCACAATGTATCTTCCCTTAAAATCCTATATGTGACAGCTGTATTACAGTTATAGTACACTTAACCGAAAATATCCAGTAGATTTTCTCGTGGTAGAGAAGAATAAAATCCTAAAATAAGAACAATTTATCCCCAGAAGACAAATCTAAAGAATTTACAATATGTTTGGGTTCATACCTCCCTCTGTCTTTCCCCCTCCCTCTCTCTATGAATGTCCTTATGAGTTGAATCATATAGTATAAAATCCTAAATCCTGACTAGAATCAAAGTTAGGTGTAAGATGCAATGTGCTTCTTCAGAGATGCAATTAGCTTCCTTCAGAGTAGCATAAAAACTCAGGTTTATTTTCCTTCATAATCCTTCTCCAAGATTTCTGCACACCATGTAGGCACAGTGGCAAACACGTTCCCAGTTCTGCTTGTCCATTTTGCTTCTGCGTTTGCTCTCTCTGGGATTTCCATCACCATGTTCTACCAAAACATTCTCATGTTTATTTTACAAGTTTTACCAATCCCTCTTCAGTTCCAACTTCCGTACTTCCACATTTATTGAATCTTTACAGTTGGAAAGAACTGTATCTCCACAGTCACAGTCTGCATTTCTGCATTTACTGTTTGAGTTGGTTTTGGAGTACATTAAATTGAAGAGGTTGATAAAATGTGAGAGGTGACTTCTCAAGGACTGGCAGCCTCAGCAGCACTGGCATTGTGGCTCACAAGCCCTTGGAGGGTCCCAGAAATCTGATTTCTTTACCTTTGTGTCTTTCACATTGCTGAGCAGATTGCAAGCACTCTGTAACTGTTAACCTCTGGAGCTCTGCTGAAGTAACTGTATCTGTGAGGGATTTATTTCACAGTTGTTTTCTTCTGCTTCCCTGGGCTTGGTTAAGATGTTTATTTACTGAAACACTTTGAGCTGAACTTGTGTACTTAGGAGTTGCCAATTTAAATATATGTGTGTGTGTTTGTGTGTCTGTGTATGTATGTGTGTGTGTGTGTGTGTATATATATATATATATATATATATATATATATATATATATATATGCCTGTGTATGTTAGTGTATATACCTATATTTATATATATTTATTCAGGGATAGAGAAAATATTTTAGAGAAATCATTTTTGGCTCTTCTTTTTTAGAAACCTGTCCTTAAACTCTACCTTAAAACTGAAAAATATGTTGGATTTTCACTACATAATATATTTCACTATAAAATATGTTGGATTTTTCACTGCCAGGACTATACCAAGTTTTTCTGTAGCTGGCAAGTTAAAAAAGCAGCTCACACGTGGGCACTGACATCCATAAGTGAGGCAAGCCCAGGAGAGCAGGGAATCCTCAGGAGCTTGATGACAAGTTGTGTTCTGACCTCTTGAGTTCTGTTGTTGTACTGCTGACATCCTCAGGTTTTAAGTTTGGTGAATTAAATGTTTTGTTTTGTTTCTTTTAAAAGAATTAAGCTTTTGGAGAAGTGGGATGAGAATCTATGTGGACCATCATGTGGATAAACCTCTGTTGGGTGCCTGTTTTTGCATTTTAGCCAGTGAACAAAAATGAAGTAGCCTCTTAAACAAGCTCTGTGCTGTTTGCAGCAGACAGGAGTGCCTGCTCTGATGGATGTTTACCATGGTTTTTCATGCTCTAAATAGAGCAGATAGAATTTTTCTGCCAAAATTCATTTTTATAATTTATATCAACAAATTCTTGACCTAGATGAGTGCTCCCAACATGCCACAATGTGCCTGGTTTTAGTGGCTTGTATGTACCTTTCTTTACAAGGAAATGTATTTATGTATCCAAGAATCAAGGACAATCCGTGAAAGCTTCTCAGATTGTCTCAGATTACCACCCATTTGGATGAAAGGAAACCACAAACTGAAACCAGTTTGCTTTCAAAAAAGCAATCTGTGTATCTCATAAACATGAAGTTCAAAGGAACTGCAGAGTGTACTTCACCAACCCCAAAGGAAAATACCCTTGAGAACAGGAGGTTTAATAGCTCTTTGTGGAGTAATGATGCATCTTTAAGTCATTTGCACCCTCTTAATTTTAAGCATATTGAGCTGAGTTTCAGCAAGCCCCTTGTGCCTGAACATGGCTTCAGTCTCCAAAAGATGAAGACCCCTTCCTGTCCTGCCCCATTGTCTTGGTTTGGAAAGACAGGAGTCTGCTAAGGAAGGCAGGAGCCTCCCCTGAAATGGAGAATGTAAACCCTCCCCACCCCTCCCAATTGCTATAAATTTTAAATTAAGGGGCTCTCAGGCAAAAATATGGGACCAGGAAATAACAGTTCTTTAATAGGGAAGAAAAAAATAAATTATAAAATAAACAATGCAGTACACTAGAACAACACTGACAGAGTCAGAACCCAACCTGACACCCTGTGGGTCAGGCTGTTGGCAGCAGTGCCATTGGAATTGTGGCTCAGCCCTCCTGCAGTGTCAGGGGTGGTTCTGCTGGAGCAGGGATCCTGTAGAGAAGGATGGATTCTTCCTCTGAAGATCCAGTGGAAGAAGAGGCAGCTGCTGTTCCTCTGGAGAATCCAGTGGAGAAGCCATGCTGGTGTCTCAAAACCTCTGGATTATATCTGGGTAGGAATGCTTGGCTCCTCCCTCTGGGCTCACATCTCCCAATGGGATGCTGTAGTTCTTATCAGCCATGCAGTGACATTCAATAGCTGTTATCAGCAATGTCCCCTCCCGAGGAAGGTGTGAATGTGGTCACTCAGAGAGAGAGATAAGGCAAACTGCCCACTTGGCAAAGGTAATCTGCCATACAGATGGTAATGGAAAACAACTTGCACTGCAATCTTCAACACCCATAGAAGTGAGGAAAGGCAGGTGGATGAGGCTGTCTCTTCACAGGGGAGGAGGAGGGCATGAGCAGATGTCTTCTCCACACAGGAGTGTCCTTGGGTGTCTTGGTGTCACTTGGTTTCTGTGACAAAGGGCATTGATGTTCTGTTGGCAGTGTAGAACACTGGGTTTGGAGCAGGGCTGCTCTATACATCACACAAGGCATGGCTGGGGTACTCCTTGCAGAACATGCAGTGTTTCAGATGGTATTTGTCACTAATTCTCAGTCCTTACCCAGCTCCTCTAAAAAGTCACTTCAGCTGAGAAGTTTCTGGAGGGAAATTTACTGGGGAAAAGTCCAGCCTGTTCTATAGAGATTCCTGTGCTTGAGTTCAGTAGGCTTTTGATGGACTCTTCCAGACTGGGGCACTTTTGTTGTCAGTTTTGATTAGTTGGGCTCCTGGCATAAGGTGCAGTTTGCTTCCTTGTTTGAAAATGGAAAAGTGATGCTTTGAAGGCACTCAGTGGAAAATTGGGTAAAGAATTAAATACAGCTTTTCATCTGCTGCTTTATGTAGGCTTGAATTTTTTGTTTCTTTTGTTTTTCCTGCAGTGAGCTCAAGGCAGCTCCATGACTGGGTCTCCTAACCTCTGCCACAGGATAAAAATTGACAGTCATGTGGTCCAGGAAGCAAAAATCTGAAAGGCTCTTGTGTGTTTACCAAGTCTTTTTTTCCAAGCTGCTATTGCATCTCAGAGATTCTAGGTGGCAAGAAAGGTTTGAACAAAAATGCACAATGTCCTTATTGCCAAGATGAGCAGAAGGCAGAGAAGCTTTATGTGACCAATTTCCCCTACAGTAAAGGACATCATTACTGATCTGTGTGTGACTAAGTTCAGTGACACTAGTGACAATAGTGACAATAATATAATTTTTACAGTGGACAGATATACAATAATCTATTGGTTTTCTCCCAGCTTCTTTATTCAATTCTAACATTTTAGCTACTCATGGATTAGAGAGTAAGACTGATTTGGCTTTTTTTCCTTTGGGGTAGGTGAAATAAGGCATCTCCTTGTCAATAAAGGCTTAATTTCATGTGATCTTCTCCAGCTGGGTGAAATAGTGGAGTAAGAGCTGGAGTCACTGATATACTCTGTGTGAGTAGTGCATCCACTGAAAACACATCATGCTTAGCAGGTTGGGAAGCACTTAATAAGGAGAAGGCACTTGTACTCAGAAATGAGAGAGTGAAATTGCGTAGAAAATTCTGTCAGCTAATGATCTGAAAAATATTTTGCAAAGGCTATTTTCTACCCTTACTTCTAACACATCTTACACTTTAATAGCCTGAACAACTGGAGAATCACACACATTAATGTCACAGTTCACTTGGGACAATTTGCTTTGCAAGATAATGAACTGTGTCAGCAAAAGTTTAGCACTTGCTCTAGGTGGGGCTGACAGTTCAGCTTTCTGGTAGCTTTGTCAGTAAAATGCCCATGGTCTGACTAAATCTCTGTGAAATTTGGTAACCTGGGAGGAGTTTGTCATCACTTTCTTCAAGTATTTTTATGTTGTTTAAGGCATTCTCAGGAGTAGCTTGGAAGGAAATAGGGCAAAATACTGACAATAGATTTTTTTTAAGAGCTCCAGTCCTCTCATGCCTTGGCAGCAGAGGTGTCTTTGTGTGAGAAGGTACCTTCACCTCATTAAATCATTCAGCCCAGGTGGAGTTTTTCAGCCACAGAGTCAGGAGTGACATCCAGCCTGGTGGGTTTTTTGCAGTCTGTAGTGCAGCTCATGCTGGCAGAGGATGCTGTACCCCTGGTTGTGGGGGAGGCCTCAATGGTGCAGTTGGGAGCAGAGATCCTTGGGAGTGTTCAGGAGCAGGGGAGGTTTCTGACCTTGGTGTTACCCTAAGGAAGAAGCAGAAGAAAGGTATAAATAGTTATTCTGAGATTGTAGGGGACAAATCTGTGAGAGTGATGGAGATGTGGACAGGGGATAGATCAAGAGTCAGGGAAGACAGGGTAAGCACTTAAGATCAGTGGGGAAGACAAGAAGAGACAAAAAAGAGTAAAGATGGACACAGCAACAAGGAGAATAAGAGATGATGCAGTTTGAGCTGTACTAGAGGGTCACTGGGGTGGAGAGGAGGAACAGGCTGTGGTTGTTGGGTTTGTGGGCAAGCACAAAGTGGCCACCTAGAGCCCTTGCTCCTTGCATTGCCCACAGGGATGCTCAAGGCAGCAAGTGCCTGCCAGACAAGCAGTGTCTGTCATTCAGATGAGCTCAGGGCAGTGGAAAAGGCCAGCTACATTTTCAGTGCATTTCAGGAGGATGGGCTGGCTCTAAAGCAGCAGCATGTGCAGCAGGCCATGAAGCTCTGATACAATTGCAGTTTTTCAGCAGCTTTCAGTGCCCAAGATGGTAGTTGTACTGGTTTTGTTTCTGAGCATTTTGTTTAACTATTACTAAAAGTGCCTGTGGTTATTAAAAAACTCCGTTTGCCTGTGCTAATTTACCTCTGTTGTATGTGCATCATTGCAGGCTGCTGCTTTGAGCTCTGTTACAGTGCCCAGAGCTTTGGCACTGGGGTGGCACCTGGCTGAGTGGTGAATGTGGCTGGGGCAGCAGACAGCCCTGTCCTTCCCACTGGGAGAAGCTGGAGACTAAATAAAGCAAATGGCAGGAATAGAAATACTGGTTTCATGATATATTGGATTGTGTCCCTGCCTGTGACAACCTCTGTTTGGCAGCTCCCACCTGCAGAGCACTCAGTATTGCACCACTTTAAACATTTTCACGTGTAAAATAAATCCTCAGTTACCGTGCCAAAGTGGTTGAGTAGAGCAGGCTGCAGGATGATGATTTGTGAGTTGTGAGCAAGGAACCACCATTTTCAGCACCAGGTGCTAAATGGGTCTTTAACCTTCATTGTGGGGCTGGGGCACATGCATTAGCACTTCACTGGTTTGCAGCATTGCAGGATGAGCTGCTCCCACTGGGGACTGACCAGTGCTGTGGAGCACAATCCCTGACTGATGATGAATGTATTACTTTCCAAGCATAGGTAATAGCTCCTAAATTCCTGTCATGGGATCTGCATAAACTGACCCTGTGGAGAAAATGTACAGGTAATGTCCAGCTATACTGAGAAGGATCACGCTTTTCATCAAGGGCACATGTATAGGGAAGTTATAAAAGCTTAATAAACAAATAAGTAGTTTATTGATTATTAACTCAAGTGCAGATTGCTTTTATGTGTTTGCAGGACCATCTATGCCACACTTGGGAGAGACTGGGCTGCAACAACCCCATCTTCAGTGTTTTCTTGCTCTCTTTCATCTTTAGGATCAGTTGGGGGTTTTGGGAGTCATCTCTAACTGTGTCTGGTTCAGAGGTCTGGATTTGTTTACTCTAAGGAAGAGGTCACACGAGTCCAGTACAAACACAGTGTCTTTGTTCTGTGAGATGCTTCTCTTCTGTGCCCTCTTTCATACCCTGCTGTCCCATGGCATTTCACAACCTGTCCCATGGCATTTCACAACAACAGTGGGGCACAGCAGAGCTGAAAAATTATCTATCCTTTGGTTTCTAGGACCCAAGCTCTGGAGGTCCAGTTCCAATTCTTACAAATTAGAGGTTGGCTGTGTCAAGGCAGCACTTTGGGAACAGAATTGGGAGGACAGTCTGAAGGCAAGAGTGTGAGCTGAAGGCATGCTGAGGTGTGAGGTTGCTGCTGGGGCTGTGGCATGATCCAGTTTTAAGTTATTAGAAATGCATCTGCCCAAATTAAGGTGCAAACAAGACCATATGCCAAGGTTAGTAGTATTTTTATTTAATATTAAATAAAGGGGTTTATTTAATAGTATATATGAGAGAGAAGAAAAGAGAAAAAGGAAGAGAAATAAGTAGAAAAGAGGTGGGGGAACAGAAGGAAACACAGAATAAAGAAAGTATCGCCATTCCTTGGATCCCAAAGATGTTCCATTGATCCACTCCAGCTGGTCATCTTGGTGGTGAAGGCCCCCCAAAAAGCTCAGAATCTGATGGATTCATGTATATTCAGGCCAAGTGGAAATGCCCCAGCACATCTCCCAGGGCAGGGACCAGGCTCTTGCAGCAGATTCTGGATCTGTTGCATCATTTTGCATCACATGCAGTTCTGTGGTGCAAAGCCTCAGGAATGAGTCTGGGGAGTGCTTTGGGGGTCTTTGATGGGTTATGATGCCCCCTCCTCTGCCTCTCACTTGAATGTCCCATGGATGTGGCCTGTGGGGTTGGGGTTCCAGAGCTGGCCCAGTTTGTGTAAGGGAGGATGGGAGTTCAGTGCCTCTGACCAGAGGTGACACCATATACCCAAAACCTCCTTCTCCCCACTCCATCTCATGGGGAGGCTGTGTAAACCTGGCTTCTGTGGGCTCCCCCACCCCAAACCCAGCCAGAGATGATTCTCAGTGCAGCTGCTGGGTTTGGCTTTTTGTGGATGCATTCCTTTCCCTCAGCCTTGTTTGTTTCTCCCTAGACCTGAACTGATTGAACAATAGTGTCCCCTTTATCTTATCTAGGCAGCTTAACTTACAGTCCAAAGTTCCAGTCAGGATCTTCAAGGAGGCTTCTGTGGTTGTAGCATCTTTGTACAGTTTTTGCTATAGTGGGTTAAACTCCTCCATAACGGTGTTAAAGGCATGAGCCATTGTGGTGATGTGTGCTGGGGTCCCAGGATGAGGGAAGAGATGAGAATCTTGACTCCATGTTTCAGAAGGCTGATTTATTATTTTATTATATATATTATATTAAAAGAAAATGATATATTAAAACTATACTAAAAGAATAGAAAAAAGGATTTATTCAGAAGGCTAGAAAAGAATGGAAGGATAATAAAATCTTGTAACTGCTCACAGCCTCGACACAGGTGGCTGTCATTGGTCATCAAGTGAAAACAACTCACATGGGCCAATCAAAGATGCACCTGTTACATTCCACAGCAGCAGGAATTATTGTAATTATTGTTTACATTTCGTTTCTGAGGCCTCTCAGCTTCTCAGGAAAAAATTCCTAGCAAAATTTTTTTTCAAAAAATATGTCCATGACAAACCATTTCAGTCCCTGAGAGCTGTGTGTCTGTCTGCCCATGGACTGACCAGCTCAGGAGAGGGTAAAGCTGGGAGCAGGGTGTTTGTCTGCATCACTTAGAGCTCCTTCTCTGGGACATCCATCATCTCTCTCAGTCAGTTCCTGCAGAATTTGTGTTTATTCTGAAGATGTCTGGTTTATTTCTTTACTTAAGAGCTTGTGCTGTGTTTCTGCTAAGCCCTGTCATGGGACTGACTTTTGCTTTTGATTGCCTGCAATGTACAGTGAAGTTCCACTTCACACTTCTTGGATTATGTCTGCAGAAATGAATTTAAACTATTCTTGTTTCTACTTTTCTTCTTTGCTCTCCTTTGCTTCTCATGCTCTGAAAGCAGCCAGAATGTGTTTTTGCTTATATCCATGGTCTCTCTGGATTAGATGGAAATGTAAACTCATGGAGGCAAGAAACACCTTTGGAAACAAGTGCAGGGCCCTTTGGAGTATGGCTGTTTCTGCTCCATTTGCTGCAAGTGATCAGTAAAAACTTAGATTAAAAACTTAGGTCATGCAGGCATTTAAAACCAAACTGCATGTTATATGAGCCCACTGTCAGCTGGTGAGGCATGCTGAACATCTTCATGCTGCTTTTCTGCTTGGTCTTTTTTTTTTTTTTTTTTTTTTAATAATTAGCACCTCACCTTCCTCTGCAGGGTTTTCTTTTCCCCATCTGGTCCTGCAAGGTGGGCAGACAGAAGCCAAGCCACAGTGGTGCTTCTGGCTCAACAATTGGCCCTTCCAGGCACCCTTTGGGCTGTGCTTTGTCCTGCTCAAGGGTCTTGAGGAGCTGCAGAAGTGGCTGTGGGGTTGAACCCCCACCATCACTGTCAGGGAGGGGAGTGGTGGCTCTGACAGAGCAGAGGAGTGAGAGCTGCCTGTTCCCACTGGGGCCAGCTCTGCTCCATCAGGGCTCCTGTCCTGGCCTTCATGCTGCAGGGCTTCTGCACCTTTTAAGTGGTTACTGCTTTGGCAGAGTTTAGATGAGCACTGCTTGCCCATTTTCTTTCATACAGACTAATCTGAAAAACCTTTTAGCTGGTGGTATTTTCCATTATAGAATGGTTTGTGTTGGAAGGAAAAGATCATCTTGTTCCTCTGTTTCTCCCTCTTTCTAAACATTTGCATTTCTGTTGATGAGGATTTGCAGTAATGCAGACACCTCTTGATGCATTCCAGGATAGAGTAAACACTCTGTGGGAGAAGTTCTTTGCTTATAACTAATCATTTATTCCCCTAATTTGAATGGAAAGCAACATTTTACTTATCTTTTTAAACTGTCAGCTTAATTCTGTGTTTGTTACCAATGTAAACTCTTGTCTCTGGAGCATTCTGGGCAATTTGCAAACAGAGAAGTTACACATATTGTGCTCAGCACAAGTAGGCAGGGGCCACTGGGTTGATGAAATGTCAGTTCTCCTTACCCAGGCCAGGCAGATTTTGGCATACCTGGAGTTGCAGGTGATGTTAATGCAGTCTGAGATGCTGCTAGCAGTCTGCATCATGGATTGTGCAATACATGGAATCAATAGGCTATTAAAGAGGCTGCAGGCTCTCTGCTGCTGGGTGATTTCAGATAATGCATTAAATACAGCTGGGAGTGATAAGACTAATTACCATAGACTGGCTGTATTTTACCTGAAGATCTTTCAGCTGTGGGGTTTCTTTGTTTGCATGGTGTATATTATAGATGTACACAGCTCTCATCACCAGACAGAGCCAGCACTCACTCTGTGAGTGTAGGAAGGAGGTGGTTATGCCCTGCAGATTCTGTTGTAAAAGCCAGGCAGGAATTAGGAGCAGGGCCTTCAAGCTGGAGAGCTGGGATCCAGTGAGATGGTTTGCAAGATGATCTGTGGCAGACACTGGTCCCAGCCCCCAAAGCTGGTATTCTGTGCCCCAAATGGAGCTCCTCTTTGCTGGAGGTTGTTTAAAAATACATGTCAGTGAAACAGAGCTCACAGGCCTCCTTGGCAGAGAGCCCATAGCTAATCACTAGAGATTTCACAGTGAAGTTTTTCTGAGTGTCTGTTTGATTAATGGTTCATATTTTGCTGATCTGAGACTTTTTTATTTTATTCTTAAATTTAATACATATTACTTATATGACTTAAATATGTTTTAATTCCATCTTAAATCAGTGGAACAATCTTTACAGTGGAGTTGGCTTTTTTTTTTTGCACAGCAGCAGCAGCATGTTTGCAGAGGCTCGTGCTTGGACATGCAGCTGGTTAGTAGGATTCTTCACAATCCCGTTGTATGCACTTCCCTGGAAGTCTCTTAAAAGTAAGAAACCAAAGAGCTCAGAAACACCATGGAGCTGAACCTCAGTGCATTATGCCTCAAGGCTATGAGGGATAACCCTGCTGCTCTCCCAGGAGAGAGGTTTGGTATGTCAGGCTGTCGCAAAGGTATGTGCAGAGAGGCTGGGTGGGAACGGGAACGCATGTTTGGGTCCACTGAGATGACCTTGCAAAGTCCAGCTGGTTTCCCTTGGCCAAAATTTGAGTATGTCAGAGGGAAACTTGATTTTTACAAGTTCACACAGTCTGTATGCTGCTCCTTTCCTTTTAAGTTAAACATCCTTTTCTTTCCCCCAGGCAGGAAAGCCCCGGGTGCGCTCCCATTGTGGCAGCGCTGTGGGGACAGGCTGTGTGTGCTGCCTGTGCTCCCCCTGTGTGGGGACAGGCTGTGTGTGGCTGTGCTCCCCCTGTGTGGGGACAGGCTGTGTGTGCTGCCTGTGCTCCCCTGTGTGGGGACAGGCTGTGTGTGGCTGTGCTCCCCCTGTGTGGGGACAGGCTGTGTGTGGCTGTGCTCTCCCTGTGTGGGGACAGGCTGTGTGTGGCTGTGCTCCCCTGTCTGGGGACAGGCTGTGTGTGGCTGTGCTCCCCTGTCTGGGGACAGGCACAGGCTGTGTGTGGCTGGCTGTGCTCCCCCTGTCTGGGTACAGGCTGTGTGTGGCTGTCTGTGCTCCCCCCGTGTGGGGACAGGCTGTGTGTGGCTGGCTGTGCTCCCCATGTCTGGGGACAGGCTGTGTGTGGCTGTGCTCCCCTGTCTGGGGACAGGCTGTGTGTGGCTGTGCTCCCCTGTCTGGGTACAGGCTGTGTGTGGCTGTCTGTGCTCCCCATGTCTGGGTACAGGCTGTGTGTGGCTGTCTGTGCTCCCCCTGTCTGGGTACAGGCTGTGTGTGGCTGTCTGTGCTCCCCCTGTCTGGGGACAGGCTGTGTGTGGCTGTGCTCCCCTGTCTGGGGACAGGCTGTGTGTGGCTGTGCTCCCCTGTCTGGGGACAGGCTGTGTGTGGCTGTGCTCCCCTGTCTGGGGACAGGCTGTGTGCTGCCACTCTGGCACCAGGGCTGCAGCAGCGAGTGCAGCCGGTGTTGGATAAACAGTGCCCCTCCATCTGTTCAGCTGTGCATTCCTCAGGATGCCTTTGCACACATGCACCAGGAAGGCACTGCTGTCCAAGTACAGCCGTGCCCAAGGGTTCATTAACAGGGGATTTAGCAGTTGTGCCATGTTTGCCTGCCGGGCTTTGATCTTGAGAAGGGCACTCAGCAGCAACACCAGTGCTGCCATATCAAGGGCCTTTGTCCCAAGCACCTGGGGCTGGAGGATTAGCAGGGAGGAGCCTTGAAATGAACCAGGAGTTTTTCTCCTAAAAATATGAATCTTTGTCTCAGTTAAATGTGTTTGCTATTTTTCAGTGCTACAAGTGATCAGTTATTGTAAAATCCCTAAGCAGTTTGTATTGAAGAGAAATCTGTGACAAATGCAAGTAAACCTACTGCTTTTGGCACTTGTTTCTCTTAATATTTTCAGTCCTGAATGACAAATGGACTGTATTCTTTGTAGTTAGCACGGACTACTTGCAGAAGTCTCATGCATTCATGCCTTCACAGCTCTAAACAACCTCTCAAGCCAGCTTTTCCAGCAAATTTCCTCTTCCTGTGGTTAATGGTTGAAGATCATAATAGCTAGGTGGCAGAAGTCCCCAAAACAAGGCAGTATTCTCTATGTAATAATATATCTTAGTACATTTGTTAAGTTTTTGTATGCTATTCCTTCTCCCCTACCTGCACTACTTCAGTCCAGCTCTAACACTGTTATACCAGCTAATTCATTTTCATGTCTTTGCTTGCTCTTTGTCCTGCTTTCTTGGGTTTTTGCTCATGTTCACAGGAGCAGCCCTGCCAGGCTGTGCTTCCACAGGGACTGCAATCACTGCCTACAGAGCACTGCTGTCAGTAGTGGGGTCTGCTCTGTGCTGCAATAGCTTTTAAAGCCTGCAAGTCTCTCTGAGCTGACATAGTGCTCTCCAAGTGACTGCATTTATTTTTTCTTTCTCCACCTTCCCAGGGTTGTTTTTTTTCCTGTGTGTGACACCAGTGAAGTGCACAGCACACTGCCTTCCCATCTAGGTAGTCCACGGTTTGGTTTATTTATAGGTCAGGAGAGCATGAGTGGCATTTCCAGGTTTAGGGAGGTGGAAGAGAAAAACAACAGAAGGGAGCAGCTTGCTAGTAAAGAAGAGATTATTTGTCAGATTATGTCTCTTGCTCTTCCTGGAATCAGCTCATTTGTTTGCGAGGACCAGCATGAGAAAGGCAGAAGTCCTTTTCCTTTGTCAGGAAATCTCTGTGCTGGGATTACAGCAGCACACAGGGCCCTTGCCTAAACCTAAGGGGTGACATAATATGGGAGCTTGTGGTGTGCCACTGAACTGATTTTATTTCTGCCTTCAGAGGCAGAGTGCCTGCTTTGGCTCTCTTTAGGTTCAGAGATAGGAAGTGTAGGGAAGGAAATATTTCTGGCTTCTGGAAACTTTCTTCTCTTTTTTTATGTAGCACATAGTCTGCAAGCAAAAGCCTTTGTTGCTCTGCCAGTATGGCTGTTAAGAAGAAAAGATAAAAATATGCCAAAGAAGATTTTTAAAGGAGCACCAACAGGCAATGATCTTACCAGCAGATTAAAAAAATCCTTCTGTTTTTCCTCAGCATCTCTTATGTAGTGCTTCCCCCCCACCCTCTTATTTTTGTCTTCTGAACTCTCACTGTGAGATAGAAAAAAAACAATATTGAGAAATTTAGTGTCTGCACAGAAGCACAGCCTGTCCCTTTAAACTACAGAGAAGCCTTAGTGGAATTTCTATTCTGGGAATAGTTAATTCTGTTTGAGGTTGGGCAAGAGAGAAGTGCTCACAGGCTTAGTAGCAATATTTTTACTCCATTTGTTTTTTCTCTTAAGGATTTGCCTGCCTCATTTGATGGAAAGTGCATTTATTGATCAATCCTCCACTAAGGAGAAGATCTTGGAGAAAAAGAGGGTGAGAGAAAGAAAGAAAAACAACCAAACAAAAAGCCAAAAGACAGTATTTGTAGCTCTAGTGCTGTTATGTAATAGCCATTATGTAATGTCTGTTGGTGCCAACTAAAAATATACTGGAAGATAACTTCCAATTCATTGAAGCATTTAACTAGCATCATCCCGGGGTTTCTGGTTCTGGATTCAACCCCTTCTGCAGATGTTGTAAAGAGCTTACAAGTCCCCTAGGTAGCACAACAACCCATTCTGTCTTTTATCCTTCTTCTTGTCCACTCTTGATTTCTTTCTTACAACTGGAGTTTTAGAAACGGTAAATCCCTCTTCAGGTCACCTCTCTGCATACCCCACTGACCATGCCATTGGTCCATAGAGCCTCCCTCTATGCTTTGTTCAGCTGAGTTTTAAATGTCTATGGCAGAGCCTGGGTTTCAGGAGAAGCTGAGCGTAAAGCGTAGCAGGGATTAGATTTTGCAGCAGGCATTCAAAACTTGACAGCTTCATAGGTAATGTTTTACAGGAGGTTGTTCTCCTGTAGCTGAGCTGCAGCTAAAAGTGCCTTGCCTTTTCCATCCTTAAGCTTCTCCCTGAACTGCAACCATGCCCAAATGCTCAGTGCAGCTACAGTTGCAGAAATGGGCACCCCAAGACACCCACAGCTGGCTCTGGTGTGATGCAGAGCAAGGTTTGCCCTTCCTCTCTGAAGCACAATGTCTGTGCAGAACCTGGAGTGCCATTTCCTGGGGCAGCCCAGACTGGGCAGTGCTGCAGGATGGAAATGCCTTGGCCAGGGCTTGAGGGCCGTGGCAGCCTCTTTGGGGAGGGAAGTAGACATCAGCTGTGATGCCCTACACAGCTGTGGTCCCCTTGACACCAGAGAACATGACAGGCTGCTGAAAGTGACCCAAGGAGGAGCAGCAGGGAGGTGACCCAGACATCAGCACTGAGCTGCATCACTGAAAGGGACCCAGCAAGGTTTCTTGATTTGGACAACAGAAGTCTAAATAGTGCTGGCTGAAAAAGTCATGAGCAAAAAACCTCTTTATAGCCAGGATTTCAGCCTGCACAGAGCGTTACAATATTGTAAATAACATGATGTATCACAGAATTGTGTGAGTGCTGTAATTAAAGCCTTGTGGTAGTGCTGGGGGAGGGTAGTAGACATATTATCACCAGAGATGAAGCTGAGCTGTGGTTGACTTCACACAAAGGGATTCAGAAAGTGGGGTTTAGACTCCCATCTTGTGCTGTAGTTGATGTAAAACGTTGCCATTTCTGTTTGTCATTATTGAGAAGTCATGGTACTGTTCTGTACCTAAGCACTGGGACTGTGCAATGGCATAAATCTATATTCAGGTTTGTTACTGCAGTAGATACATCCTGTTAATGAACAATGGCCAAGGACACTAATAGCTCCATTGCAGGCATAACAGGTGAGGAGGGAACTGTCCAAGCCCTCCAGAGTCACTGTTTCAATCCCCAATGGGATCAGCAGGGGGTTTTATTTTTCAGAAGAGCAAAGGCTTAGTATGTCTTCAAGACTTACTTCAAGACAAGTCTTGAAGTACTTGTTTTGCATCAATTTACACAAGAAATATCTTGCAGTTGCATCCACACAAGCATTATGTGCATCAAGCAACATGTTTTGTTCTTGAAGGTGCAGAAGAAGTCATTAGTACCTATCATAGTTATTGTTGTTGCTCTTGCTTTATTACAGCATGAGAATGAAGTGAAAGTGCATGTAAGTCCTAGTTAAACTCAATTTCTTCTGCAGGAACAGAAACAGGGAACCAGTGGTGCTCTGTAGCATGCATTGGCTACGTGTCAGCTGCAATGACAAGGGCAGTCATGTTGTGTCAAGTTTTAATAAGGGAGAAATCCTCATAAGTAGAACTAAGATTTTATCCAACTAGTAGTTTTGTCTGCTTGCTTTTAACTGAAATAGCCTAATTTCTGCCACATGAATGTGCTTCAAATCCTAGCTCCTGGTCACATGCAGGAAGCCTTTCTGCTGGAAGATGCCTATGTAGGAATGGTAGTGGGTTTTGGGTGAAAGCAGTGGATCAGGACATAGAAATCCTATCATGTGTGATCAGATGTTGTGTGTTGATGCTTGTCTCTGGTAGTTTTTGAGTGATGTGGATGCTTACTCAAAACTACAGCAAATTAGCTGAGTGATAATTGTTTAGCACTCTGGGATACAGATTAGGACTCTACAGACTCAGGTTAGCGTGATTTGTGTTCTGTGGGGTAAGATAGAGTGCACATTGCTTGTTCCTTTGTTCGTGTGAAGACAGGGAGAGAGTCTATACAAAAGCTTTTTACTGAGGTGTGTGTGAATAGAAACCACTCTCAATTTCCTTGTGTTTAGGATCCCAAGTAGCAGACACTTGGAGAAGAAACAGGTAAAAGCTGTGGAAAAAAGAGGCAGTGGGTTTACTGCTGCCTTGCTGGTCCAGCCAAGCACAGTTAGAGCAATACACTGACTTTGGTCCACTTCCCTTGGTGACAACAGCAGCATAATAATTGAAGACAGGACCATAAATCTTTTAGTGGCAGGAAAAAGCTGGAGGTCTGAAACATTGAATAGGGAACAAGATCCACTGTCCTGCACATGCTCTCCTGTGGGAAATGCACAGGGGCAGCCAGCATGGAGCAGATCCTGGACCATTGGCTGTCCTTGGAAAGCTGGAAACCATTGCACTGCAGGTCCTCAGTGTGCTTTAAATGGGGCCAGTTTGGGGGGTTGGCTCTGCTACATCATGGTTTTATATTCTTATGGACAAGATGTGTTGAGGAAGGCATTCATTACATTCTGAATAGGCACAAATAAACCAGGGAGTACTGTATCAGTGATATTGTTGTGTGGGATTGTTATCAGTGTTTTCACTGTTGCATCTGGAAGCTCTGACCAGCTCTTTGATTGGAAATCAGCTGAGTTTGTTATTGTGCCTATGTTTAAACTGTACTTTCCTTTAAATGTCTTTAGTCTACATCTTGCATTAAAAATCCACAATTTTATGGCCAGAAGATGCCCTGGCTGTTCCTCCTGTACAACTGTTTCCTCACCAAATATGCCATAGCAATTAAATCACCCCCTGCAGTGACCTGCATATCTTTAAGCATTTAAATTACTTCTGTAAATTAAGCTTTTAGGATTAGTCATTGTAGATTTGCAGCATCATTGGTGTGTTGCCAAGGACCCCAGTTTTGTCACCATGACTACTACCACAGGCTTACTGAGAAACACAAACTGCAGGGAAGTTTATTCATGTGCCAGAATGTGAGTGAGTGATGGATGATGTTTCACCAACCACAGCCAGAGGAGCACCTGGGTGTTTATATCCAGGTGGGCCTCCAGAGGGGAGAAGATGCTGTTACCCTCCAGGGAAAATCACTATCATACTTATTTCTTACATTTTCACTTGTGTGTGTTCAATAAATAGTGTGCTTGGAGAAGATTGGTGCCTACTCTCAGAAATGCTCTTACCCTGTGGGGATTATCCTTTCCCAGGAAAGGCAGTGCTCACCATGGGGTGTGAAGTTGCAGGAGAGCTGATCCTGTGATGAAGTAATTGCAATGATCAAATCTCCTGGTACTGCCTAGTGAGATGAAGTGTCTCATTTGGGAGATTTTTTTTAAACTTCAGCAGTGGAAAACAGAATTCCATGATTTGTCTCCAGTGGGGAATTTACAACCCAGCTCTTCTCTGCTGTTGCTTCTTTAAGTATATGCCTACCTTGTGCAAGGGCAGGCTCCTGGCCCCTGTATTCATTTTCTTCAGGCATTTGGGAATTAAGTCTTTACAAATAACACTGACAGAAACTCTTAAGTGCCATCTCTTCCAGTTTGGTACTCTTCCATTGTTTGAAAATTCATCCCTGTAGCTCTCCTCCACCTTCTCCCACAGCATCTCCTTCAATATCTCATATCTCCTTGGATATAACATGTATCCATGAGTTTACCTGGGAGATCTTGAAGAGAATCTACATTTGGTAGCATAATCTGGTGTATTTTTTCCTATAATGTTGATATTCATGACTCTTTCTCATGTAGTTGTGTCTTGTTCCTCATCACCTGATTTATTTCATAATGGCTCAGGACCAAAGTTGTCCTGGCTGAACCTCCTGTCTCCTGGTACATGTCCTGGACTCTTCTATTGAATCCTTCAAGAAAACAATGCCAGAAATCATCAGTACACTAGCACTTCATGGAAGGGTCCAAGTTTTGAAATGTCTTACAGAGTCCTTGGAGGGAGAAGGAAATCCAGGGAATGGTTCTTAGCTCCCTATCAGCTCTGTAGCACTTTGTCCTGCTCCAGGCAGGAGTGCTGATAAACAGGCTGCCCAGCAGCATGCTCCATGCCAGGCAGGAGCAAAGCCCTTCTCAGAGTGTTTTTCTTCATGCATGAATCTGCCTCTTCCAGCTCATCCCATCCCACTCCCATCGCCTCTCACAAGAGCTCCTCACAGCTCTTGTAGCTGAGCATCTCTCTAAGGGTGGCTGCCCTGTCTGAACGTGGGATCCTCCCTGTGCTGTTCCACCAGCTCTGGGCTGCCAGCTTGCCATCTTGGCATCAATGCCTGAGTGGGTTTTTTGTTTTTCAAAGAGATTCTTTGAATTCAAAACATAGCAAATTCCTGGTGGAGGCAGCTGATGGATTATGCTCTGTGAGTGCTCTGTGCCTGGGACTTGCTCTTCTGTGATCCTTCCCTGACCTTCCAGCAACAGTGCCAAAAACCTCTGTTGTGGGTTACAGATCAGAAATGCATAAATAGAATGAACCAATTTGCTGGGGTCAAAAAGGGGACAAATGCTTCTGATGCCAGCTCACATGTGTGGCCTGAAGACAAACTGTCCTACAAGGCAGCTACTCCCTGAAAACGGGGCTGGTCAGGAGGAGAGCATAGCTGTGTGCTTACGTGTTCTCTGGAGGAGCATTGTCTGGTGATGAACACAACTATGTGACATGTTTTTGTGCTAGCAGACCAACACGACCCAACTGCTTCTTCCATTTAGGAGGTTTCCCACTTCAACCATTCTGGTTTACCTCTAATTTCCCACAAATAAGCTGTCAGGTTCTTTACCACTCCCATTCCCCTAAATAAAACTGCTTTTGTAGGGTATTTTCACCTATGCAGTAAAGTGCTTGTTCTGAGCTCTGTGTGGGTGTTGGGGTTTAGGAGTTCTCCTTTTGGTTTTTTTTCCTCTTAGAGAATTTTCTCCCATTTTTTGTTGCTAAGAGACGATAACAACCAGGTAATTCAGAGAGATAAAAAAGTTTGCCCAGGAAGGCTGTGGCTGGCTGCCCTCTTAGCTGGGGGTTGCTTATGGAGGGGCAGAGGTACAATGAGAATTGGGCTGGGAAAGGTGGTTGGATGGAGTTCCCTGTTGTCATTATAGTGCAAGAGTTCTATTGTTACATTGTAAGGGTTCCATATTGCTTGATTTTTTACCTCCTTGATGCTTCTTGTAGGCAGCTCCTCCAGGCACTGACTCTTCCTTGTCCTCACAGCAGCCACTGACTGCAGTCCCCTCAACCACCCAATCCACACTTTTATAACACTCTTCTGATTGGCTACAGCTGTGGCTTGTTAACATCAGGCCTGTTCCCAGTCTCTAATAATTGGCTCAGCTGTGACTCTTTACAGGGTAAGATTACATTCTATACTACCTTTATTTACTTATGCTTATCCCCCTACAGCTCCCAGCCTACTCTTGTTTTCTCAGCATCCACAGGGGAGACAGGCTGGGGTGACTGTGGAGAGAGTTCCCACCACTGTGGGCTTCTGTCTGCTTTCTTCTACCATGAGTGCAGCTCTGCTCATAAGAGTGGCCATTGTACCTTATCAATGCCCTGCCTCACTAAAAAGGGACTATCACTGTCTGTGGGGTGCCTCAGGTGATCCCTGAGCCCGTTCCAGAGCCAGGCTGCTGCTGCCCAGCCCTGCCGTTTTTTCTGCCACTGCTCAGGGATTTTGCTACACTGTAGCCCACACTCCTGGCCTGCAGGGACAGCAGGCAGTGCCAGCTCCAGCTGCCGAGCTCCTGCCGCAGCCCAGCTCCGCCATCCAGCCCGGCCGCCATCACCGTGCGGTGCCCGGGCCCGCCCCACAGCGCCCCCTGCCAGCCCGGAGGAGTCCCCGCCCCGCCCTGCCCGCCCGGAGCCAGCAGCGCCCCTGGCGGCCGTGCCTGGAACTGCACCCAGGGGAAGGGCCCTGCTCTGCAGCGGGACAAGGCCGGGCTGGGCCTGCGCTGCTGCTGCTGTTGGCTTGTTTGTTATACACACATATTTCAGTAAAAGAACTGTTGTTTCCCATATCTTTGCCTGAAACTCCCCTTAATTTCAAAGTTATAATAATTCAGAGGAAAAGGGGTCATGTTTTCCATTCCAAGAAGGCTCCTGCTTTCCAATGGCAGTCCCTTTCCATATTTGTATTTATCTTGGCTGTTCTGGAGAAACGGGAAAAATACACTTCCACTTGGAACCAAGATGGTTCCACTCAGAACCATCTTGATATAAGTGAATTTTGTGCCTGTTTCTTCCAAGACTATTTGCACTGATCCCAGGGTGGAAATAAAGATGTAAAATCCTGAGCTGTCATAACCCTGTTTGGGTGAACTGGCTGCCTCCAAAGTACACTGCCTGGTGTTGAAAGCATCCCATTTTTAATTACTACTAATGCTGCTATTTTTGATGGCACTTACCACTGGCTTACTCAAAAGCCTGGCTGTCTCAGGAACACCAGTGTTATCCATAGACAATGCAGAGAGGACTCAGGTTTTGCCAAGCCTCATCCAGCTATGCAGAGACAAGAAGAAACCCTTCTGTGTCCTGTTTGCTTCATTTTCAGCTAACTCGTCTATGCTGGTTGGTTTTTCCATGGTTTCTAGCCTATGCTCCACCTCCATCTCTCTGTATCCTTATGAAGGAAGTTCTGTGATGAAATGTTAATATTCAGATTCCTGCTGTGAGCAGCAGCGCTCACATCCTGCTGTATAATGTTCCTTGTCATGGGCTGCAGTGCTTAGTGCCTGGGCCAGGCTCCCTTCCCTTCCCTTCCCTTCCCTTCCCTTCCCTTCCCTTCCCTTCCCTTCCCTTCCCTTCCCTTCCCTTCCCTTCCCTTCCCTTCCCTTCCCTTCCCTTCCCTTCCCTTCCCTTCCCTTCCCTTCCCTTCCCCTCTGCAGGCCCTGTCCCAGCTCTGGCTGTGCTGGGCACTGCTCCTGCCTTCCCCCCTCCCAGCATAAATGCCTGGTGTGCTCTATCTCTCAAGGTCCTTATCAGCTCCAGCTTTGTTTACTTGCATAATTCTCTCAGTGCCTTATCAGATGAGCATGATTTCAAAGTGTTAAGAGCATCAGTGCCTCTAACAGTTTTGCAGTAGCTTGCCTTGGGCTCAGATTAGATGCAGATGTAATAATAATAGAAAATTGAATAATAAAAAATTTCTGTTGGGTAGAGATGCTTCTCTTCCTGGATTAATAATAGAAGCATGGAGACCTGTTGGAGAGGAGCAGGGTTTTCTCATGTGGTTTAATCCTAGCTGTGTCTCTGATACCTGTTTTATGGGTTCATGCTCAGGAGCAGTGCAGAAAGCCCCCATGTCCCATAGCAAAGGTCACATGTGCTTCCCCAGCACATGAAGAGAAGGGGATTCCTTCTTGTCCCTGTGGCTGGGTAACAAGGCTCACCTGAGCAATGCCTCATTTCTTCTGGATGTTTGGAGATGTGTAAAGAAGGGCTGTGAAAGAGGTCACAATGGAACCAGCCACCATCATCCCTGCTTTCCTCCCTCCTCTGAGAGCAGCAGCAAGGCATGCTGCTATGTCAGCACATAGGAAAGAATGAGCTCTTCCTGTTCTGAACACTGCCAGGAATAATCAAACCAGTATCTTCAAAACATCCCAAATGACAAAGGTATGTGTGCTGCTGCAGACCATGGTTGGAGATGCCACCCAGCCTCTGTGGGGATGCTCACTCCTCTGAAGGGAGCTGGTCCTGAGCCTGCTCACAGACCTGGAGCCAGCCCTCACCAAGCTGATGCCTGCCTGAAGTGTTGAGTGGCCAGTTTGCACCTTGTGCCCTCCCACCTCACATGAGAGGATCTGTTTACAGAGCACTTCTGCCTTGCTTGGAGTGCTAGGTGCAGCAGAAAACAGGCTTATGGTGTAACTAGGGAGATACCTTTATTTGTAGACAGAAAAAGTGTGCTCTGCTTTCCATGTTCAGGCCATATACCCATTCCTCAGCCCCTCCAGCTCCCTCTGTCCCCCATTTGCCTGGTTTTAAAAGCATCCAACAGCCAGCACTCACGCTGTAGCTTGGGCTCAGGCAGCACCAGGTGTTGACTTTTCTACCCAGAAAAATTTATTGTCATTCCTACTTGCTCTCACCCTTCCCTCACCATCTCCCTTTAAATTTCCACCCCTTGGCTTGCTGAATAATTTGAAGGTGCTAATTGCCCCGCACTGCAGCTGATCCATTGATCTGGAACACAAACAATCTCAAGGTAATTTTCCGTCTGAGCCAGGCTGGGGCTTGCGCAAGTGCTGATGTTTGTTTCCTTGTCTTTTAATTTCCTGCAAAGAAAAGCTTTTGTGTTGCTCTCAGTAAGATTCCTGTGCCTCTGCCTCAGCCAGAAGCTGCTCTCTAAGGCCACGTGGGGCTGGAGGAAATTGGCACTAACAGTACCCGGTTCTGTGGGTGGAAATGGATAATCCTGCTCTGTCATATTGTGTCCCTCTATCAAAACTCTCAGCCTAGTCCCTGAGGTATCAGGTGGCTTCTTTGCTCATCTTCAGTCCTGCATTTGGGACAGACTGGGAGCAACTCAGACTCTTTGTCCAGTTATAAAAATACTTGTTTGGCTCGATAAATACTTGGGGGCAGAGGTTGCTGGGGTTGCACTGTGAGGATTCAGACATCCCTGTCTGTAACAGGTGACCACAAAATCCAGCACTGGGTCACTGCTGGCCACTGGGAAGTGCATCCTGCACAGCAGAGAGTTAATTTTGCTGGATATTGCTTCCAGCAGCCTCAGCAGAAGCTGTGCCTTTGCAGGGTTTGATCCGAGGGGCGGGGGTGTGGGATGATGTAATGTTACCAACTCCCTGCACTGGTGGGAGGAGGTGAGGTAAAAAAAACCTCATCTGCATTCATTTCTCTCTCCAGCTTGTATGCACTGGTTCAATTTACCTGGAAGACATGTTTTTGTGTTTTTAAATGAAATCAGTGGTTGTTTTTCTCACCCAGGGTAAGGCTGGTGTGGAGAGCAGGATGGGGTTAAAGGGAGCACTGCTCAGGTGCTGGCAGGGCTGCACCTGCAGGAACCTCCAGAGCAGGGGGGGATGAGCTTTGCAACCCCATCTCTGCAGGCAGTCTTGTCTGCAGGTGCTGTGTGTGTAACTAGAAACAAGGAGCAGTTGTCTACCCCTGAATCATAAGGAGATTTTGAAAAATGTAACCCCTGTCTTCCTTCAGAAAAGCAGCCCCTTCACAGACTCAGATAAATTGCCCATGCCTCTGACCCCTTTGGGCGAAATGCTGCAGGCTGAGAGGGAAGGGAAGGGAAGGGAAGGGAAGGGAAGGGAAGGGAAGGGAAGGGAAGGGAATGTCTAAGGTGGCAGGTAACCAGGCAGAGGGCTGGGAGGGAAGAGGGAGTCAGTAGTCATTATTAATCCAGGAAGAGAAGCATCTCTACCCAAACAGGAATTTTCTATTATTCAATTTTCTATTATTATTATATCTGAATCCAAGGCAAATTATTGGTAGATCCTGTCCCTTGTTTTGGCAGGAGGGGAAGGAAGGTTCAATCCTGCTAGCATCTCCCACCATGCCTTTGAAGGGGTGCTGGCTGGAGTGACTCAGTCATTGCTCTAAGGATTTCTTTTATAGAAAAGGAGAATCTGCCTGAGTGAGTGTGTGCAGCTCTTACAGCTGTATGCTTGGCTTTTCAGAAGTGGCAGGTTGATGACACCTCAGGAATAATTTGATACCTCCCAGCCAAGGAAAGATTTTCCCAGTTCAAATACTACTGAATATCCCCTCTGTCCATCCCCAAATTCACAGAGAGTAGGAGAAGGGGAGTAGAAAGACATCTCACAAATTGGAAAGTGAGCTGATGTGAATACTTTTCCCATCACCACCCCAAGTCACCTGCATGCCTGGCAGTGTCAGGGGATGGGAACACATCAGAGCTCAGCTGCAGCTGGGAAGGATCTTGGTATTTTATGATGATGGGCTCAGATGACAGGAAGACAACAAGTGTAATTCTTGTGGTGGTGATGGGTTGGGTAGGCAGCACTCCCAGATTTCTCTGAGACTTGCATGACTTACAGACATGCAAATATGTCTGCACTGTCCTGAAAGTCCCTTTTGAAGTGATGTAATTATTTGGGTGGTGCTATGGATCTATTCTGTAGTTTTAGAGCAAGAAGGGAACCCCAGAGAAATGGAGCTGTAATGGATGTCTGTCACTGGGCACTGTTGGAGCTGCCTCTGCTTGACTCTGTGTGCTGGGTGAGAGTTGTGTATCCAGAACATCTCCAGCAGGGAAGTCTTCTCCTCCACATCCTTTAACTGGGCCAAGGGTAGGCAAGCATTTAGCAAAACATGGGATCTTCCTGTTCCAAACAGTGACAGGAATAATCAGACCAGTATCTTCAAAACATCCCAAATGACAAAGGTTGTGTGCTGCTGCAGACCATGGTTGCAGATGGCCACCTGTTGAAAGCGAAGGGAGACGACCCATCCTTTGATCAGCATCGAACTCCAATTTATTGATCCAACATGCACATTTTTATAGTGGTGTTAATTAAGCTTATACATATTACAAAACCCGAGCTCATCATTGGTCACAGATTACACATTAACCCCTCCCTTTGTTTTCAATACCGTGGTTTGTTATTGAAACCAAGATTTGTGTTCTCACCCTGATATGAATGGTTCTCAAAACCTCCATGTCTGTTCCCAAAACAGCCAAGGACAGAATGTTTACCTGTTATGAGAAGACTGCCTGAGAACTTAGCTGTTTACAGAAACAGGCTGTGAGAATTTGCTCCTCACAGCTGCCTTTTACTTTTCCATCAGCTGTATATGATTATGGCATGTCTGAACAAAACTCTATAAGCCATTTCTGAGCAAAATTCTCCAACAGCCACCCAGCCCCAGTGAGGACGCTCACTCCTCTGAAGGGAGCATGATGTTTTCATGGAAAGTTAATGACTGTTAAAAATGGCATTTCTTCCTCTTTCCCTGCCTGAGGCCTGCCTGTGGTTCTGGAGTGACCCAGGATGTGCACAGGACCCTCAGTGAGGCAGAACACAGGAGCAGCAGCACTTCCAGGAGCAGCAGTTTGTGTACCCACCAGCACACAGCTGCACCTGACTTTTCTGCTTGCTGCAAGCTTCATGTCAGTCCCAGGTGAAAGAGTACAGGAAGGCTTCCACAAGGCCAGGAGAAAATTACAACAGCAGCAAAACCCCTGCCAAACCCCATGCATACACTGATTGGGTATTAAATACTTGCACCAGGGCGGGGAAAGGAATGGGCACATGAGTTCTTGTGGGTATTCAGAGATTTGTTCTGGGTGCCTCTGGTGAATCAGCTGCAGCTGCAGCAGGTCTGGCAGATATGTAGAACTTGCCACTGCTTGGGTATTGGGTCAGTGCAGGACAGGCAGAGACTCTGGGTGGTGTTTGTGGCCTCTGCCTGTGGCAGTGCAGCACTTGGTGGTTGTTGAACTCAGCTCTTTGTCAACACAGGGATGCTGATTCTTTGCTTCAAGGTGGGGAAGGTGAGGTTTGGAGGAATATATGCTGATTTTAAAGGAAGTATGTTGTGTCTCACATGGCTGAATAGCTGTCTCCTGCAAGGGGAACTTGCATTGCAAACATATTCTTTTCCCCTTGGGAAATTCTGGCTTTTCTTTGATCCAGCTGCTGTCCAGATGAAGACCAAAGGAGTCACTTGTTTTGGGTTTAGGTGGGAGCCTAATGAAGAAAGAGGAACTGCTTGGATTTCTGCAGCCATTGCTGGTTTTCCCACTTCAGAGGGATAGCAGAGGCAAGGACACCCCTCACCTCACTGCCACGGGCCCTGCTGGGGATGGCTCTGAGGTGCCACCCTGCTGCAGACACAGAGGCTTTGGAAAACAGCATTAAATGGAAATACCAGCAGACAAGCAAAGCAGAACTGCTTCCTTTAGGTACACAAGGGTGGCTGGCCAGATCACACCTCCTGAACTTTATTTTGGCTGTTTTTGTAACACCCAGGAGCCACAATGCTCTGTGATGCCAATATTTCACATAGTTATTTAGTGCAGGAGATGAGGACTCTGCAACCAAATATTTAATGTGAAAGGGAAGCACAGGAATGGGAGAGGATGTGGTTTGTCAAGATCACCTCACAAAATAGTGACAGAGTAAGACAGGTAAGTCAGTAATAAGCCAAAAAATGCTTATAATGTATTGTAATTAAGAAATAGTGGGTTTCTGATTGTAATAGCCCAAATTATAACATCTGTATTGTCTCACCCTTTACCTGAGACTGAAAATAGAAGCTTTTTAAATGCCTCTCAGCTAATCTCTAAGTCAAAAAAGGGCTTAATCCAACAGTTCTTGTGGGGCCACCCCTCAGTTACAGACTCACAGCATCCACTTGCAGCCATTGCCACTGCCCCAACATTCCTGCACGTGGATTGTGTCTGTCTGACAGGGACAAGGCACCTGTGAAACAGCCTGCAGCTCTACTTAAACATCAAGCCAGAATCCAGCTGGGCAAGCAATCTAAAAAAGTCTGGAAGAAAGAGAAAAAAGCTGCACAGAAATGGTGCATTTATAAATGCAGCACATTTCTTGCCTCTGCTTCCTACAGTCAGCAAGAGCAGCAGAGTATTAATCTGGCTATTGCTGCTTTTTGCTTTCACAACACATCCCAGCAATAACATTCACTGTATTTTAGCTCTCCTCCAGAAATGGACTTTTGAGTTTCCTCTGCTTGCCTGTATTCAGGCAGGAGAGGATCCTGAAGAGTTTATTTTAGATAAAAGTCACTGCTTTGTCCAGTCCCAGTGGTGTGCCAGGCATATTGGATTCTGGAACTATCCCAAATTCATGTCTGCACCCTTAACTGAGGAGCAGGGATGGGGATGAGCAGGGAACTCCAGAGGTGTAAATAGATCAGTCAGCCACATGGCGTCAACTCTGCTCTGTACAAATATAGCTGAGGACATGCTGAGCAGAAAAAATCATTTCAATCAGCACATGCTCCTTTGCCAGCTCTGCAGCCAGCATAAATACATTCCCACTTCTGCTGCTTTGAGCAGATTAGCTACTAAACTTTCTAGGACAGTGCCACACCTCAGGATCTACCTCATCCCATTCCTCAGAATCTGTGAAGGCTGTGTGTCCATGCCAGCAGAGTGAGGATTCTGTAACATCTGCTGAGAAAGTGGTGCCTGTGTTCCCACACAGGTCAAGAGAAGCAGCTCCACAGTGTCCTCCTCCTTCATCCCAGGGCATAGACATTGTGCCTGGGATGTCTTTGCAGCTGTACCATTAGTGGTAAAAATACAGATTTCTCCATCTTTGACCGTGACACCTCCAGTGCTTTCGTGTCAGACTTTCCTATCTCATGCAGATATGTGGGCAGATGTAGAGCAGTGGAGCTTTACAGTGTAGTCTCCCTTCCCTAAATTTTTTTATAAAGCCCTTGCTCAGGAGCTGCTGGATCAGAGTGGCTGCAGAAACACAGAAATAGTTGTGATCTGGGGGGTATTGGATGGGACAGCTTAGGAGAAGTAGGTACTTTACATTAAAAGTTTCCATCTGTTTCAGAATATTCACTTGCCCCTGCAGATTGTATGGGCAGTTAAGCTGATACAGTGTCAGCTGTAGCTGCTGAGGTGGCTGTAAATACCCAGGATTAAATCCCTTGATGTGTCTAGTTAGGAGTCATTTCTCTCTCTCTTTGAGAACAGGGCTTGAAAAAATTCCCTGAGTGACCTCAGTGCTCTTTGAAGCAGATTTTTGAGTCCACTAATTTTTATAAAATAAAGGTGGCATGAATGTGATTATCATTTCTCTCCAGTAATGGGCTCATTGGACTCCCTTGTATGTGGCTGTAACAGTGGTTTCCATTAAATGCACATAAGACCCAGAGTACATGTGTAATTCCCTGTGTGTGTAATTTGTCCTATTCACATGAATAGTTGAAATTTCAAGCTGGTTATTGTACTGGGTAGAGCTTGTATTGAATTGTCAGGACAACATGAGAAAATTGCACTGGGTACATTCACCCATTCTAGTGTAATCCATAAATGGCCTTTAGAGTTAATTACTCCATAAATTGAAAGAAAATCTGTAACAGCAGACAAGGAGTAGTACAAGATAAATGTCATGCAGGAAGTGAGGGAAGATGCACTGCTAGAAATTGCTTTGGGAACACTCCTAGGAGGTGTGGGCTTGGGGAGGGCTGCTCTGCACTGGAGGCAGCTGCTCAGACCTCAGAGTGGGGCTTGGACAGCTCAGGGTGCTGGCTTTTTCCTAGAGTGCATTCTTGCTTCTTACTTTTTTTCATTTTCTCTCTCTTCCTCTGCCTGTTTGTCTTTTATGGTCTTGATAGTGGAAATTAAGAGACCTTTGCCTTTCAAACCTACCTGATTATCCCTGGAATAGCACTAGCACAAACAGCTGCCTCCCTCAGAGACAAAGCAAAGATGCTCAGAGAGGTCAGAACAAAACTTCCCAGTCCCTCCCATTCTGAGCTGTTTTTAGACATTCAGATCTTTGTGCAGGAATTTTCCATGCTGCTTTGTGTTAGCTGTGAAATGCTTCAGTTGTGGGGTGTATTTAAACCTCTGCTGAGCGGCTCAGCTGGTGCCTGAGAGCAAGGTTTAGAAGAAATAGGGGATTGGTACCCACTTTATGGGTAGGAAACTGAGGCACAGAAACATTGAGGCCAGATATATAAAATGTCAAGCTGTTACTTCCTCACTGCAGAGTGTGTGAGTTTATGAACTTAACAATGTTCTTTTGACAGTTGTGTGAGTGGGATAAAAGCTAAATAGGAAAATGAGATGACAGCTTTCACAGCTTCCCTGTTGAGGGTATTTGGAATAAAAAAACCCTCTCAGTTTTGCATGCTCTGTTAGGAGAAGGTGTCAGAAATACAGAAGCATACAGTTAGAGGTGGCAAGGGTCCCTGGCTGTGGATCCAGTTCTGCAGAGATGCCCAGGTACATCAAGAGCAAATCTGAGATGCTCAAAGAGCAAAAAAGACACAGAAATTGAAGTTTGAATCTACTAATTTTTATAAAATAAAGAATGTGATTGTCTTTCCCTCCAGCAAAGGGCTTAGAGGACTCCCTTGTCTTCTGTCCCTGTTGCTGTGATCCTGGAGAAACCTGCTGTCACATTTGCTGGTGGCACTTATTATCTAATGAAGGTGTGGAGCTTTAAAAATCCCCACTGTGCCCTGGCTGTCTCGCTGCTGGCTCTGTGTGTGAGCCTGAGCACCCTGCAGGCAGAGATGTGCTGGAGGCACTGCACTCCTCGTGCTCAGGTCCTGTTTGCAGGGCCAAATCCCATCCCTGCCTCTGGCACAGCCTCTCTTGCTGCCCAGAGGTGCTGGATGCCCCATCCCTGGGCACAGTCAGGGCTTGCTTGGACAGGGCTTGGAGCAAACTGCTCTGGTTGGAGACATCTCTACCTGTTGGAACCCTGAGAATTTTAAACTTTCTGTGCTTGAAGGCACAGACCCACAAGGGAACACTGCATTTGACCTGTGGCTGTGGAGAAGCCTTCCAAAATTGATTGATAGCACTGGGATTATGGGTGTGGAGTTGGTTAGAAGGGTGTAATATCATAGGGTGGAAAACTTAGAGTTTGGGATTTTAGAATATAGAAATAAATATGAAGCAAGATGGAGCTTTTACGGTGGAGACTGCTTGTTCTTCTTTACCTCCTTCTTTCTTCTTCTTCACCTCTTCTTCCTTCTTTTTCATGGGTTTGGGTGATGTTTTGTAAATGGACAGAAAAGTCTGCATTGCAGCTCTGGGATCAGTTATTGGGTTAAAAGGGAAGATAATCCAGGTGTCCTTTCTTAATTGCATGGTTAGTCTTAAAAGAACTTGTAACAAGAGTTTGCCATTTTGTGCTTTGCTCATGAAAGGCTGCTGAACTCACAGTAGTGAGAGTGTTTTACTGATAAGAAATAATAAACACCTGAGTCTGAACATGAACTGCCATCTCAAGTGCCTTCAATCCCGACCCAGAGAAACCAACACCTACCCAACGCAGGAAGGTTGCACTGGATGGTTTGTGAGAGTCCCTTCCCACCCAAACCATTCTCTGATCACCAGTATTATTGTCGCCTGAGGAAGCTGACAGCTGACCAAACCATTAGCATAAAAGGAAAAAATAGCAAAAGCTGCTTGGTCATGGGTGTGCTGACTTCTCCCCAGAATGATCTCCAGCTTGTTGGCCTGTGAGATGATTTCAGCTGGATTGGAGCTGTGGGATTTTCTTCCTCCTCCTGTGCACATAAGCAGTAACTATTTGGACCTAATAACCATGTTCCTCAGCTGAAAACTAAGTGATGAGCTTCATTGTTACTGACATATTTTATGAAAATCCTTTCTCTAGGATTTTTCTCCTGCGAAGCTGAGAAGCCTCAGAAAAGAAATGTAAACAATAATTATTTGATAACAGTAGAATGTAGTTTGGAGATGGTTTACCAACAGGTGCATCTTTGATTGGTCTCATGTAAGTTGTTTTTACTCGATGACCAATCATGGTCTAGCTGTGTCAAGGCTGTGAGTAGTCACAGTTTTTTATTATAATTTTTTTCTAGCCTTCTGATGAAATCCTTTCTCTTTCTTTAGTGTAAATATAATATAATATAATATAATATAATATAATATAATATAATATAATATAATATAATATAATATAATATAATATAATATAATATAATATAATATAATATAATATAATATAATGTTCCTTCTGAAAAATTGAGTGAAGATTCTCATCTCTTCTCTCACCCTAAAAACCCTCATCTTGTTCGGACTGTGCTTAGATCCCAAGTCCCTTGGTGTGGGAATGCTCTGTGGCACTCAGATCAAACTCACACCAAGAGCTTTCCACCTCTCTCTGCTGCAAGCTTCCCGTGGGATCTTGCTTACAATTTATGTGGCAGCAAAAATCTTTGCTCACAGTCATTAAGTGTACAGCTAGCAGCCTGTGTTTTGAGGCCAAAAGAGAGGCTGTTTGCATCCTCTGGGAAGTCCTGATTTGCAGTGTAACATCCCCAGGATGTTTATGCTGCCCTGTGGGCTCCTGTGGAGGAAGCACAGTGCTGGTTCACCGGCTTTCCATGCAGCAGAGCAAAGTGTTGGTGGTCACCAGTTGTGGTGTTTGAGGGTCCCCAGGATGAGGTGAGAGATGAGAATTGACTCCAAGTTCTCAGAAGGTTGATATGATATGATGATATGATTATATGATATGATATACTAAATCTATACTAAACAATGAGAAAGGCTACATCAGAAGGCTTAACAAGAATGATAATAAAAACCTGTGACAGACTCAGAGAGTCCAACACAGCTGGCTGTGATTGATCATTAATTAAAAACAATTCGCATGGAACCAATCAATGATGCACCTGTTGGTAAACAATCTCCAGACCACATTCCAAGCAATCAGATAGTTATTGTTTACATTTCTTTTCTGAGGCTTCTCAGCTTCTCAGGAGAAAAATCCTAGTGAAAGAATTTTCATAAAATATGTCAGTGACAGCAAAGCATTCTGCAGGAAGCACTTCCAAAGTATTAGGGACCAGAACACACAAAGCTGGCCATTGGACCAGCTTTAGGGCTCCTTCTGGATTTTAGCACACTATGAGAACTGATAGATAAATAAATATCTTTATCCTGCTTTAACTCCTTTCACACAGCTTCCTGGAAGTGAGAAACAGAATACTCAATTTCACAACATTAAAAGAATATTCACTTTGCCTGATTTCTCAAAAGAAACTAGATTCGGGTGTTATCTTCCACCCACTCTCCCCTCAGGATTTTGAGCTCATATGTCCAGTTTCCACAGTACCTGAAAGAATAAAAATTTCCTGAAATGCTTCTTGAGCAGAGATATCCAGGTCAAATGAGTTTTTTATGCAGATATCAGGGGAAACACACCAACTGGGTACTGGGCCTGGGCATGCCAGCTCCCTGCTGATGTTGGGGCATGGCATGGCATGCTCTGCATGGCAGCACCCACCTGCTGCACCCATGGCCTCTCCATCTCCTCCAGTGTGGTGCTGCTGAGAACTTGGAAAGATGCCTCAGCTTTGGATCAGGCTTTACAACCTCAGATAATCCCTCACTTAATTTGAAGATGGGATTTTAAAATGCGGAGCAATGTGGGGAGTGGGAAGAGAACCCCTTAATGAACATAAAGATCCTATTGAATATATATGTACATATAAACGGTGTTGCCACTTGGTGGCATTGGGCAATAGCTCTCCTAGTTTATCATGACTTCTGCAGTTGGCAGCATTTATATTTTTAATGACTTACTACTGGCAGCTCTTATATTTTTAATGACTTATTATTGGGGTCCTGTTATTGCAGGAGCCTTTTCCTCTATCTTTTTAGTGCAAGCCAGACTCTCCCTGCCATTTTTGCAGAGGGAAACTATAACAAGTGAAATAATTACAGTGTAAGGTTTCTAAAGCCAGAACACTGATCAGAAAGTCGGCAATAATTTTTAATTTCATTATTTCTTAATATTTGGAGTTAACTGTGGCTGGAAATGTAAGTCTCATAATGATGAATCAAATGAGCAATTGCTTCATTCAGAGTACCAGAAGAAACCAGGGAGTGGCAGAGCACTCTGCTGTAATGTAAAAGTTTCTGTACTGAGTGAAGATAAATGCTTAGGAAGTGATCCAACATACCACACCAAAGGAGGAAACCAGCTGAGGGTCTTCATTTCTGTCCAAGCACTATGATAAGTCCATGATTTATCTACACTTTCACTTGGAAGCTGAGAGGTGTCTGATTGCTGTAAAGTTGGAAGAGTCCATAGAAAACAATTCAGTGTCTTTGTGTGGGGAAGGGAATTAGCAGGGTGCAGTACAGGACTCACCCAACTCTTGGTGTGGGTAGGTGAAATACATTTCTGTTGTGGAACTGTGCATTTTTCAGTTATTTCCACCTTAGCTATAACCTTATCATGAGAAATATGAACCCATTTAAACTAGGTACAGAAAAGGAAAAAAGTTCTGGTGATGTTGCCCTTTCTCAGAGCATTTTGCACATTTTCCAGTGTTCTTTCAGAGATGTAGGGCTCTCTCCCAGTGCTGTGCGTCCTGCTATACAGGGTGTTTGAAACTGAGGGGTCTTCAGGGTGGAAAATGTAGGCAGAAATAATGTTATTTTTCTAATGCTGTGCAAACTGGCAGCAAACTGACAATCAGACAGACTCTGGTCAGGGTTGTAAACCTGGAGATCTTCCTTCCCTGCTCTCTGTGACTTCCTTGGCTGCTTGCAAAGACCCACGAGCTGCAATCTCACCATCATCCCAGCATCCTCCCAAGGATATTTTAGGAGCAGCAGCTCACAGTATTTACAGCATTGCATAATGCTCCAGCAGCAGCAATTCAATCCTATTTGGGATTCAGCCAGTGTTTGTTGTCATCATTGGAAATGGTATTGATTATTGGAGCTCAGGAGCCAATTATGGCCACTGTGATACTCAGCACCTCACATCCCAGGGTGATGTGCTGGGGAGACTCCTCTACTTCAGCTGTGGCTGCCAGTGAGGCTCTGGACAGACTGCACACCTTGTAAATCATCTGTGCTGTGAATAAGCAGTTACTCACATCCTAAATGTTATGGGACATGCTGGGTGGGTTTGGTTTGCACAGGGCCTGGCATTAGTTTGGTACCTGTGCCAATGGAGAGCAGCCCCACAGGCTTTTGGAGACCAGCAGCACTTGGTACCCAGTGTTGCATTGCCAGGGAAAATCACCCTGGACTATCACACTGATCATTTGTTGTTGAGGCTAGTGGTGTTCCATGCCAGAGACCATGGATGGAATACCAGCCTGAGTCTGGAATCCTGCTCTTCCAGACTGTGGTAGGTGTCATGTTGGACAGCAAATGATGGTTATGGAGCCTGCAGGCAGCTGAGCTGCTCCTGGTGCCTTCTGCAAAACCAGAACAATCTTAAGGCTTCATCCCAATGAAAGGTCAAAATGAAAACCCTGATTATAATAAACAAAGCCCAAATCTCTGACCTTTTAGAGGTCTTTCTCAGCCAGAGTTGAGATGTTCCCCACGATCAGAAGTGGGAGTGACTGCACTCTGATAAACCAAGAGGATCCTGAGAGCCCAGCAGAGAGATTTCTGCTCAATGGAAGGACAAGGGATGTGGCCATGCTGAAGCTGTGGGGGCCTGGAGCTCTGTTCTCCTGTGGGGAAAGTGGTGGTGATGGAATTGAATTCCATCCATTCCAATGCAGTTGGTCCTGGAATGTGGCAATTCCTCATTTTGCTCTTTGTTTATTACCTTATTCTGCCTGAGTCTGTGCTAATGTTACAACTGGTGTTCTCAGCTCTCTTTGGGCTTACAGCATTCAACAGCTTCCTGGGCAAAGCACCATCCCACATGCCTTATTTATTGCTATTTAGATGAATTTGGTGAGCCTTCAGCTAAGGTTTGTTTCATTAAAATTTGGGCTGTACTTTTCTATCTGGCTGCCTGGTAGAAACAGTGTCCAAAATTGGTATTTCAATCACTTCCTATATATTTTTCCAAGTTAATTGAATCATGAGAAGCAGGTTACTTATGCAAATGCAATGGCCTTGTCATACTTCATAGGGCCTGTTAAACACATCAACCCAGAAATTATTAACACTTCCCAGTAGTTACAAGAGCAATGAGCAAAAGAGCCTTCCTTCCCCCTGAGGAAGAGCTTGATGAGGTCTTCTTGGGGCAGCTCATCCAGCACAGCTGCTGCTGGAGTGGAATGGGATAATGCCTCTGTCCACCACAAAATACTGCATCTTCCATCACATCCCTGGCCCAAAATTGTGTTTAAACTGGTATTTGATGAATTGCAGTCCTTATCACTTGTACAAAGCAGGAATATCACCTCCTGTGTGTATAGAGCAGGGAATGAGCTGTGATCTCCCTGCCATTAGAGGAGTGAGTCATTAGTGGGCTTGGGCACACCTGGATGTGCCTGCTGCAGGTGGGATCCCTTGGTGAGAACAGGACCCTGGCACATTTGTAGCTCAGCAGAAGTTGTTTTGAGCTCCAGCTTCTCCATGGCAGATGATGCAGAAAGCTTGGGTTTGGAGGTGATGCAAAAAACTGATGAGAAAATGGTATTTTGCTACAATAATTTGCTTCAAGCACCTTGCACAGATCTCTCTGACATAACATACTGTTGATTAATGCACAAACTTACCTCCTCTCCCTGGTGTCTAGTTTTCATTCCACATAAGCTCTGATTATTAAAAAAGAAACATTGGTTTATGAAGCTAAACATCAAAATGCAGAAGCAGAACCCTCAGTGTCCCCACTGTTTGCAGTGTGTATGCTCAGGGTTGTTTTCATGCTACACACAATTGAGGTTATTGAAGAGAGCAAAATGTGTTTGTTATTCAGATCATTTTGGGTTTGCAGTGCTGTCAGTGTCTCAGGGAAGGGATGCCTGAGGTTTCAGAGAGGGTGAGGTTAGGAATTTATTACAGGGTGTCTGGGGCTGTACAGAAACAGCTCCTAAAGGTCTCATTGAAGGAGAAAGAAAGGATTGAGGAGCCAGGAGTGTGTGGACATGGAGAAATCCACACTTGCCTAAAGTGTCAGAGTGCTACTGCAGGAGCAGCAATGCTGGGCTCTGTGATTTTGGATTCCTGGGCTGCATCTCACCTCTGAGCTGAGTGCTGGCCTCCCCTGGCACCTCTGCTGTGGCCTTGCTGGCTGGATCTGCATCTGAAATCAAGTTCCTTACCCCAAGTTGATTTAGCTGAGATTATGCATTTGTTACTCTGGATCTGAACTGTTTATTTCTATAATTTATCCCCCAAAAAATAAAAAACCCAGAGAATCCTAGAGCAGTGTATGCCTTCATTCCAGAGTCTGCATCTGCTTTTCTGGGCTGTTAATGTATTAAGAATTCTTTAAAACTGTTAATAATTTGTATTAAATTGTTTAGCTGCAGATTTTTTACTACTTAACCATAACAGATTAGAAGCAAATGGAATGGGCTTATTCTTAGTATTTTCCATTTCCAAAGTAATTTGTGTTATCTTTGCATTATTATTGCTTACTTTGTAATCCCTAGTGTATGTGTTACACCATCCATCCCTTGCAGAGCTGTGTGGTTCTTCTGCTTTAGAGATGGAGGCAGGAGCCCACAGATGCACAGGGTGCCTGCTCTGCATCTTCAAAGACCAGGGATAGTGCCCAGGCTGCTCTGCCAACCTCCATCTCCAGTGCAGGAGTACAAAATCTGGGTTTAGATTTGAGTGGGAAAATGGAAACAAAAGAGGCCAGAACAGCTTGAGTAAAATGCTTGGAGAAATTGTATGATAGAGATTTAAGTCCAAGACCACTGTGCTGCTTTGAAAACTAAACCACCTGGAGAATCCTCATGGAATTACCTTGAGAGAGATTTCAGGTTGGAGTTACAATTTAATAGAAAGATTGCAATAAATGCAATGATACAGAGAAGAATGGCACAAAGAGTACAGCCTGGCACCCTGTTGGTCAGGGTGCTGATCACAGTCCTGTCAAATGATGGTTGCAGTCAAATGCCATGTGCCTGTGGAAGTTCTGGTCCTCCTCTGGATCCATCCAGTGGTGGTGGTGATGTTGAGATTCTGTAGCTCAGGTTGAGGCAGGAATGCTCAGTACCTCCCCCAAGGTGGGGAGCTTCACAATGGAATGATGTAATAGTGTGAGTCATAGGATGTTTTGGGGATTTCTTGATGGTTGAAGTTACAACTCCTATTCTGGTGGTGCCCATTGTGGTCCATTAGCAGAGATTACCCACTGCAGGCTGGGTGTGACTGTGCTGGTGCTTCTCCAAAGGGGAGTTACCACAGCTGAGCGGTTGGTGTGAGGAGAAACACTACCCTACCTTGAAGGGTTTGCTTCTTATCCCTTATCTAATTTAACAGCCAGCTTGTGGCCTGGGGTGTCAGGTGAGGGATGGGCAGCTCCTGCAATGAATAGTTTGTCAGGAATGATGTGGAGGGGAGTAGAATACACAGTTTGTTTAGACCCACATTGTCACTCTCCTTTTGTAACCACACAACCACCACAGGCTGTTTCCCCTTGGGAAGGTCAACAGAATTGGTCACTGGCATCCAAGTGAATTGCTGAGTTCTCTGTGTTGTCCTTGGCAATCTGTGTGAATCCTGCCATGGAAATTGATGTAATCAGCACATGAAGGAGTGTCACAGTATGAACCTGTGGAGCAGCATGGTAGGGCCAGGAGGTTGGGATAAGTGGGCTCATCTCACTGCTTGCACTGAGGTCTGTGCTAAGCACATACTGGCACATGGTGGACCTGGCTCTCTCTGCCTCTAAAACAAACTTCTGTCTTCCCCTTGTGTCTCTGCAGAGCTTCCTTCCTCGGAACACTTGAGCGTGGCCGATGCAACATGGCTTGCCCTCAACGTGGTGTCTGGTGGAGGAGGCTTTTCCAGCTCCCAGCCCATCGGAGTGACCAAAATTGCCAAGTCAGTCATAGCACCCCTAGCTGACCAAAACATCTCAGTGTTCATGCTCTCCACCTATCAGACGGACTTCATCCTGGTAAGAGCACATGAGGGGACCAGGCAGAGTTATTGCCACCAGATCAAAATTCAGTTGGGCAATTCTGGGAACAAGTTATCTGTCAACTGATAATTGACAGTTGTCAGACTTGACAGTTCTGTTGAGTTGTCTGGGTGTGGCAGAAGTACCAAAGTCTGCTTTCCCCAGAGCTCTGTTCCTTGTAGTTAGGCCCTCTGACATCTCAGGAGCTTTTGCCATGGGATGAAGCATTTGTTGTCATGGCTTGTCTGGTGTCTAATGAATGCTGAGCCCACCCAACAGTTCTCTCCTGGAATGGAGATACTGGCAGCACTTCCCACCATCACCCAGATATTGGTTTTCTGAATGTTAGAAGAACGTAGTGTCTGCTGTCAGGTTGGCTGATGATGGCCAAGAGGCTCTAAAGTTGTTTTGGTTATAGACAGACAGACTTTCTGTCTCACACACGTGTGTGTGTGCCTGCACACAGGGCATACCCTTATTTCCTGAGGAAACAAGACTGAAGAACAGGCAGCGCTGAGCTGTTACAGGAAAAGAGGAGAAGCATCTCCCACTTAGAAATCTCCACATTCTTTTTACAGTCCTAAAAGCACTCTAGTGCTTAATCCTACTGATACTGCCAGTGATATCACCCAGTGTGCTTCTCCTAAGATACACCTAAATGGTAACTCAAGCAGGAGTCGTGTCCACTTTGCTGTGACCTAAAAGTGTGTACCCTCCACTGCAGGGTTTTGTCATTTCTGGTGCATATCCAGATAATACCATAATACAAGATATCCAGATAACACCATAATACCAGATATCCAGAAGATTCCATAACACCATGCCCAGATGATGCTGTTGTCCCCTCAGGTGCGCGAGCGAGACCTGCCCTTCGTGATGCACACGCTGGCTGCCGAGTTCACCATCCTCAGAGTAGTGAATGGGGAGACAGTGGCTGCTGATGACTTTGGGGTAACAAATGGATTTGTCAAACCAAAACTAGGTAAGCACCAGCTTGCCAGGGATTTGGTCTCCCTGACACATGGGGTGGAAGTTCTGTCTCCTAGCTTCTTTCAGCATTTCAATGAATATTTCCTTAAGACTGCAATCTTACCAGCCTCTCTTAGTACAACCAAAGATTTGAGTAGGTTCTTAACTTTCTAAGCAGTGCTAGTAAGTTTGGCTGAATTTTGGCCTTTTAATGCTAGTTTTTCTAGAGAAGACATGCCTTTGGTAGGACAGAAGGTTAAAGTACAGTTTGTTGCAGTTGCAAAAATAATGTTGTGTGTAGCCCATATTTCCATGCCTCAGCATTCCAAAAGAAAATGGCTTCTCTAAAAACTTATTTAAGTATTGCAGTGATGCACAGAGAAGATTGTTTTTCAACTTTTACACTTCAGTGCCAGTGAGGATCAAGGGCACAGTGAGCCCAGGGCTGTACAGAACCTTAGGATGTTTGCAGGCTAAAGGAGCAAGTATTAAGCCAAAGGGCACAATCAGGAAAAAGAACAACTTATATACATATGCTTGCCTACAGACATGTGTGTAATTTTTTTCCCATAACCAGACAAAGCAGGGATCAGTTATTATGAAGTGCCACTCAGTTTCATCACTCAAGAGCTAAACAATCACCTTCTTTAAGAAAATGAATCTTAAAGAAAAAAAGCATCAGGAAAGAGCACATTTAACACATGTTGATAATGCACCAGCCCACAGTTTGCTGTGTTGGTCTGTTGGTTGCATGCCAAAATGCTGGCTGCTTCTCAGCCACTGGCTTCAATCTGCTAGATAAACTGCTGCATGGCAGCTAGGTTTTAATTTTTCAAGATATTATGGCAAAATAGGTCCCCAGAAATGAGGGAAAATAGGATGGACTGCCAGCAACCACAGCCTCCCATAGCCCTGCCTTTTAATGGTGGAAACCTGCATTTTTTTCCATTTTCCAGTTTCTCTTGGTCCCTCCTTTAGCTTGCTCCTCATGTCGTGTAGATGCACCCAATGGCCTGAAAGCCCCTCAGAGCTGGGCAGGGTATGCAGGGTGACACCACCCTGTGCCTTAGGGAGACCAGCACAGGAGCAAATCATCCACAGGCCCCTCATTCCCTGTCTGAGAGCCAGCAGGGCTTCAGCAGTGAGGCACTGCCTTACAAATACTGTCAGCTTTCTCTGTGACCCTTGCCAGGGCATGGATAGCACAGCTGATGGGACAGGAGCCTGCTGCAGATGTGGCTTCATATCTCTGTGTGTCTGTGTTGTCTCTTTCAGTTCAGAGGCCTGTCATTCATCCTCTCTCCAGCCCAAGTAATATGTTCTGTGTCACCAGCCTGGATCCAGATACCCTTCCCACTGTTGCCACACTCCTGATGGATGTCATGTTTTACTCCAATGGGTAGGTCCTGCAGGGAGATGGGCTTCCAGGAGAGGTGTGGAGCATCTGGAGGCACAGACTGCAGGTCCTGCAGGGAGATGGGCTTCCAGGAGAGGTGTGGAGTGTCTGGAGGCACAGATTGCTCCTCTGGGGTGCCAGAGGATCCACAGGGATTTGCTGTGGCCTTGTGCTTCTCCAGTGCTCTGCACTGAGGAAGGGAGGGAGGTTTCACAGGCCCAAGAGTGTTGTCCTGACAGGTGGAAGCCAAACAGGTGATTGAGGGTGCCCAGAGACATCTGCTGGCTTTGGAAAGCTGAGCTTTTTCAGAGTGAGGGTGACAGCAGCCATGTGGTCAGTGTGCTGCATGTCCACACAGGGTCAGAGCATGCACAGCTGGCTGGATTGCTGCCCCTTGGTGCCCATGGCTCCTGGCCCACAGCTCCTTGTGAGGGGACCTTGAGGCGGGGATGGAGAGTTTTGTCAGTTGTGGGGACTGGATCATTTCCCACCTGCAAAATAAAAAAATAAAATCAGTATAATACAACAGAACTCAATGTCACTTCCCTAAGTCAATATAAGAACATTTCTGGTTTCACTGGCTACATCTGCTTTAAAAACCCATTTTTGTGCTCTTCTAGCCACAGCTAATGTAGTTCTCTTCTGTTTCTTCAGAGTAAAAGACTCAGTGGTGGGCAATGAAGACTCGGGACATATTCGCTTTTTCTCCTTTTCTCTCATTGAGGGTTACATCTCCCTGGTCATGGATGTCCAGACACAGCAGAGGTGAGTCTTGATCTTAGAAAAAGACCTTTAAAATGGGATGTTCTCTAAGGAGCAGGAAGCAGCTTAGACTCCTCCACGTTAATTATTTGGACAGTCTTATATGGGTGTCATGGGCCTGTACACCCATTCACTTTTCTGAGTAAAATCTGGCATTTTAGTTCCAGTGCCTAAATTTTAGACTGGTCTGTCCAAGCCCTCAGTGAAATCACAAATCAATGTGATCTAGGGTTATCTCACTTTCAAAAGAGGAATACTGGAGCAAAGTGATTTTTGCACTTCTATTCTGTTACTCATTAGCTGTGCTTGTAAGAGCAAAACCCAAAAGGAAAACCTGGTGCAGGTGTTTGTATTTTCCTGCTAAAGGCCAAAATCAGGGTGGGGATGTCAGTGATGCTGTCCTCCTGCTTTGCTTTTACACATGGATGGGCTTGGTTCAGTCTTGTTAAGATGATAATGTCCCAAGTCATCATTGGCAATGGGAGCCCATGGCTTGTTTGTCCAGCAAGGAAGGAACCAACTGCTGAGCAGTCAGCCTCTGTGTGTGTGTCTGTGCTTCTGTAGCTGTGCAGCACAGCAGGCTCTCAGGTCTGGAGGGGTGCTGTACTCAGCAGTGCTTAAATTTGCTTTTGACATGCAGTGCAGTTTGGGTTTGGTTCTTGGGGATAAGTCCCCTGCCCCAGGGACTTTTTTTCAAAGTAATAAATCGCCCTCCTAAAAGTTTCTTTGACCTTACTGGAGTAAACCTTTGTCTGTCTTAAGAGGAGCCAGAGTGCTGGAGCTTCAGCCTGGGCTGTGGGAAATCTGGGGAGCCAATTCTCCTCTCTCCCAGGCTGCCTGCTTCACCTTGGGCAGCTCTCTGAGCCTCAAGTCTCCTTCTCCCTGCTAAGAAATTGAGACCTCTGCAGTGGTCCCAGGATGGGATGGAAGAAAGCCCTGAAGGTGCTCAGACACAAACCCAGTGGTCACTGTCCACATTCCTGAGAGCAGCCATGGAAACATAATCCATCCCTAGGTGTTTCCAGATGCAGCTCAAATCAAACCTTCACAGTTTCAACATTTGTAAAGCTGGGACTCAGCCTGTTACAGATTTTTTCCTTGCCTCTCTGGGTACCTATGCCCACCTCCAGCAGGAATTGCTGATTTGCCACAGGATACCTGGGGGATCAGGCAGGTGCATCTGCCCCACCTGTTTGCCCAGTTTGCCCAAGCTACTCCCTGTTATTGTTGGCTTCAAACATCTCAAGGATGCAGGAAGAGCAGATCCCCCACAGGCAGAATCTGACACACTGCTGTGCTTCAATTGCTATGTTTGGTGCTCCTTTTTTTTTTTTTACAGATTTCCTAATAATTTGTTGTTTACAAGTGCATCTGGTGAGCTCTGGAAGATGGTGAGGATTGGTGGGCAGCCTCTTGGCTTTGGTAAGTGACATTTGGAGGATCAGTTGCTGTGCGGGCAGGCAGTCACCTCAGGCCCTTCAAGGAGTATGGAAAAATCCATCTGAGGCTGATGCTTTTAAGAGCCAGCAGCTTAACATGACTTTGTGAGCTGAGATTTTCAAATAGAAGCCTCACTCCTATTAAATGTTAAATCATATGTCAAACTATTTGATAGTTTGACTTCTGAATATACTCCTAAAAGTGCTACATGCTACAGTTCCAGCTGCACTGCATGCATCTGCTGGACTTTGGGGTGGCTACAGCTGGGGCTTTGGTTAAAGAGAAAAACTGGACTAAAAGTTGGCATGGGAGTTCATTGTAGATTACTGAAATCAGTGCTCAGAAAGCAGTGTCATACTCCAGTGCAGTGCTTGGGTAATTCTGTGATTCCAGTAGACTTTTTATAGATCTATAGCAGCCCAAGTGGAAGCCTTGTTCACAGATGTGTTTCACATCCAGTCCTGCACATGTTTTCTCTACTCAAAAGAATACTGGTCCTAAGTAGCACAGAGAAAATGCTTCATGCCTGCAGGAGTGTTCTTGCTATTTCTATGTCCCCTGCAATTTTAAGGGTCTGATTTGAATAATGCAACAAAGGCCTGATCTTCAGGAAATGCAATGGCTCCTTCCTGGGGGCTCTGAACCACTTAGAAAATACAAACTTCAAGAACATTTCTGAAAAACATTGGGCCAGTTTTGTATTTAATTGCAACTTGTACACCAGACCACCAAAAGTGGAAGAAGGAAATTTTCTTTTTACGTATCTTTGAGGAAAATATATAGAAATAGCATGATATGTCATTGATAGCACATCAGGACATTGACCAGGCCCCTAAATATTTGATGTTTAAATATGTTAATTTCAAATCAAGTTCAAATATTGAATTTGAATGAGTAAAATTCCAGCTTTCACTGTGTGAAATCCTGCTTCAGGGGCTGTGGTGGGCTGTAGCCCAGGAACCATGTGTCCAGGCTGACTAATGGGTCAGCATCTCCTCCTTCAGTTGCAGGGCCAAGTGTTCAATAACAGAAAAATGGATGTTAAAGATATAAGGGGCTGGGTTTTGTGCTTTCTTGTTGAATATTGTTCAGTGCCTTTCTTTGGACCTCTAAATCATTCCAGTTCTACTGGTTTTGTGCCTTTGGAAAATGTTTTTCTCTGTAGCAAAAAGAAGGTTATAAAACTAAATGTGCAATGTATTGTTGTGGCCCAAAAACTCGATTCTGTGAGAAAAAACACATTTTATTACAGAGATTCCTTCTGATTGGAGTTTGTGAAGACAAACTTCTCCATATATTTTGTTGTGGCCCAAAAGCTTGATTCTGTGAGAAAGAATACATTTTATTGCAGAGATTCTTTCTAATTGGAGTTTGTGAAGACAAACTTCATATGTTTTATTGTGGCCCAAAACCTCGATTCTGTGAGAAAAAACACATTTTATTACAGAGATTCCTTCTGATTGGAGTTTGTGAAGACAAACTTCTCCATATGTAGGCATGGAGCTGGTGATCTCTGAGACTTTTACAAGCCCCTGCAGACAATGTTTGATGTTTTCTCTCCCCACAGATGAATGTGGAATTGTCGCTCAGATTTCTGAGCCTTTGGCTGCTGCTGACATCCCAGCCTACTACATCAGTACTTTTAAGTTTGATCACGCCTTGGTGAGTATGAAAACAGCTTCTCTGGAGTAGGGGAGATCTTTTCTTAGGAGAAAACATTATGAGAATGTAATTTCTCATCTGGATAGCTCGTTGGAGTGCCTTTGCTCCAGCCCAGCAAATTCCTGTCTTCTCCTGGCTGTCCCTGCCCTGGGTGAGAGGCTCCTGAACCAAGCCTGGCCCTACCCAAGGCAAAGCTGTGTTAGTGAGTGTTGCTCTCAGTCCTTACCTGCAGTGATGGAAACTTCACACCCTCCCTGAGCACCTTCTTCCACTGCATCTGTATCTTCTAATAGAAACAGCCACAAACCCTTCCATGTGCTTCCAAAAGTAGTTGCAGGCTCCAGACCCTCAGGTGATTCCTTAGGTGCTTCCTTGCCCTTAAGGAAGGGCCATCACAGGTGCCTTTGTGTGTTGGGAACTTTCTGGACAGTCCACCAGTAGCAGACCCCTGCCTTCATCTCTTGGTGTCTGCCCTGTCCTAACCTTTGCTTTCTCAGACCCATCTCTTAGCTCTGCTGTCCCTGCATCTTCCTGGTTTGTGATAAACAAGCAAGAATTGCCAGCACAGCAGGAGAAGGTGATTTTGGAGCAGATAAGGTTGTTCCCGTGGTTGTTCTCATGAGTGCCCATCAGCAGTTGCAGCACAGTTATCAACATGAGAGTCTTGCCATCCTTGGAGAATTCTCTTCATTTTTTGTACTGATATTTCTAAGCCTACCTCTGCTCTTCCTTTGTAGAGAAGACACCCTGAAAAATGAGGAATTTCCCTAGAAAGGGAAAATGCAATGCCTATAGCCATAAATGGGATGACATTTTTCTTGGAACCCATTTCCCCAATCCTGAAGGAGGGAGTCAGCTGCTTTATACTATTCCTTTTTTTTCTTAAATGTGCCCTTTACTGCATTATACTTCTCTTTCCATTACTTGGAAATTCACTATTGAGGTCCTGCCTTTGACCTGTAAAAGCTCTAGTGAGATCAGAGCAGGTTTGGGGATTTTATAATGACTTTGTTTTTGCACAGTTGGTGTGAACCATTCACAGCTGATGGATCATGTGTGTAAAGAGTAAAAGTAAATATTATTTCAGATAGCAAAGGTCAGAGTGCTATATATGTTTGTCTTATATTTTTTAATATTAACTGTGCTGATAAGATAAGCTAATAAAACACCATTTAAAAATCAATACTGTTAGCTTTGCCTCCCATTTCTGCCCATTGTGTTGCCCCAGGTGTGCACTTGCTGTGCAGAGCACAAGGTGCAGAGTGCTTCTACATGTCAAGCCATATCGTGAGAGCTCAGCCCTATCAGCTAAAATAGATCTGTAGCTGAAAACTTAAACCACACAATTGCAATGACTCTGCAGGCAGCTCCACCTTCTCAGAGTGCTCATCCTGCTGCCTCCAGCCCCACAGATCCTGCTCCCAGCAGCTGGCAGGGTGTGGGGGCCATGCAGGTCTGCAGGTCTTCCTCACTCAAAGCAATATTTCAATGTTTTATTTTGCTACTTACCATTTTCTTTATGTATGGTTTTAAAAGCCTTTTCACCTGGACAGTGCTGTTCCAGTTGTCAAACCCTTCCATCCTTTGGAAGGTTCAGGCATTTTTTGCCTGACTTTGCTCTGGGTGTGCTGGCTGGGCTGGATGCTTGTTGCTCTAAGGTGGTTTTGTTGACCAAGATCCTGACCTATATTTTGTCATGTTTTTCTTAAGTTTACTACCCAGATACTTTGACTTCTAGTGACATTCCTTGAGGAGTAAATGTATCTTGAACCCTTTCTCTAAATTCTCCCTTTCTTTATTTAAGGTTGTTCAGTACCTGTTGTCAGCGATTTAGAGCACTGTATAAAAAATGTGCTGTTCCCTTTGGTTTGATATTTTTTCTCTTGTGCATCTTAAGGTGGTTTTTGTTACTTATTTTTATTTGACCTGGGTGTAATACTCAGATCTTCCTGCCATGCTGTAGCTGTAGATGTTTGCCCTGGTAATCAGGACTTGTGCTAGAGACAAAATTCCTTTGGGAGACAATGTTGAGATGGGAACCTCCAGGTCTCTGGTGTGTGCCCTGGGTGATGCAGGGCCAAGCTGGACAGAATCATGGTCACCAGCTCCCTCTACAGAGAACAGGGAAGGAGAGTTGCCTTTCCAGGTACTCCGCTCTTGCTGCCTCATGTTCACGGGTGTCTTGCTCTGTTTCACCAGCATTTTGCTTCTGAAGAGGCTGGAGCTGTGTCTGGGATGTAATTTGGAGCTTTGGTTCTCCCTTCCTGGTCAATGCTTTGTTCTGCACTCCACCTGAGAAGGGAGCACAGTGCACCAGCTGCCTTGGACAGGGGTCATTTCCTGGGGGCAGGGAGAGGGAGAACTCTACTCCTCCCCTGGTGGCAAACTAGGATGGGTCCTACAAATCAAAACTGTTTGCACATCTGTCCTGGAGAAAACTTTTGTGGGGTGATTGATATAATTTCTGTGCTGTTAGGGAGTCAGGAATTTTGCCTGAGTGAAGGAGCCCTGTGTTTCATGAAGGAGATGGGTCTGTGCAGGTCAAAGCAGCTGCCCAAAGCTGGCCAGAGCTGCCTCCTCCTGCTTCTGGCCAGTGCTCAGGAATCAGACAGAGAGACCCACTGGGCATCACTGGGGCTGGCTGTGGTTAAACACATGGACAACTATGTCTTTTCTCATTATCTTATGTAGAGGAAAAGTCAAACAGCTCCTTGCACTGCAGTGTTCAGTGTGCTGGGAAAATGATGAAGGGGAGGCAGTGGAGAGTCCTGCCTCAAAGTCCTGTTCCCTATGGAGGAGGTGTCCTGGAGTTTTCCTTCTAAACCAGAAGAGTTTGCTGGATGCTTGTTTTAAGATGATTTTCTTCCTTTCCAAATTACTTCTGTTCTCACATCATCAGAGTTGACTGCTGTTATTCCATCTTCCTAATGGAGAATTGAACGTTTTTCTTGTTATTTCTCATGGGCTTTTTTCTCAGTTTTGGTAAAAACCTCATAGAAAGACACAACCAGTTGTATTTCCACTGTCTGAGCTCTTGAGAGTGTCCAGTGAATCCAGGTATTGTAGTCTTGGCCTTAAATACCTTGTAGAGGAGACAGTTCCTTCTTCAATTTACTTGATATGAATTTTATTGGCTTCTTGCAGAAACTTAGGGATAATTTATTTTTCTCTCAGTCCTCTTTCCACTTTTCAAGAGCTGCCAGTGTCTTGGAGTTTATGTAGAGTTCAGACACACTTTTTCTGCCAGATGTAACTTTACTTTTGATGTTCTTTTCTGCCAGTGACAGTCACTCTGAGATATTTTGCATCTTCTGTTACAAGAGGTTTTGTTTTTCTTGCAGTAAGCATGAAAAGTCATCATTAATAATACAGATTTCTATGGTTAAATCTCCTCACAAGGCTGGATAAGAAAGCACCACAAACAGACTGGTAGCTCCCTTCCTCTTTTGATGGGTGTGTTCTCCTGTCACCCTCCATGGCCTTCCCATCCCCACCTGGAGGTCCCAAACCTGTAGGGTGCCCCAAGAGCCTCATGGAGCCCTCAGCAAATCCATCAGCACCTGGCATGAGTCAGCTCCTGGCTGCAAGTGCTTCACCAGCAAAGGGAAGGGAAAGGAGGGGACAGGAAGAGCAGAGAGTATTGGAATAATACCAATATAGATGGACAGGACGTGCCTGAGCTTGTCTGGCCCTGCTGCTGATCCAAACAGTAGCACTATGGTGTTTCACCCCACAGACACTTTTGGCTGGCTGGGTGTGTGGTGTTTCACCCCACAGACACTTTGGGCTGGCTGGGTGTGTGGTGTTTCACCCCACAGACACTTTGGGCCGGCTGGGTGTGTGGTGTTCACCCCACAGACACTTTGGGCTGGCTGGGTGTGTGGTGTTTCACCCCACAGACACTTTTGGCTGGCTGGGTGTGTGGTGTTTCACCCCACAGACACTTTGGGCTGGCTGGGTGCTGCAGCTGGGCCCGTGGGGACAAGTCCAGGCCTGCAGGAGCTCTGGTGGTGCTGGGATTGAGCTTCCCCCCATAACAGGGGCTGCTCCTCAGGTTTCCCTCTGGCAGAGAATCTTTAAGGGGATGGTGAAGGAAAGGAGTTGGTTCTGATGGAGGGTTTGGATCCAGAGTTTTATTCTGGCCCTCAGGCCTCTGAATGCAGCACCAGCTCCAACAGAACTCCCTGAGCCCGTGGTTGCTGCTCCTTTAACCCCGGGGAGAGGGGCAGGGAAGGGGCAGGGAGCCATAACCAGGTACAGGAGGGGAGGGACAAAGGGACAAAGGACACCTGGATGGCCCAGTGCCCCCCAGGGGTAGAGGGCATCCTTTGGATCTGCCAATCACTCAGTGCCCTTCTGGAATGCCAGGACTGACAGACAGTGCTGGGAGGGGTCAGGGAGGGGAAAGGAGAGGGGACTGACACACCTGGGAGGGAATTATCAGGGGAGGGACCCGAGGTTTCTGAAGCAAACCCTGACATCACACCGCAACATCAGAGAAAGAGAAACCCCAACATAGTTGGCTTCCCACCATCCCTCACACAACAGCAAACCCTCAGCATCTCTCAGTGTTTGCTCTGGGGGTACCATGGGTGAGAAGGGATGTCCTTGTACATGGAGCCCTTTCTCAGTGAACTTCAGGTGTAAGCAAAAACCAGCAAAGTGTAAGAAAATAAAGATAGTGTAGAAAGTAATCTCACCCCTAAGGAGTTGCAGCTGGGCCAATTATCAATGATTAGGAGCAGGCCTGACTTTAACAGGCCACAGCTGTAACCAGTGAGAAGAAGATGCTATAAAAGAGTGGAATGCCTGGGTGAGGGGGAACTGGAGTCAGTTGGCTGCTTTGTGAAGAAGAAAGAGTCAGTGCTCTGAGGAGCTGCCCACAAGAAAACACCAACAAGGTGTGAAACTTTTGTGACAGCAGACAACAGTGTGGAACCCAGGGACTGGTCTGGCTTTGTCTCCTGCCTCTCTTTTCCTTGTCACCCCTTTTGCTGGAACATGACCTTTCTTTTTGTTTTCTTGCAGGTACCTGAAGAAAATATAAATGGTGTGGTCAATGCACTCCAAGTCAGTCAAGCTGAAAAGCATTAGAAATCTTCTGAGCTGGTTCCAGATGTTTTTTATTATTCTAATAATAATTATTATTATTATTATTCTTTTTTTCTCACAGTATTTCTTGAAAAATCTGATTACAGAGAGTGACATGAAAAGAGACTGTGGAAAGTTGAGCAGAAACAGCTCCAATAAGCCTTTGTTTTAATTATTATTATTATTGTTATTATTATTATTATTATTGTTATTTTATTAAATTTATGAATGAGGGGCAGGAGGAAAGGGAGTTTGTATGGTTTCCTGATGTTCAGCTCCGAGGTGAAGTGAGCCCTGGCTGTGCCCTGTGTGGAAGGAGCTGCCTGGGGACACCCAAGGACACCCAGCACCGATGGCCGTGGGCCAAGAGCAGATGGACAGACTGCTGCCTCAGAGAGCCCTGAAAACCAGAACAGTGAAATATGGAATTAAACAGAAAAGATCTGGCATAGTACTGGCTTGTCTCCTTGCATCAGACTTCTGAGGACTGTCCATCACTGCCTGTGTTAAGATAGGATGCAAAGGGTTCTGTTTCCTCTAACAGAACAATTTGGTGTTGAAAAAGAGGAAAATATCCAATTGTTTGACATTTCCCCTTTTTCTTTCTCCCTGCAGTCAAAGCCTGGCTGCTCTGAGAAAGTCTGGGCAGGGGGAGCCCAGCTCCTGGCAGTGGTGTCACCCAGACTTGTGTCTGCATTGAAACTTGGCTGCTTTGGGTCAATTTTTTCCAGTCCCTCCCTCACTTCTCCAAGTATTCTCCTGCCCTGCTCCAGGAGTGCTGTTGTCCCCTTACCCCCCATCAGAGCCTTCCCCCAGCCCTTGTTGTTCCTCAGGGCCAGCAAGAGGAGGAAGGGCTCTTTTCTCCTCTCCCCTCAGGCTTTTCCCATCCACTGTGCACTCATGGGGAAATAAAGGATTGCCCAGGGTCCCTGGGTAGCTGCTCTTGCACATCCAGGCCCCCTTGGCCAAGAGCCACAGCTCTGCCAGGGCCAGGAGGTGCCTGAGTCCTGTGGGGACCCTCCTGCAGTTTTTCATCACACAGGTGGAAATTGCTGCTGCTGCCTGGGGAAAGCAGAGTGGTGCTGAAGACCTGCTGGCATCTGGTCCTGCACAGAAGGTGATGGGGCTTTTCCCATGGGGAAGCAGCAGTGTGTTCTCTTGTGGCTTGTACCACAACTGAGGGCCAGCAGGAGCCTGGCACCAAGGCCCACAGTGGCACCTGTGTCCTGGTGGGAGCACTGTGCGGGACAGCAGAGAGCAGTGCTGGGACAGAAGTGTTACCCAGGTGTGGGTGCAGCACTCTGCCCACTGTGCCCATGCATCAAGGGCTGCTGAGAGGAGGAGCTGCCTGCAGAGGACCTTGCTGCTGTGACTGCCAGCCCCTGCTTATCTTGAATTTCTTACCTTCTTCCACTTCAAGCCTGACATAAAGAATTTGCCGATCTTGCTGTTTTCCTGCGGGCTTTCCAGCCATGCTTCAGAGACAGCCCCTGGCAGGATTTCCCTGAGGCTGTGCCATATCCAGCTGTGAGCCAGGGGTTTGCACTCATCTGGAGGCAGTAAGCAAAGCAAGCAGCTGGGATCATGCCATGGGCATGGATTTACTGGTGTGTAGGACAAGCAAACACAGACAGACAGAGCTGCTTGGTTAGTTCTGCATTCACTGTGCTGGAGGGCCAAGCAGTTACAGTTTCTGATGCTGCTGGATTCAAACTCGGAGTTTCAAATCTGATTTTTCACCATTGGGATGTTTTGTGGTATCTAGACAAGGAGTCAGAGCATCCATGGGAAAAAGCAAGGATGAGTTTCCTTGGCCCTACTGGAGCTGCAGCATCCCTGCTGAGGAGCACTGAGGCACACATTCAGTGCTTTACCAAGCAGGATGTCCTGCTGTTCCTTACGTGGGTTTTCAGAATTGTCGCATGATATGTTTATATCCACTCCAGATTTCTGGGCTAAAGGTTCATTCTAGATGTGGCTCTGTGCATCTCTGCGTGTTTGTTTGGAAAGGACACAGCCACGGGCTGTCACAGAGTGCTGGAGGTGTTTGCTGTGGCTCTGCCCAGTGCTGAGGGCACTGAGCTGGGCTGGCAGCAAGGCCAGTGGTGACTTCTCAGCCCGGATGTTGTCAGGGTTTCTCCTTGGGGTGGCAGATTGGCAGCATGGCTGGGGCAGGGGATGTTGAGTTGCTGTGCAGCTGCTGAGTTGAGCCTGAGCCTTTGCTGTGTGCAGGGACGGTGCCACCATGCCAGAGTCATCAGGACAGGTTTTCCTTCTGCTCTGGGTTCTGCCAGCCTTTGGGAAATGCCAGTTTTGGCATCAGAGTTCCAGGCGTTGCTGTGCATGTGCTGGTGCTGCTTCCAAAGGACTTCAGCATGGATAGGAGGGAATTAACTTGAAACAAGCAACAACTTTACTGAGCCTTAAATGAAAGCAAAAAAAAAAGGATTGATTTTCTAACATTGCACTCAGGCTATTTTAGAGGCTGAAATTTAAATTTTTTTCCCAAGGTAATCAGCCTTATATTTGTGAAATCTATAGAAAGCTCTGGTATTTCAAATCTTCCAAAGGAAGGTTGATGTCCCAGCATAGGAGAGTTGGCCTGAAAAATTCACAGGATGTAAAATGCCATTGAGGGACTCTGATGCTGCCACTGTCCTTGGCTTCACCTTCTTATTTCCTTTTATCTTTGTTTCCTGACATCCAAGAAAATTGTTTCAGACAACTTTCCTTTTAGTATCCCTTTGATATTTTTTTGGTGGGAACTGGGATACTCCAAATGTGGCCATCATTGGTAGAACCTTGTCCCTGTGCCAGCCTGAAGTCAGGATCAGTGCAAGCTTGCACAGCAGTGCTGGATATCAGACCTGCTCTGCAGGAAGGGCTCTGGAGGGGCTTTGTTAAATATTTTCATAGTAATAATAATCCCACCACACTATTGAGAGCCCAGTGCTGAGTGAACCCAAATAGGGGAGGGCTTTTAAAGCTGCTCCACAGCTCCCACTCTCTCAGCACCCAGCCCCAGGGGTGGAGAAGAAGTTGAAGAGTCTTTTCCTACTTTTAAAGGAAGAGTCTTTTTCTCCTTATGATAATCTGAGTATCTCTGGCATTTTGCTGTTCAGTACTGAGGGGATAAAGCAGGAACATGTCTCAGTGGACACCCTTGGCTGGGTGCCTGGATTACCTGCAGCTGCCATGGCTGCTCTAATGAGAGATTGCCTCAATGCTGCAGGGCCCTCCCTGTGCCCTCTCTCCTCTGGTTGCACAAAATTCACCAAACAGCAAAATGCAGAAGTGTTTCCAGCCCTGCAGGAAAGGGTAGGCAGGGGAAGGGAGCATGGCCTTCATGCATCCTCCTTTCTCCAAGGCCTTTATTTTCTTAGCAGCCTCAACCTTTCCAAGCTGTTATTAAATAGAATTTTGTCTTTGTCCCTCAACCCAATTAGAATTTGACTACAAATTCCTTTCTACTGAGCAAGTGTGTGTGTATATATATATACACACATATTGTTTCCATAGAAATCCATAGTGTGTCTCTATTGCTCACCTATAAATACCCATGTTTGTCTGTAGAGATGTGTCCTGTACATGGTGTGGGCACTCACACACATGTACAGACTACGTGTGCATACTCTGGGCACACACCCTTGTGTGGGCATCTATGTAGTGAGTAGGGTATACACCACATTTATTCACCATATATTTTTAATTCAAGTAATGTGCAATATGAGTATTAGTTCCACTCTTGCTTTTTCTCTCCATATGTTAAGTGAAGAGCAGCAGTGGAGTTGACCTGAAGTAAAGCTGGGGTTCCTCTCCTGGCAGGGAGCAGCACTGGATTTCCCTCCCTGATTCAGAAAATTCTGAGAATTCTGTTCCTCTCCAGTTTGGTGCCTCAAGCACAGAGGCTGTAGGAAATCCACTCCTTTTTCTTTCTGTATGTTTTAGCTGCTGCCCTAAATTGCCTCAGCCTGTGAGTAGGGCTGGTCTGTTTGCAGCCCTGTTTCCTGCAGCTGGGGAAACCTGGAGGAGGCTCTGGGGTGGCCTGGGCTGGGCAGCAGCACCCCTTCCAAGCTGCCTCCTGGTGCCCTTCCCCAGCATCTCTGCAAGAGTTGATTTCCTGCTGGGTTTCTCTGCAGTGGCAGCCCATGGCTGGTGCAGGGCTCTGGTATTTGTTGGGGAATTCACATTTGTTGGCCTGTGAGGAGCTGAAATCAGTGGTTTATTTTTAAACAGAAGGAAGTGTTGAAGGATCTTTTCCTGTTAAAAGCAGAAGAGGCTGCTTGAACCCAGTCACTGGTTGGGTTCTGTGGCCAGAGGGGTTCTTCCCATCCTTGTGGGTTTCCCCATCCATACACCCACAGAACTGTTCAAGAGCACCAGGTTGTCCAAACTCCTGAATTTAGGGGTCAGCAATGTGAATAGGAGGTGCTGGTCCTGCATTGGTGCAGTTGCTGTTCACTGAGCACAAGTGTTCTCTCAGCACTGGGTAATTGGTATTTTCTGTTACTGAAAAGGGAGAAATTCTTCGTTTGCTGAATTCATTGCTGCTAATTCCTGAAAGAAGGAGTCCCCAGCAGCATTCTGTAAAGGACAAGAAGTCATTTTCTGATGAGGATTTCTTCTCTCTCTGTTCCTTTGACTGTTGTGGACATCTCCAGTAAGCAGCTTAAGGCATCTCACTTACCTGTTCCAGTCCTGCCTGCAAACACTGGATTGGCTTAAACTTTTATTTATCTGCAGGAGAGTAGAACCCAGTAATCCTTTGCCCATAGTATTTACACATTGTAGCATGCACTGGGGTGTATTTACACTGGCTGAAATGTGCAAACCTGCCTCCAGATTTCCAAACCTTCTCCCCATGAGTGCATCTGTCTGTCTGTCTGCACCCTGCTGTATGTGAGGGGCCAGCAATATCCCTCAGGCATCCTGGCAGCACTGAACTGGTGTGGAAACAGTCTGCACATCCTCAGCAAGGCTGTGGGACCTTCCCAGGCTCCCTGCAAGGGAAATACTTCACTGTGAAAATAATCTTGGGTTACTCTGCTTTCCTTGGCCTCCTTTATTTAATCCTTATGAAGCACAGCTGGGTTGAACTACCAGCTCCAGTTAGCAAAGGTGAGGGGAATAAAGGGGTTCTGCAGTGAGAGACGTGCCCTGGATGCTGATCAGCACATCCTGGCTGCAGCAGAGCAGCCTCTGCAGTTGCTCTGCTGAGCACAGAGCCATGCACAGCCCCTGTTGTATGAAGGGGAAATGGATGAAGTGTCAAAGTACATTCTCATTTTAGGGTATGAATTTTAGGGTTCAGCACCTCTCTGGAACATATATAAGCCAAGATCCTTTCTTGGTCTCTCTAGACAGCCCTGGTCATTTCAGGTTCAAAGCCTGGAATGAATTAACAAATAATTACATGGAACAGCTTCCCCCTGCTCCATAATTCTCTTGCAGCTATGACCTCTGCTTCTGCATGCCCTGAGTTTGCAGAGAGAACACAAACCCCTGGCACCTCCTCCCAGCTGGGAGTGCCCAGTTTTGAGGCCAAGGTGAAGGCAGTGGCAGAGGGACGGCAGCTCCTCCCCTGCACAGCTCCAGTATGGCCACAGCCAGCCCAGCTCAGCCTTGTCCAGCTGTGTGGGGCAGGACAGTTGTAAAACAGCGGTTCAGTGCCCTGGGATCCCTTGGGGTTTTGGTTTCATCCATTTTTAGCTTTCTGTAAATGAACTGTGGGTGGATTTTGGAGCAGGCATGGATAGAGATGCACATCAGGCATCAGGCAGGATTGAGATTTTTGATTTATGTTTGAGAGCAGAGCAGGAGCATGTCATGCCCCCTGTCCAGCCCTGTCCTCTGCCTGTGGGGAATGGAGAGCTGGCCAGGTGCCATGTCCCTCTCTAGGCAGACCCAGTGGTTTTACCAGGGTCCTCCCAACCCTAAAATTTTGATTATGCCAAAACCAGGGCTCCTTTCACCCTTCACTTTGCAGGGGCTGGTTTCTTCTTCCCTCCTTGTGTGGCTGTGCCAGAGGCAGTGTCTGTTGCACAGCTCCTGTGGGAAGATGCCACTGGAGGCTGCAGTTCAGAGTCACCCTGCTCTGGCTGGCTTTCTGCTTCTATTTCAGCATCCTGAGGATTTAAACCAGCTTTCTGTAGTTACAGGAATAAGCTTGAGGATTCCTACTCCGTTTGTTACTTGAAAAACATTTTACAGGTACCTGATTCCTTGTGGGAATGCTGCTTGAAGCACCCACTTGCCAGGTTGCTGCTGTGAGCATTAATTGCTCCTTTGGGCCCCAAAAGAAGAATTCAGCCCCATTTCCAGCTAAAGGCTGAAGCAGCCCCAGGGTCAGGCTTGCAGGATGCTGCTCTGGGCCAGATCACAGGAGAGAGACAGCCCCAGTAAACTCAGAGCTCCCTCATCCTGCTGCCTGCACAGAGCCATTCTCATCAGCTGGAAGGGAATTTCCATTCTGCCAAAGAAAAGCAGCAGTCCCCTCTGTGGATTTGTGGTCAGTGGCAAAAGCAGGAGTGTTTGCCATGTGGGACATTGAAAGAAGGAGCCAGGGATTCATACAGAGCACAGGAGAAAAAAAATCTACAGCCTTTGTTGCAGCTGTTTCTTGCAATGATTTCTAATGCCAGCTTTGGATGGGGTTGAGTTTTTGAGATCACTGGAATTACCTGAAGAGCTGGTGCTGCTCTTACAACTGTGGGACATGGCCTCTAGGCAGGACCAACCTGCACAGAGAGCAGGACCCTTCCCAGCAGGGCTCAGCCCTGGGGCATGGATGTTCCCTGCAGCAGGACAGACAGACAGACAGACAGGCTACTGAACCAGGGCTGCTCTTGAAGAAATCCCTGAGTTTTAACATTTCCTTGCTGGGAGCAAACCTCTGTTTTCCTGGCCTTGTGTGTCAGTCAGTTGGTGCTGATGCAGGAAGTTCAGAGTATGAAGGAGGGGGGGTCTGCAGGAGGAGGAGCCCATTTCTCCTTCACCTTTAGGAACTGTCTGGTTCAGCTCAATGACCTCAGCCCTCTTTTAGTTGTATCATGGAATTAAACAGGAGTCATGTCCTTGTTCTCCCCCAAACCCCACCTACCCATGTGCCAGTGCTTCCTTCCTTCCTTCAGGTCTATATTTGTTCTCCAATTGCAAACTGTTCCAGTGACACCATGGCAGAAAATCAGCATCCCAGGGCAGTCTCCTCTGGGTTCTTCTGGTTGGCTGTTGGTAATAATGTGAGAACTGCATCCAAGTGCCATTAGAGCCCAGGTTAATGCCTGGAAATGCACGGGGTGCCTCTTTCCAGCCCAGGACTATGGTGTCACAGCCAGCAGCGTTGTGTCCCCTGTCCCTGCTCCTGTGGCCAGGCATTGTTATCCCTCCCCTGTGTGGGGACTTTGACTTTGGGGCTTGTGGGACACGAAGGGTGTGGGACATGAGGAGCAGGGTGTTCATTTTAGCACAGCAGCAGCCACGTTTCCAGCCAGTGCATCCTCCTGCACAGTGACACAGAGGGGACACTTCTCCTGCTGACCCAGGCACCAGGACAGCCATGGCTCTTGGACAGGCAGAAGAGGCTGCCAGGCAGTAACTCACAGTAGGATGAACCTACAGAAACTCTGTTCCAGCCTTTGGAAGAGCCTGTCTCGTTCCCTTACTGTTAACTCCTTGTTTAACCCATTCCCCCCTTGTTTCCATGAGAATTAGAGGGTGGGTGATCACTTCAATTTGCTTGACATGTTCACCTGCCCCCAGCACCCAGCAGCTCCTGCTGGGATCTGGTTCTTGGTGCCCCAGGGCCCAGGGAGCACCCGCGGCCCCCTTGCAGTGAGCCTGGCACAGCCTGGCACTGCCAGGTAGGCTCCTGCTGTGTGAGCAGCCTCAAGGGTGAGTTCTGGGGGAGCACTGCACAGAGGGAGGTTGAGCCTCATTCCCCCCTCAGTGCTCAGGGCACATTTTTGGTTTGGTTCCTCTGGGCTCAGCTTCACAAGCCCCCAGCCCTGCAGGGTCACAGCCCCAGCACTGCTCCAGTTCAGGGCTGGTTACAAGGGGCTGGCACAGCACCACTTTATTAGAGCCTGAGTGGCTTGAGCAAGTCTGAGCATTTATCTCCTTCTCCCCTTTGTAAGGACTCCAAAGGAGCCCAGATTCCTTCCAGATACCTACACAACACTAACCCCAATTTCTAGGGCTGCCAAGACAGCAGAGATGCTCCTGGTGCAGAAGCTGCCCAGCCTGGATCAGGGTCTGTCTCTCATCCCTGACCACTTAGAACAGCTGTGCTGGCCAGCCTGGGGAGGAATCATGAATCTTGAGGACTTTTTAATTTAATTTAATAAGTTATTTATGTATCATTTGCTCTGTAAGTGAAATAGCACTTTTGGCCTCAGGCACACACCAAACAGGCTGAAGTGGGGCTGGGAACCCCAAACTCTTGCAGCCTCTCCTCCCTGCTCACCTCTCAGAAACCCCACACAGCCTTTCACTGGGGAGGGTAGGAAAAAAAGTGTATTTATTTCCTTTTAATTACCAGATCTGATGTAAACAGACAGGGTGGGGGAATCCTGCACATGGAGGAGCCTTTGGTGCAGCTCCTGCTCTGGGCTGCAGCCATGGAAAGGCTGCTTGCACCTGCCATGGGCTCAGTGGGGCCAGTGTGGGTGGCAGTTCCTGCAAGCCTGGGGGCACAAGGGGTGACAGGGGACCCTGAATGCACCAGCTGCCTCCATGCCCTCTGCACAAGGGGGGATGTTCCACCAGCAGGCACAGGGAGTGGTGGCAGCAGCTTGGGATCATGCACTGGACATTGTGTGGAGCTGAGCAGTGGCTGCTTTGCTTTCCCAGCAAGTGCACATGCTGCTTGTCTTTGCTGGTCTTATGCTGAAAAGCTGAGATTCATGTACTGTATGAAAAATAAAACAAAACAGAAAAAAAAAGAAAAAAATCCTAATGTTCCAAAAGAAATGACAGTATATTTTGTACTTTGTAAAGTAATGAAAATCGAAAAAGAATAAAAAGTGAAACTTATGCTGTCTGCTTTTGTACTGATCAAACTGATGAAAATAAAGCAGAGCTTGGCATTGTCTGGAAGATGTAACTCATTTCTTTCACCTACAGCCATGAAGGGTAGGTCTCACACTCTCACACACACAGTTTGTGAAGGCAGCAGACATCCCTGGGGCTCTCTGGTGTCCAGGTCCTGTCTCTGGGTGCACTGTACCCCCACAGATGGAACCACCACCATCTCCATCCTCCAGCTGTTTTCTGGAAACCACCCAACCTGCCCTATGCTCTTCCTTTAAAATAAGAGGTCAGTGGGATGCTGCTGGTGCATTTGCCAGATTAGTTTTACCTGCTCACTGCACAGTGCAGGAGCCCAGGAGTCTGGGCAGCCCCCAGAGGTCCTGGCAGGACACCCCCAGACCCTGCACCCCAGCACTGGCAGGGAACAAGCTCAGCCTCCTCAGGGACTGTTTCAGGGCAGCCACTGTGGGTCCTGAGTCTCAGTCAGCAGCACTGTCACATGGTCTGCAAGGAAAAGCTGAACACCTGTGTGAAATGTGCAAGAAAAACAGTGAAATCAGACATCTCATTACCCTACTACAGCTTTAACCATTTATAGTGGATGTTTAAAGGGGAACAGCTCACTCACATAAACTGTAGTCAAAAAAAGCATCTCCTTTTTAGTGTAGTGCTATCCATTGTTTACTCTGGTGACCAAGTGTTAAAACATCCATGTAAGAAATTATCTGAGGGATTGTTAATATGGAATGCAGCCTTAATGCAGAGCATTGCCTCAAGGGTTTAATCCAGTAAAACAAAAACCCAAATAAATCAACACAGACGCTGCCACAATCTCAACACTGCCTGCAACTCCTCACAAAAGCAAATGGCATCTTAAGGTAAATGAGAGGACTGAGGACTGGTGTCCAGACCCCAAAGACACTGATACCTTCTCCCATCAGTGTTTTTCTTACCTCACCTGCCCAGACTCACCCCTTTGAGCAGGAGGTGCTGTGGCACTGGAGGGAGATGGGAGGAGATTCCAGCCCCTTGCAAAAAACACTACAAAAATAGATCTTTATGGGTTATGATGAAGCACAGTGAAGCAATATTGTTCCAGGAGTATTTTGAATGCCAAAGGCTAATTACCAGTTCTCTGACTCATCTGTTTTTGAAGGATCCTGTAGAGAAGTCTGTTGTAGCACAGCAAGTGCCTAAGATGATCTTTGTCTAACAGGTTCATGTGTTTTATCCCTCAGTCTGCTGACAGATGAGACCAGCAGGGCAGCCCAGGGCCATGCTGGACTCAGCTCTCCAGCAGGAACTGCCAGGACCCCTTG